>NC_135237.1:67271714-67641714 GCF_051348905.1 Ranitomeya variabilis
TTTTGGGTTTTCATTAGCTGTAAGCCATAATCATCAACATTAACAGAAATAAACACTTGAAATAGATCACTCTGGTTGTAATGACTCTATATAATATAGGAGTTTCAGTTTTTGTATTGAAGAACTGAAATAAATTTACTTTTTGATGATATTCTAATTTAGTGGGAAGCACCTGTATATGGATAATTCTGATCTGTGACTGTTATTAAAAACAAACAGCAAATATTGTTGCATTCTGTGAAAAACAGCCGTCTGAATGAGGCCTAAGGATATGATTAGAAGCATAGTCCCCTGTACTATAAACCAGTAGTGGCTGTTTAGTGAGGTGGAAGGTCCTAATAGGTTCCCTTTAGTGAACCCTATGTAATCAAACTCCTCAAAAATAAACTCACTGATTGTTCAATAAGAGTCGTTGATTATAATGAAAGGTAAAGGTGAAATGGCTAAAACATACCTGTGAAACCTCTGCTGAAATTGTGAAGCATGGAGAGGACTCTCAAATGTTGCAATGGCTTTTCTTTGATGGGGAAACATCTGAAGATTCTGCAAGAAAAAAAAAAAAAGGAAAAACAAAGAAGATATATAATTTAGATACAAATCCATATGCAACATCTTTGTTTCTACTGCAGCAGAAAATCTAAGAGAAAGTATTTTTCAATAATAAATATTTCAAAAGGGGCCTAAAGGGGTTGTTCAGGACTTTTTCTGTGACTAAAAATGAACAGGCGGGTAATTGCCAACTACCTGCCTGTTATACCAGGCGCTGGCACAGAGAGGTCACTGATAGTGATGAGCGAGTGTACTCGTTGCTCGGGTTATCCTGAGCACGCTTGGGTGACCTCCGAGTATTTATGACTGCTCCTCGGAGATTTAGTTTTCATAATGGCAGCTGAATGATTTACAGCTACTAGCCTGCTTGATTACATGTGGGGATTCCCTAGCAACCAGGCAACCCCCACATGTACTCAGCCTGGCTAGTAGCTGTAAATCATTCAGCTGCCGTGATGAAAACGAAATCTCCGAGCAGTCATAAATACTCGGAGGTCACCCAAGCGTGCTGGGGAAAACCCGAGCAACGAGTACACTAGCTCATCACTAGTCATTGACCGTTCCGTTCCGTTAAAACCGCCGCTTTTCTTCTTTCAGGCTGTTCTGTTGATGGGCTTTTCTTCTTTCAGGCTGTTCTGTTGATGGGCATGATTTCCGGGTCATGCTGATTGACAGCCTGCTTCCCGCAGAAAGGCAGTCGGCTGACAATCAGCATGACATGTGCAGTCACATCAGAGCAGAGCAGAAGAAAAGCCACTGCTTTGTCAATTTGAGGTCAGTGGACGCTGCTGATTCACTGGCTGGAGAGTTCTGTGACAACATACTTTGTGGATGAGATAGATTATTAGGAATTCCAGGACAAAAAAAAAAAAAATTTACAGACCGTTAGGTATGGAAGACTTTCTTCTGGAGAAGATGCTGGCTTGTAATGACATCCTAAGTTGAGTGATGAGGCTCATTAGTGGGTTGGACATTAACTTTTGAAACCTCCAAATGGCTAACTTTCTGTAGGATCTCTAATTTACATACCTTTTTCCCAGGGAACATTGCTTGGCCTAGAGGTCTTGCTATGTCACCTTGTCTGTTGCCATCAAGAGAGACAGTATATCCTAGATATATTTCAAAGTCCTCTCACTCATAAAATCAGCACCCTGCTCTACAATGACGGGAGGCAAGAACCCTGAAAAAGCTCTACAGATAAGTCTATTCCTTTTTTTGGAGTCTTTAGTTTGGCTAAATATTCTTATTCAGGTTACAAGACTTGTTAAAAAGTCAAACATTGTCTTACAGGGAACGCATCTAGAATCGGGAGGTCAGTTCAATGTTTTTATTTTTATGCCATTTCATCATTACAAACAATTCCCACTGATGCATTAAAGCAGTCACAGATATGCAATTTTGATTTAACAAAATAAAAAATCTTTACATAAACATTTTCTTTAAAAAAAAAGTTAAACAAAATAGTCCCAATGGTCCTACATTTCCTTTGTAATCAGATGTACATTTTAAAATAATAGCATCAGGTAAATATAAGAAACTGTAAGGGTTAGAAATTAGAGTGGTTGCCAAGGATTAAATAAATAATGGCTGCTGCTTTCCAAATATAGCTTTAAACCTGGCTGTGTGTATAGGCTTGTACATTACATCATAATCAGTATTAAAAATAAAATATTGACCACTCAGGCTTTTTTTTTTTTTAAAGACTAATTGCCTATTGTTTCAGGAAATAACACGTGTATATAGCCACAATGGTTGGGTCCCAACCTATGTTTTGTATTGAAGCGTGTGCTAGGTAATGGTCAAGGAAAAGGGAGCAGGGTTAGGTGTGACATTGCATTTTAGGGGGTGGGTCCTGTTTTAATAGTATAGATGTGTTATTTGTCATTGTAATCCTGACTCTGCTGATCAGAAACCCCGAGGGGAAAACTCTTCCTGAAGGAAATCTGATCAAATCTGTGTTAAGTTTTTGTAATGCAGATTAATTCCTTATTTTTTCAATCCTTTATACCATTCCTGAGTTATGACTTGTCCTACAACAGCTCCCTGGTCTCTTTCCTCACCCACCACCATCCTGTGTCCACTGAATGACCTGCCTCCCTAACCAGAGATCTTGTGCAGACAGCTGTCATTCTCTAAGGGCAGTACTTTCGGAAATCCCCGTAAGTGAAGGGTCAAGACCCCTGAACTTGTAGTTCATTGACAAACATTTGAAAAGCGATTACTCGGGAATTGAATAAAGGATTTTAAAACAACAAAGTAAAAAAATTAATCAGCATTACACTGACCTAACACAGATTAGATCAATTGGGGGTAACAAAATCCTGGCAGGTTCTCCCGAAAGGACAGGAAGTAAAAATTGCAAGATTACTAACAATAAAATTTTAATAAAAATCATGGGTCAAAAATTGCCAAACTTAAAAATACATGTAGCAGAAAAACCTGATTTAAACAATAGGTAATTTTCTGATGATAGCTTCTCGCACCAATAAGCGGTTTGCATTTTTTGTTTTCAGTAATCAATGGGACTACCGACAAAATGGCTGCATAAAGGCTGCAAAATTAGCAACTTGTCTAAACCAATTTCATCTCATGTCACTGGTTCAGGGAAAATAAGGTCAGTCCATTCAGCGTTGTGTTTTAGATCTAGGACACATACTTTAATAGAAGTTACATTTTTTTATGATAATTTATTAATTGAATCCAAATACTCTACTTTTTTTTTATGGCGTTACATATTAAAAAGGAAAAAAAAACACAAACCTAAAAAGGGAAATAAGTTTAATACAATTGTGCGCATTTTGATAGATGTGTTACCGCATGAATGGTAATAACATCTCTAGGACAGTCATCATGTGACTAATGGAGGCCTTAGAGACACTCCGTAACTAATCTGAGCCTTTACACCAGTGGTGAACAGCACAGTCAATTGTTTGTAACTAAAGCCAATGGGATGGCATTGGGCCTTAAAGGGAACCTGTCACCCCCAAAATCGAAGGTGAGCTAAGCCCACCGGCATCAGGGGCTTATCTTCAGCATTCTGGAATGCTGTAGATAAGCCCCCGATGTATCCTGAAAGACGAGAAAAAGAGGTTAGATTATACTCACCCAGGGGCGGTCCCGGTTCTGTTCCTATGGGCGTCGCGGTCCGGCGCCTCCCATCTTCTTACGATGATGTCCTCTTCTTGTCTTCACCCTGCGGCTCTGGCGCAGACGTACTTTGCCCTGTTGAGGGCAGAGCAAAGTACTGCAGTGCGCAGGCGCCGGGAAAGGTCGGAGAGGCCCAGCGCACTGCAGTACTTTGCTCTGCCCTCAACAAGGCAGACAATGTACGCCTGCGCCACAGCGTGAAGACAAGAAGAGGACATCATCGTAAGAAGATAGGAGGCGCCGGACCGGACCGCGATGCCCATAGGAACAGAACAGAACCGGGACAGCCCCTCGGTGAGTATAATCTAACTTGTTTTTCTCATCTTTCAGGATACATCGGGGGCTTATCTACAGCATTACAGAATGCTGTAGATAAGCCCCTGATGCCAGTGGGCGTAGCTCACCTTCGATTTATTTTGGTGGTGACAGGTTCCCTGTAAAGAGGACAGGCTGGTGGTCTAAAGTCAGGATCTACTGGTCACCACTGAGGAAAACTGGTATACAGCAATCTGTCCATCACTTACTTCGATGATCCCTTTGCAGTGGTTGAGGGGGGCAACCATCTTGCTCCCTTTTCTAGCACTGAACGGCAAGTGTTAAGGCTACTTTCACACTAGCGTCGTACAACGTACGTTGCAATGCGACGGGCCGACGCATACTGTGAAAAAAAAACAACGGGGGCAGCGGATGCAGTTTTACAAAGCATCCACTGCCCCATTGTGATGTCCGGGGAGGCGGGGGCGGAGTAACATATCTGCTAATGAGCCGACATAATGAGGGAGAAATGTGAAAACTCCACAAGAGTGTGGCCACGTTGGGGTGTCCTGTCACCTATGTGACTTTGCTAAATATGTTTGGGCTGCAGGTAGGGGATGAGCGGACCGGTGGATGTTCGGTTTAGTCCAAAGTTCGGTTCAGGTATCAAAACTCTACCCAAACCCCATATAAAAGTCAATGGGGACCCGAACTTTGGTGCTGTAAAATGGTCATATTAAGGGCTAGGGAGTTGCCAAAGGAAGCAGAGTGTCTCTCTCGTCTCACGGAACTCCGGACACTAAAACGGACATCCGGAAGAAGTCCGTGTTCTGAGTCCAGCCACTGGACACTAGGCGCCGGTACAAACCCCGAATTTTACAGTTGGGGTTCGCTCATCTCTAGCTGCTGGCTGACAAGTAGGATAACATTATTGTTTATTCTGGAGACTAAAGGATTCTGATAAAGCATAACCGCCTGTGCTGAAAGAGCCCTATTACAGGGTGTAAGGATATTCCAGGGCGTGCTCAGTGACTAACAGGGCACAGAGAAGACTTCCTGATTCAGTGGAATTATAGTGTCACATGATCCTCCTCAGCCAAACATTTACTCTGAAAAGGATCATGTGCCAACACTGTCACATGACTTTTCAGATCTGGTAATTGACAGTGAGGGATCCTGTGATAGTTCACGCGACATAAAACCAGGAAGTGCTTTCTTTGTTTTGTGATCTCTAACAAGTTGGATGACATAGTGACACAGGCTCTTAAAGGAACATTCACATAGGAAATCGGACATACTCTTGCCTACACTGGTTGTCAGTCTTTACAATTTGCAGCAAAAATTGTGTAAAGATTTTGCAGAGAACACAGGGCTTAGTTTTCTTTGCATATTCCGCTAGCAGATGGTTGAGGGGATTTCAGTCATTTTTTTTGCTTCAACTGCCAACAAACAGTGGTGGCGCGGTATTCATATATATCTGTGTGTACTGGATCACAGTATAGGTATAAAAAAAAATAGTATCCTATGGCTATTTTCCTGACACATGGCAGTTTAGTATTCCACCCTCCCCTCTACATATACATGAAGGCTCCTGTGAGGGTGGATGTAGTTTCAAAGATAAAAAAAGGGAATAAGCCATCACCAGACTCTTCCAGGGGTAGATTTTCTTCCATGAGAAAAACATCAGACATGCTGAAATCTAACACGCCTGATGCTGCGGGAGAGTTTAGACATCCACACACATTATATAGCTGGCTTTCATCTAATGTGTATGGGCACCTGTAATAGGGATCTAAGGGGTAACGTTTCTTCTTGTGGAGCGTTACAAGCCAAGACTGGCATGTCAGAGTGAGGAGGCTAATACGCCATGCATCTTCCTGTAGGAAATCAAATCTGCAAATTGTCTATTCACAGAGGAAGAGAACTAGAGCTCTAGTGCCACCTAGTGGAAGTACCAATCCCAAGTCAAAATTGACCTTTTAACGAGCCTTGCAATATGACTGAGGATAAAAGCCAAACCAGAATCTCAATTTGCAGACAGGTTGTTTTGGGAAGAAATATTAGGCTACTTTCACACATCAGGTTTTCAGTGTCAGGCTAAATCCAGCTAATTTTCAAAAAACCGGATCAGGCGAATGTTGCCGCCGGATCCAGTTTTTTCCCCATAGACTTGTATTAGTGCCGGATTGCATCGGATGACATTGCGTTTCGTCCGGTTTTTGCCGGATCCAGCAAATCTGCCACTTCCAGTTTCTTGAAAAAACGTCCATAGCAACGTTTTTTGTCTCCGGCGAAAAAGCCTGAAGCGCCGCATCCGGCGCTTCCGGCTGTTTGCTAGAATGGAAGCCTATGGGAGCCGGAAGGTGACGGATCGGGAAAAAGGCGGATCTGGCGGCCTGTTCCGATTTTTTAAACTTCGCATGCTCCAATTTTTTTTTTATCCAATAACCTAGATATGCTAGCCGGATCCGTCAAAAAAACAGATCCGTCGCATCAGTTTTTCACAATCTGCGCCGGATCCAGTTTTTCCAACATTCGCCGGATTAAAGGTACCGTCACACTAAACGATATCGCTAGCGATCCGTGACGTTGCAGCGTCCTCGCTAGCGATATCGTTTAGTTTGACACGCAGCAGCGATCAGGATCCTGCTGTGATGTCGCTGGTCGCTGAATAAAGTCCAGAACTTTATTTGGTCGTCCGATCGCCGTGTATCGTTGTGTTTGACACCAAAAGCAACGATACCAGCGATGTTTTACACTGGTAACCAGGGTAAACATCGGGTTACCAAGCGCAGGGCCGCGCTTAGTAACCCGATGTTTACCCTGGTTACCAGCGTAAAAGTAAAAAAAACAAACAGTACATACTCACCCAGCGTCATACCTCCCCCAGCGTCTGCTTCCTGACACTGACTGAGCGCCGGCCCGAAAGTGAAAGCCGCTCTGCTGTTAGGGCCGGAGCTCAGTCAGTGTCAGGAAGCAGACGCCGGGGGACGCTGGGTGAGTATGTACTGTTTGTTTTTTTTACTTTTACGCTGGTAACCAGGGTAAACATCGGGTTACTAAGCGCGGCCCTGCGCTTAGCAACCCGATGTTTACCCTGGTTACCCGGGGACCTCGGCATCGTTGGTCGCTGGAGAGCGGTCTGTGTGACAGCTCTCCAGCGATCAAACAGCGACGCTGCAGCGATCGGCATCGTTGTCGCTATCGCTGCAGCGTCGCTCAATGTGACGGTACCTTAAGTCCTATGGCAAGGCTCATTAAAGGGTCCATATTGACTTTTAGGATTGCTACTTCCAATAGGTGGCGCTAGAGTTCTAAGCCTCTTCCTCTATGAAGAGGCAATTTGCACACCTATAATTACTAATAAGTCAATCCTTTGCGCACTGGCTTCTTAAATATTAACAAAATGTATGAAGGCTAAAAAAATAATTGATCCAATAATGACGAATAGTAATGAAATACACGATCTGGTTACTCTGAATTCTCATTTATTACAAATATTAACCAGTAACAACTTTTTGATGTACAAAATAAGTTCCTCCAGCTTCCGTTACAGAACCAGGTAAAGAAAACAATATAACATGGCAAACTCTGCCTCAAAAGAAGAATATGATTAATCAAGACAAATAGAATGTATCAGTGGCAACAGAAAAACATTTTCCAAAAAAGATATTGATTTTCATTTGGAAATCAAAATGGCCCAGCACCTAATTGGTACTTTTTTTCATCTCTATAAAAAATGAAGCCTTCCCGCCTATCTAGCACAGATTTATGTTGACAAACCCTGCATGACATCGATTGTGCATGAGATGATGGCAATCAGATCACCAGTTTCCTGTAGATTCAGTTCTGATCTACCAAACGATATATGGTAAAGGTGTCAAAAATGTGACCAGCCCAAATGACACATTAATGGGGATGCTAATCAAGGAGGCCAGCATGGCGCCCATACATCTGTATAACAGATCAAGCTACCTAATAACTCCCACAGATTGTCTCCAAGACAAAAGGATGCCCGAATGGTGGGGCGTCAGATAGCTGTGACCTACATACCACTAGAACTAAATGACACTGGGTCTAATGGACAGCTCTGAAAGGCTGACCATTGACTATAATGGCCATCAGGAAAATTCAAGACTGTTATTTTATGGCAGGGTGCTTTCCTAGGACCACACAGTTTGGCACGGTGCTTTCCTAGGACCACACAGTTTGGCACGGTGCTTTCCTAGGACCATAGTTTGGCACGGTGCTTTCCTAGGACCATAGTTTGGCACGGTGCTTTCCTAGGACCATAGTTTGGCACGGTGCTTTCCTAGGACCATAGTTTGGCACGGTGCTTTCCTAGGACCATAGTTTGGCACGGTGGTTTCCTAGGACCATAGTTTGGCACCGTGCTTTCCTAGGACCATAGTTTGGCACCGTGCTTTCCTAGGACCATAGTTTGGCACGGTGCTTTCCTAGGACCATAGTTTGGCACGGTGCTTTCCTAGTAACATAGTTTGGCACGGTGCTTTTCTAGGACCATAGTTTGGTACGGTGCTTTCCTAGGACCACAGTTTGGCACGGTGCTTTTCTAGGACCACAGTTTGGCACGGTGCTTTCGTAGGACCATAGTTTGACACGGTGCTTTCGTAGGGACATTGGCACTTTATTCCACTGAATCATGTAGTGATATGCCACCAGTGTCTTTAATAAGACAATCACTCTGGGTCGTTTGATCACCATAGCTTTTTATGTGGATTTTCAAGCGATTTTGCTTCACAACAAACCACAGTGTGAACATCCAAAAATATGGCAAATGAAGCATATATTCATGCATCAGGCAACAACAGTAACTTGACTACAGTAATTAAAGGGGATGTTCAAGCTTAACTTAAAAGTCTGCAGTCGGCTGTAGGCATTGAACAGCGAATAAACAGAACAGAAAAACTGCTGCCGGTTTCACAACAGAAATACGGACGTGGAGAGCACAAGACAAAAACAACAAAAAAAAGTTACTGAAAAAAGAAACATCGGAAACAATTGCATCTTTGAGAAACAGTAGATCTTCATAACATCTTACTAGTAACTTATCCTCACAAGCACATTAGTCTTACAGCTGGGGCTCTGTACTAAGTCAGTGGCGTCTCCGTATGTGGTAAATTCATCATGCCTAAAAGTCACATAAAAACAGAATGATATAACCATCACATCAGGAGCAACATAAGGAGATATAATGAGAAGATCGCGTCGGTGTAGACCAGCCGTCTGCACACACATCGTCTTACCACAACTCCATTCAAAGTCAGAAAGTTCCGATGTCGTTGTCGATAGTTATGTGGGGTGGTCACACTAAAGTAGGAGAGTCATAGGAACTCCGAAAAAGCTTTAAACTATTTGGTCATAAGAAATTACTCATATAAGGTTTTTATTATAAAATGTTATTTTTGTGATTATCAGTAACAATGAGAGAGTCTGGAGAGATTGCAGTTTTCACTGTCGATTGAAGAACAAGCGAGAGACTGACTATTTGCAGTAGTTCACTAATATATGACACATTCTATGTAATCCCAACTTAGGCTGTGTGCACACGATGCAGAATTTGTGAGGACCCGCAGTGGATTTTTCAGCGCAGAAACGCTGCAGTTCCGCACAGTGATTTACAGTACAATGTAAATCAATTAAAAAAAAAAAGCTGTGCTAATGGTGCAGAAAAATCCGCTGCGGAACAAAAGAAGTAGCATGCTACTTTTGTGCGGAACTGCAGCGTTTCTGACCCCTTCCATAATCGAAATCCGCAGGGGTAAAAACCGCAGAAAATACACATCAAAACCGCACAAAATCCGCACCTGCGGTTTCTGCCAGGAAATGCGGATTTTGTGCGGAAAATTCTGCACCCCAATCCGCAACGTGTGCACATAGCTGTGTGGGGATCTCTAGAATGGCAGCCCCTGGGCAAGTAACACGTTAAGAGAAAGGTGATGCTTTATAGCATCTTTCCAATATCGGCATCCTAAAGTTGCATTTTCAGATTTTAAATCACTACAAAAATGGGCAAATCCTACCAAAACTGATCCTCTGACAAATAAGATATGTGATCATCAAAGTAGCCATGATCTCAGCCCACCAGATTCAGCAACAGGGTTAGTAATTGGAGATCACTAACGGTGCTCTATGGATCTGGAACCCAGCAGAGATACAGCTACACACCGAGTGGTGGCAATAATAAGTAAGACTCTGACGGAGGAACTTTCAGACTTTGAGTGGAGTTAACCTTTAAAAAAATAAAACTTAAATTGTCAGCAAATCTTATGCAAAAAGAAAGTTATGAAAACCAAGAGCCATAATATCTTGCTACTTAAAGGGATTATCCAAGCCTACGACATGGATGGGGCACCCAACACTCTGCACCCCTCCGATCAGCTGTCAGCAGACCATCTCTGCACATTGTTTAGTGGTCGTTCTTAGGTGCCGCAGCTCAGTTTCTATTGAAGTGAATGGGAGATGAGTTGCAGTACCTGACAATGGCCACCGCACTGTGTATGGAGCTGTTCTGCGCCATGCGCTGCTGACATCCGGCCCACACAGAGCACCTGACTGGTGGGGCCACTGGGTGTTGTAGTCCTGGATAACCCTTTCAAATTACAGGGAAAATAACACTTTTCTTACTGTTATCAGGTGACATAATGTAAGGCGAGAGGAGAGGACTGAGGGGCACAAAACTCTTTGCCAACAAAGGTGTTCAAATGGCAAAATTTATTCTAGAGGAACCACATTTGAATAAGGCTCAGATTTGTAAGTATTTTGTGGTCGATATTTACAATTGGAAGCTGGATGCGGTTTATCTTCTGGCATTTTCTGGTAAATGATAAGAGTATGAAGCCCATCAATCCAAACATTATCAGGGACAGCTAGCATCTACTTTTGACAAAATTAAGTTTTTAAAATAGAATTGCAATTTCATAAAGAAACATCATATCTTCGGGTTATTTAATAGCGTTGTGATCGGACACCCCACTGATCCTGAGAATGGAGGGGCTGCACTACCGGATTCAGCATTGAGCCCCCTTCACAGTCTTTCTCTGCTTAGCGGCATCCTTGGGTAACTGTGGTACCGTACAATTCACAAAGTACAGGGAAAATATTTTTTGCCTATACAGCGCAGCATAGGCCATTATAAAAGAATAACAGAAGTTTTATGTCTTCAATATACAAGTCTTACTTTATGTACCATGTCTGGGTTGTCTGCTATCTTGATTCCTTCTGCCCCAAGTGCAGGTTACTATTCCCATGATGCTTTGCTACTATCTAATAGTTGCTAGGGATCAGTGACAAAGATCTGCTGTCCCCCGATTTATACAGCAGAATTTTAGCATCTCCTATATGTATATACAGCAGAGTCCGTGCATCCTATGAGGGTAGATACAGCAGGGTCTGTGCAGCCTGTGTGGGTATATAAAGCAGAGTCTTTGCATCCAATGATATGTAGATACAGCAGAGTCTGTTCATCCTATGTGATGTAGATACAGCAGAGTCTGTTCATCCTATGTGATGTAGATACAGCAGAGTCTGTTCATCCTATGTGATGTAGATACAGCAGAGTCTTTGCATCCAATGATATGTAGATACAGCAGTCTGTTCATCCTATGTGATGTAGATACAGCAGTCTGTTCATCCTATGTGATGTAGATACAGCAGAGTTTGTTCATCCTATGTGATGTAGATACAGCAGTCTGTTCATCCTATGTGATGTAGATACAGCAGAGTCTGTTCATCCTATGTGATGTAGAAACAGCAGAGTCTGATCATCCTATGTGATGTAGAAACAGCAGAGTCTGTTCATCCTATGTGATGTAGATACAGCAGAGTCTGTTCATCCTATGTGATGTAGATACAGCAGAGTCTGTTCATACTACGTGATGTAGATACAGCAGAGTCTGTTCATCCTATGTGATGTAGATACAGCAGAGTCTGTTCATCCTATGTGATGTAGATACAGCAGAGTCTGTTCATCCTATGTGATGTAGATACAGCAGAGTCTGTTCATCCTATGTGATGTAGATACAGCAGAGTCTGTTCATCCTATGTGATGTAGATACAGCAGAGTGTTCATCCTATGTGATGTAGATACAGCAGAGTCTTTGCATCCAATGATATGTAGATACAGCAGAGTCTGTTCATCCTATGTGATGTAGATACAGCAGAGTCTGTTCATCCTATGTGATGTAGATACAGCAGAGTCTGTTCATCCTATGTGATGTAGATACAGCAGTCTGTTCATCCTATGTGATGTAGATACAGCAGAGTCTGTTCATCCTATGTGATGTAGATACAGCAGAGTCTGTTCATCCTATGTGATTAGAAACAGCAGTCTGTTCATCCTATGTGATGTAGATACAGCAGAGTCTGTTCATCCTATGTGATGTAGATACAGCAGAGTCTGTTCATCCTATGTGATGTAGATACAGCAGAGTCTGTTCATACTACGTGATGTAGATACAGCAGAGTCTGTTCATCCTATGTGATGTAGATACAGCAGAGTCTGTTCATCCTATGTGATGTAGATACAGCAGTCTGTTCATCCTATGTGATGTAGATACAGCAGAGTCTGTTCATCCTATGTGATGTAGATACAGCAGAGTCTGTTCATCCTATGTGATTAGAAACAGCAGTCTGTTCATCCTATGTGATGTAGATACAGCAGAGTCTGTTCATCCTATGTGATGTAGATACAGCAGAGTCTGTTCATCCTATGTGATGTAGATACAGCAGAGTCTGTTCATACTACGTGATGTAGATACAGCAGAGTCTGTTCATCCTATGTGATGTAGATACAGCAGTCTGTTCATCCTATGTGATGTAGATACAGCAGAGTCTGTTCATCCTATGTGATGTAGATACAGCAGAGTCTGTTCATCCTATGTGATGTAGATACAGCAGAGTCTGTTCATCCTATGTGATGTAGATACAGCAGAGTCTGTTCATCCTATGTGATGTATATACAGTAGAGTCTGTTCAACCTATGTGATGTAGATACAGCAGTCTGTTCATCCAATGTGATGTAGATACAGCAGAGTCTGTTCATACTACGTGATGTAGATACAGCAGAGTCTGTTCATCCTATGTGATGTAGATACAGCAGAGTCTGTTCATCCTGTGATGTAGATACAGCAGAGTCTGTTCATCCTGTGATGTAGATACAGCAGAGTCTGTTCATCCTATGTGATGTAGATACAGCAGAGCCTGTTCATCCTATGTGATGTAGATACAGCAGAGCCTGTTCATCCTATGTGATGTAGATACAGCAGAGCCTGTTCATCCTATGTGATGTAGATACAGCAGAGTCTGTTTATCCTATGTGATGTATATACAGTAGAGTCTGTTCAACCTATGTGATGTAGATACAGCAGTCTGTTCATCCTATGTGCTGTAGATACAGCAGGGTCTGTTCATCCTATGTGATGTAGATACAGCAGAGTCTGTTCATCCTATGTGATGTAGATACAGCAGCATCTGTTCATCCTATGTGATGTATATACAGTAGTCTGTTCAACCTATGTGATGTAGATACAGCAGTCTGTTCATCCTATGTGATGTAGATACAGAAGAGTCTGTTCATACTATGTGATGTAGATACAGCAGAGTCTGTTCATCCTATGTGATGTATATACAGTAGAGTCTGTTCATCCTATTTGATATAGATACACCAGTCTGTTCATCCTATTTGATGTAGATACAGCAGAGTCTGTTCATCACATATGATGTAGATACAGCAGAGTCTGTGCATCCAATGAGATGTATATACAGCAGAATCTGTGCATCCTATGTGATGTATATACAGCAGGGTCTGTGCATCCTATGTGATGTATATACAGAAGTTCTCACTGTCTGTGATTTATGTACAGCAGTCTCAGTTTCTACTATGTGATATATATACACAGCAGCCTCAGTGTCTCCCATGTGATGCACTAATGTGCTAGTATTCAGGGAAAAACTGTTAAGGAGGTGCAATGCTATACCTGTGCTCTGGATCCATAAGTCAAAATGTTCTAGCGATGTATACACAATTTCAGAAAACCGCGGTGACATTGGTGCTAAACTGCTTTTATACACAGGAACCTTGGCAGAACCCTGCAGGCTGGGAGGTCAGAGTAGGTCATCCACAAAACTATGCACTAGTGATACCATAATATGGTACTGCTATGCAGTCAGTAACGGTTATATACCGTAATATAGCACATCAGAAACAGGAAACTAAAAATCTTATTAATGAATGGTAAATGGTGATAAAAATGTATAATCAATCCTCAATATTTGCAAATACATTGCCATATTAGTCTATGGTTAGAACTTTCAGCATACCCAGAGCTGCACTCTCAGTTCTGCTGGATGCTATCTGAAATCAGGAACAAGCACCTATTGATAGGGAATCTATCAGCACCATTTTCATGTGTGAACTACAGAAAGCATCATACAAGGCTCAAAATATAAACACGAAAATGTATGTATTTTTTTTTTTTTTAAATCTTCATACTCACTGTCTAGCCTGCTTCAATCCAGTTAACATAGCGCCTGCTGAAGCAGTAAGCAATGTACACTTGCCCAGGCCCGCCATCAGGGCATTACTGCGTATGGGGCCCTGTGAGCATTGGTGGGCCTGGACTGTACCCCCTCTCATCTGCTCAATAGGCCCTAGTGGCAGGATTCTGCCGGTTCACTTGAAATCTATTACCAGGAGGCCGGCCGCTCAGCACTAGTTAACAGCACCTGCCAATCATGGCAGCTGACACCAGCGCACACTTAGCCAGGGTATAACGATATTGTCATGCATTGGCTCATCCACGTGTCAGATGGATGAAGGAAGACGACGACACAGGACCACGGCCAGGTAAGAAGAAATTTTTTTTTATTTTTTTTTTTACCCTTTTTATCGTAATACCGCACTATGGGGGCAGAATGGGGTATGTACATGGGAAAGAGAGGGGGGGGGGGGTTGTGGCCTTGTGTTGGGTGTGTACATGGGGGGCAGTATTGGGTATGTACATGGGGAGGCAGTATTGGACATGTACATGGGGGGCATTATTAGGCATGTACATGGGGGGGCAGCATTAGGCATGTACATGGGGGCAGTATTGGACATGTACATGGGGGGGCAGTATGAAGCCAGGAGAGACATGGAGACCCAGAATACAGTACCATATGGGACCAGGATGTAGGAAATTATTACTGTAGGGGCTAATTAAGGGATATTATTACTGCTGTGATGCATTTTATTTTTAAAGATACTGTTTTCAGAGAGGTTCTGTTACTGTGCAGGGCGACACTATCGCTAGTTTTCGTCATCTGGCGTAGAATAAAAGCTGGGGAAAAATTGGGGAATGTGCTCCAGATAACGGATTTTCTGCAGAGATGAGTCCTGGTTGGAAGAAGCATGGCAGTTTATGCTGGATAAAGAAGAAAAGCAAAGGTGAAGGACATCAACTACAGACGTCACCGTGGGTCAATGTGTTGCCTGTACACTGACACTATATACAGAGTACCTGTGTATAATGTCACTGGTGATCCCTGTATTACCTGTACAGTAACACTATATACAGAGTTCCTGTGTAAAATGTCACATGTGGTCACTGTATTACCTGTACACTGACACTATATATAGAGCTCCTGTCTATAATGTCATTGGTGATCCCTGTATTACCTGTACACTAACACTATATACAGAGTTCCTGTGTAAACTATCACATATGATCACTGTATTACCTGTACACTGACATAACATACAGAGCTCCTGTGTATAATGTCACGGGTGAACACTATTACCTGTACAATGACACTATATGCTGTATATAATGTACAGAGGTTCTGTGAACAATGGTACTTATGGTAATATTAGTATTGTGATTTTTTATTAATGATTAGTATTGTAGTATTTGGTCACTATGTGGTGGTAATATGTAATCTGGTCATTGTGTGACAGTATTTGTCCCTTGTACGTGGTATTATTTAATCACTATGTGGTGGTAATATGTGGTCTGGTCATGGTGTGGCTGTATTTGCTCCTGGTATGTGGTGTTATTCGTTTAATATATGGTGGTAATATGTGGTCCGGCCACGATGCGATGGTATTTGTCCCTTGTATGTGGTATTATTGTTCATTTAAAAAAAAAAAAAAAAAAAATGTATGTGACTCATTGCCTTACAGAAAAATAAATAAAAATATACCTAAAACAGTATTGGGCATTCTAAGAAATGTTTAATAGGTTAGAGAAGGGCCTGGCCAAAAGTCTTATCGTGGTGGCAGCTTAAAAAAAAAAATCTTTTGGCCAAAACAAAAGCTGTTGGCTATGTATTTGATAAAGTGATGAATGGGAACTGTTAATGTGTGATTGGTGAGGACGTGGTGAGAAGTGGAGTTTTTCCAACAGTGGGTGGTGCAACTGTGGAAGGTTCGAGGGTTGGAGGTGAAGCTGGGGTGGAGTCTGGCTGGAGTCTCAAGTGAGCCCAAATAATTTGCCAGTATGGGGCCCAGAAATTCATAGTGGCAGCCCTGAACGTGCCACCTAGTCTTCTACATGCAAATCCAACGCTGTGATCCCACCCAGCCTCCTCTATCAAAGGTGTCCTGACAGCAACGTTATCATGCCAGACACAGGGCAGATGAAATAGGATTACTCATTAGGAAAAGCAGAGAAATGATTTGCAGATGATTGACGTGCCGTTTATAATTAATTTATCGGCAAGTTGCAGGGGCATGTGGGTGAGTATACGAAATATCACTATACTCAGTGTCCGGGGAGGGACATCATGGATAGAGCAGTTTGCTCTGTCGACTGGTGCTGACAGATTCCCTTTAAATGGATTATGGTGTAAATTCTACATTTTCCAGTATGTAAATAAGGTTAGGTTCTTCACACACATACACTGTCTGGCCTCTGTCCTGGTAGGGTTAGCCTTTTTCAGATGGGCACAAAAACATGATCTTCCACTTTGTGTGCACATCTCAAAAAGACACACACTGAAAAGGAAGGAGGCCAGACAGTGACTGTTGGCCTCAATAGCGAATAGCTATGTCGGGGTTTCTGCCAGAATCCTGTTTTTCGGGATTTCCAATGAAAACCCCATTGTGGTGCTCAGCAGAAAGCACTGTGTGTATGAACATAGCCATAACAGAATAAGCTACAGTATGTGAAATCATTGAATCAGCAAAGAATGCTGGGAGATTTCAGCTCTAAAGACTGCAGCTCCTTAGAATTGCACAGGCTATAATCTAGGATAAGTATAAGTAAAGCAATGTAAATTTCCACTGAATTCTTTATGTTATGTAATGAAAGGTGTTGAATGCTGATCATACATAGTCCATGAGCCAAGAACCAAATTTGACGATATCGGTACCAAGCGGAGTGACTAATTCTCTTTGGTATTTTTAGGTAGATGCATGTCTGTAGTTTATTTTTTGATATGATAGCCCTTACATATACGTAGCTTATTAACCCCTTCAGCCCTAGGCCTATTTGTACCCAAGTGCCTAAGCCAATCTGACCTGTGCCACTTCATGGGCTAATAACTTTGGAACGCTTTCACCTATCCAAGCCATTCTGAGATTGTTTTCTCGTGACATATTGTACTTCACGTCAGTGCTAAATGGGAGTCAATATATTTTACCTTTCTATATAAAAAAATGCTAAATATTCGGAAATTTTGGAAAAATCGGCAATTTTTTAACTTTGAAATTCTCTGCTTTTTACAAAAATACTGATACCCCCCATAATAGTTATTAATTTACACTCCCCACATGTTTACTTCATATTGGCATCATTTTGAAAATGAAACCTTATTGTTTTACGACGTAATAGGGCTTATAGTTTTATGCGCAATTTTTCACATTTACAGCAAAACCCACTTTTCAAAGGACCAAGTCACTTCTGAAGTCACTTTAAGGGGCTTACATAACAGAAACCACCCATAAATTACCCCATTTTGCAAACTACACCCCTCAAGCTGTTCAAAACTCATTTTTAAAAACTGTTAACCCTTTAGGTGTTCCACAGGAATTTTAGCATGAGCCAAGAACCAAATATGACGATATCGGTACCACCCGGAGTGACTAGATGTAGTATTTGTAACAAAATTTAATCCAAGTTATGTAAATACACACTGAACATGTCATGTGCATATATATATATATATATATATATATATATATATATATATATATATATATATATATATATATATATATATATATATATATATATATATATATGTTACTCCATAATATCTTCAACATCGGACTCTGAATCTGACTGTTGTTCTACTGGCTCGTCTTCAGTACCCTTGTTCTGGCATGTCTGTAATCTGCACATGTCTGTGCACTTCAGGCCATTGCTGAGGCAAGTACACTGAGGAAGTTCACATGACCGCACACACTTGCAGGACAGTAGCTGTATAATAGCTTCTGGTGCTGGTGCCCCTTGCATCCACTTGACAACAAGCTTTCCGTCGTTATCTATCATCCAACCGCAGTCTGTTGGGTTTGCAACCCATGGCTGGCTCTGCAGACTTCTCCTCCAGATCGCAGCCTGGTAGTTTGCACGCAGTGCATGCATGAAAAGGCAGTCCTGGCAAGGAGGGATTTGACTTGACTCTACCACTCCACGTCTGGCACAGAACAGCTGATAACGGAGCCTGTTTACCTCAGTTGTTTGGGTAGTTGGCAGGTACATGTGGCAGGTGATTTCCTGTAACTTCTCAAAAAGTTCGGTAGACACTTCCCATGAACGACCAACTTCCTGAAAGGCATCCTGGTATGTCTTGTTCATCTTCAACTGCTTGAGTGTCGTCATCTTCCCACGGCCAGCGAATGCACTGACGGTGTCACAGCCTGTAAATGCATGCATACCAATCAATGAATCACATACGCTGCCTCCCAATGTTCGGCTCAGAGTGGTGATATCCAGGAATCTTGTCCGGTTCTGTGTACCGCATTTCTGGAACAGGTGGGATGGGATTTTGTGGCACATGCCCAGACACAGGACCATGACATCAGTATCCTCCGAAGTGATGATGACCGACTTGTAACCAGATTCTGCTGCATGAAGAGCATGGAGAAGGAGGCGTGTGTCTGCTTCTTCTTGATTTGACTTAAGGTCAGCAGCCTCTTCCCACTGTTCTTTGGTGATCTTAAAGCAGAGCTGCTCACATGTGACATACAGCTCCTTCTCCTCAAGCTTCTCCCTGTGGTGTTTCGCCTTCCATTCTTCTACCAGAAACTTTATGAGACTTGCCTTGTTGGAGGAACTACTTAGAAGCTTTTTCCACTGCTGGATGTTGTGCCCATGTTGAATGTTCTTGAAATGGATCCCTGTGCCTTCATATCTGTTGACTCTTTCTGTATCTTTGATGGATGTCTCCTTGTAGACGTCAAAGACAATATCAATGCGCTTGCTCTTTGCACCCTCATGGATAGCGCGACTCATTGCTGTGCCTGCTAGCTGGCCAAATGTTGCATTGTTTCCCTTCAGTTTCTGAACCAGGCTCATCCCATCAATGATGGTTGCAGAGGGCTCGGGGATCACTTCTGCAGGACGAGCATTCCTCTCCAACTCCCTTGCGAGGGCAGCCTTGTTGGTCTTGCGGATAGACCCATCACCATTGGCAAGTGCCCATGGCAATGGACCCAGGGGATGAGTCAAGACATCACTCATTTGTAGCTTTCTGTTCTCAGCTACAAGTATCATCTGGCCAAATAGGTTTCTGTCAGCCTTCAAAATTACCTCCTTGCCAAGACCTTGTCTGCGTGTCTTCATTTGGATGTTAGAGAACGTTTTAAGTTTGTTCTTCGTCATCTTGTCATGAAACAATGTAGTTGGCTTATCGGTACCCAAACGCTCATCCTTGAATGTTTGATATGCATCCTCTCCTATACTGTATGCCCCTTGAAGGTCTTTGGCTACATCTGGTGGTGCTACAGTCGCTGTTGACAAACTGATAAGTTCACCATTATGCTCTTTGTTGAAGGGGTTCACCCAACCTGTCTCCAGCAGTTGAACGAAAGATTGGACATCGGCTTCATCTCTTCTAATCCTAGACACCTGTAGGTCTGAATGGCTGAAGTCAGTATATTGTTGGCCTACCAGGGCCCTCAGCTGCCTCAAGTACATACTGCGGTACTCTGATGTCAGGTAGAACCTGGAAACAGCTCCAACTTTGAGGCTGAAGCCTTTTGTGCCCCCTGGTGTCTGGGTGTCTTTGTTGATTGTCTCTTCAATGGTCTGGTCCACAGGAATTCGTCCAAAAGGATTCTTGCTACCGATCTGGACCGAAAAGCCACCTTGCATGAAGTATTCATGGACCTCTGGGTGTTCTATGGGCAGCCGAGACATTGTGGCATAGTAATAGGTTAGGTATCGGGCATAGTTGACCTTGTCATAGGCAAAACACCATGGTATCATCTGTCGGATTGCTCCTAGGTGAAGCATCCAGTTGCCTTCTCTTGAAGCTCGAACCAGGGCCAGCATGGTCTCGACCATGTATGTGTCAGTGTGTACGTGTATGTGTCAGTGTGTGTGCGTGTGTTGGGGCACCTCAGGGTGTCTTCAAATGTGACATAGCCCCCTAGATTTCTTCCAGTAAAATTTGCACTCCAAAAGTCATTTGGCGCTCCTTCCCTTCCGAGGCCTGCCGTTCCCCAATACTGCAGTGTACGACAACATATCGGGTGTTGTTGTGTTCGGGAGAGATTGGTGAACAAATAGTGGGGTGCATTTTTTGCTGGTACACCTCTTAAAAATAAAAAAATGAGCCTAAAATGACACCTTCATGTAAAAAATGCACTTTTTCCATTTTCTCAACCAAGTGTTTCCAACTACTGTGAAACACTGGTTGGGTCAAAGTGGTCACTATACCCCCTAAAAGATTCCTTGGGGGTGTAGTTTCCAAAATAGGGTCACTTTTTGGTGTTTCCACTGTGGGGGTACCTCAGGCAGCCTTCAAATGTGACATGGCCCCCTAGATTTCTTCCAGTGAATCCGCCACCCAAAAACCACATAGCGCTCCTTCCGTGTTGAGCTGTGCTGTGTGCCCATACTTTAGTTTACGAGTACATGTGGGGTGTTTCTATAAACTGCAGAATTAGGGTAACCAAGTTTGGGTTTGCCGTTAACCCTTGCTAGGTTGCAGGTAAAATTGGATTACAATGTAATATCTGGAAAAAAAATGAAATTTTGAAATTTCGCCTTCATTCTGCTAAAATTCCTGTGGAACACCTAAAGGGTTAACAGTTTTTAAAAATGAGTTTTGAACAGCTTGAGGGGTGTAGTTTGCAAAATGGGGTAATTTATGGGTGGTTTCTGTTATGTAAGCCCCTTAAAGTGACTTCAGAAGTGACTTGGTCCTTTGAAAAGTGGGTTTTGCTGTAAATGTGAAAAATTGCGCATAAAACTATAAGCCCTATTACGTCGTAAAACAATAAGGTTTCATTTTCAAAATGATGCCAATATGAAGTAAACATGTGGGGAGTGTAAATTAATAACTATTATGGGGGGTATCAGTATTTTTGTAAAAAGCAGAGAATTTCAAAGTTAAAAAATTGCCGATTTTTCCAAAATTTCCGAATATTTAGCATTTTTTTATATAGAAAGGTAAAATATATTGACTCCCATTTAGCACTGACGTGAAGTACAATATGTCACGAGAAAACAATCTCAGAATGGCTTGGATAGGTGAAAGCGTTCCAAAGTTATTAGCCCATGAAGTGGCACAGGTCAGATTGGCTTAGGCACTTGGGTACAAATAGGCCTAGGGCTGAAGGGGTTAATAAGCTACGTATATGTAAGGGCTATCATATCAAAAAATAAACTACAGACATGCATCTACCTAAAAATACCAAAGAAAATTAGTCACTCCGGGTGGTACCGATATCTGGCCCGGCTCATGGACTAACATACACAAGTAAGCTTGATACGGTTTCCACATCAAAATAGAAGTGTTCCTTTCTGAATAAAGTGGGAAACAGTTTAATAGCGGTCTTCAATTTATAAAAATCTAACTTCAGTTGTTGATATATAGAACCAATGAGTCTAAGAACGAAGCAACAATTAAGTACCAGAATCATTGCCCAACCTGACACCATTAAGAGCATGTAGAAAACGACATGTATTTCCCACAGCTGAGATCGGCTGGCATTCCTGTTTGTTTTTGCCATGGAACGACCCATATCAGCCCCATCCTCTATGCAGAATCCACAAGAAATAAGTAGAAAGCTATTTACTTCCACGGCACCAAAATGATGTGTGAGCACAGCCTGATGGGGTTCTGCCAAGGTCTCTGTTTTATTTTTATTTTTCCATCAAAAGACATTGTCCAACACAGATGTGAACAAATCCTTGTAATATATGGTGGGTATGTACGAGTACACTGTGCAAAGCAGTTACCTAGAAGAGCCAAACATGACATTTCTTTCTAAAAAGGTTAGCTAATATTAATAGCCAGCAAATGGTAGAAAATTGTGGCCGCCCTGTCTGAATTAGGCTCATAAATATCCTGTACAGAGAAGGCACAAGTCCATGTATCACAGACCTGTAGTGATATAAATGAAGTGATGTACAGTACTCAGCAAGTCTGTCTCTGTAGGTCTTTTGCTGAAAGGGGCTCCCCTATCTATGTAATGACCCATAAGGATAAGTCACATCAATCATTGGAAGCCCAAATGTTGGGACCCCAGTGACCTAGGCAAAGGCAACAACTCCTATTTATTCAAATAGAGAGAAAATGGATCGCCTATGAGGAATGGTTTCATGATTGGCCCATTTTATTAGATCAATTAACATCCCGTTGGTTTGACTCTGCGATTATCATAAACACAGAAAAACATATTGAATGGAATCATTCTGAATTTCTGGACACAAAAGAAATGTCACATTTGTCTCTTCATGGTCTTTGCCACTTACGAAAAAGTGAAAGATAAAACCAGCTACAGCTCACAATCCAGAGAGGACCCTTCTTAATCAGTACACAGCTTCTATGAAAGCTACGTTATTATATACGCTGCTCAAAACATTAAGGGAACACTTACACTTATCTCAGGATAACCCAAAGTCACCTCAACTTCAGGGATATACATCTGTCCAGTTACAAGGCATAAGCAACTGTGAAATCACCTGCTTTGGTGCAAACGACAGTGACGACAGGTGAATAGCAGAGGTAACAGCAAGACCACCCTAAAAACGGAATAGCTGGACAGGTGGAGACCACAGAACAGTCTTCTCTTAACCTTCCTGGTTCTTCTCTTGTTTTGTGTTTGGCCAGTTTCTGTGGCACTACTGGTAGCATGATGTGGGACCGGTAAGGCGCTCCCAATAAAGGCAGATCTGAACAGCAGAGTCAAGAGCATGGAGCAGATACCAGGACACAGCAGTAACCTGAGGAGATCAGAAGGTCTGAGGAGCACATTATCCCAGCAGCAGGATCGATAGCTGTATCTTTGTGTGAGAAGAAACCAGAAGAGGACTGCCAGCACCAAACAAAATGACCTCCAGCGGGTTTATCAGAAACAGGCTCCATGAGAGCACCTGAATTCCTGTAATGGGACTGGCGCTCACAGACCAGCATCGAGGAGCTTGATTGGCATTTGTCTTGGACACCAGAATTACCAGGACCAATACTGGAGACCCGTTCTCTTCACAGAACGTCCTTGTTCACGTGACAGTGTCTGGAGATGTCAAAGTGAACGGTATGCAGGATGCAATGTTATACAACGTGGAAGGTTTGTCGGTGGGTCAGTGATGGACTGTGGAGGTGTGTTCTGAGGGTTTCAAATCTCCACATGATCCAACGATAGCCTGACTGTTTGGTACTGGGATGAAGTCAGAAAAATGGTCAGACTTTACGCTGGTGCAATGGGCCCTGTATTCCTCCTGGTGCAGGATATTGGCGGGCCTCCTTTGGCCAGAGTGTGTAGTCAGTTCCTGGATGACAATGGCTTTGATGCATTGATTTGCCCTCATCTAACTGAGAAACCTCTGGTCCATTATGCATCAGTGTAACCGATGCCGCCAAGCAGCACCACATACTGTCCAGGAGCACGGATGCCCAGACCCAGGTCTGGGAGGAGATCCCCCAGGACATCATCCGCTGTTTTATCAGGAGTATGCTCAGATTTTTGAGGATATGCATATAGGACCGTGGTGGCCACGAGTAACATTATGAGTTACCTTGATTAACTTCACACAAATTAGATCTCCCGGGTTGAATTTTACTTTGATTCTTGGGTGAATTAGAATCCAGCCCTCAGCTGGTTGATGATTTTGGTTTCCATTGACTCTTGATACATCATTAAGATCTTAAATAATTACACCATTAAAATGAGTGAAGATTTTTCAGCTTGAATCTTTCTTTCAAGATAGGATGTGTGATTTAAGTGTTCCCTGAAAAGGGAACCTGTCACTTGATTCATACTGCCCAAACCACGGGCAGAAGGAGTCAGATCCAGGCTGCACAATTGCAGCCAGATATATTATTCTCTGAAACGTTCCAGTGTTTAAAAGAAAATGTAGTAGGAAGATCTGTTCAGGGACCATAAGCAGAGACAAGACTAGTTATTTGCCACCCTCAGTTGGCTTTTCCCAAAACCGCTAAAGGAGATTGACAGGTGTCCCATGTGTGCAAATAGAATAGTGGGGGTGGCACAGGACTAGTCTGGTCTCTCCATATAGTCCCCGAAATGCACTTTGGGAGTTTCCTTTGAAAAGCTGCAGTGAAAATATATTTGGCTGTAGTCGTGCAGCCTGGATGTGATTCATGGTGCCCGCAATTTTGGCAGTAAGAATCGAGCAACAGATTCCATTTGAGCAGTGTATATTAAAGAAAATGTGTGTGAACTAGATAAGACCAGTGACAAACTTAATATTTTACAGGTAAAACTAACAACTTAAGTAAAAGTTGGGATAAAATATTAAAGGGACACTTAACACTAGAATTTAAGTTAGAAAACAAAAGCCAAAATCGAGTCTACCAAAGCAAAGTTGAGATTGCACGGCCGCCCTCACCATCATTTGGTAAAAAGAGAAACAAATCTGCACGCCCGAAGCATGCTGCTTTTTCTTTTTCTTGGGAGGGTGGGGGGAAGACACCACAAATATAATATTTATGTAGACTGTTCAATAATATGGTATAGTCTTTAGAGTTATTTTTGCATGCAAAACATGACAAAATTAAATAAAAAAATGCCACTAAACACTGAAAAAATGTGTGAGATCTCCACTTTAGCCCACCTTGAATATCCCGCACTAGGACCAAAGGGTGAGATGTGGCTTCTTGGCAAAACCTGAACTTGTATTGGTGGCTGTGACATCAGATTGAGAAGTAGATTATATTGAAGGGAATCTGTCAGGATCAGTCATCCTAACTGCCTATATGGGTATGTAAGTCATAGAAAGTTAATAAAATGGCGCCTTGATATCTGTGATCCGATGTCTTGTTCCAGGGAAATCCTAATTTTTCTTAATATGTAAAGTAGCTGTTAAGATTTATGGGCCGGACATAGATCTCCTGAGAATCTGCCTCCAGAGATCATTTTAAATGAAATACATGTAGATCAGTGGAGCAGACTGTCAGTCATTACATCTCACACTAGTAATCTCAGGAGAAAGATTCTCAGGGAGATCTATGTCCGGCCCATAGATCTTAACAGCTCATTCACAGTCTAAGAAAAATGGCTATTTCTCTGGAATAAGAAAATGGATCTCAGATATCAATTTATTCAGATTCCTATGACCTGCATGCCCATATAGACATCTTAGGAGGGTTGATCCTAGTGACAGATTCACTTTAAGCAGTTCTTTATTTAGTTTTTGTTTAAGTGTCCCTTTAAACAAGGGGGCTTACAGGCAAAATCTAGACCCTTGGTTACTCTTCAAAGAAGCGTCCACACAAAACTTCATCTGTTGGGAGCAGTGAACCAGTGATATTATGGAGAATACAACTCTCCTGGCACAAAACGGTCACAAATTAAATATTTTGTGATAATATTTGCTGCCGTAGACTGTTCTGTAATTACAGACTGAAATGTGGTTCATCAACAGAGGAATCCTTAGCGTTACTGTATTAAGAGAACTTCATGACCACCTCCAAATATACCAAAATAGTCACCATGGGTCTAGACTTTATAAACTAGTTTCATAACAAAGTAATAAGGAAACCTGATAACCTTCACCCCAATTTACAACACTTACGGTAGGATAATCTGCCTCTCCGGTTCCAAGAGCACGTGCTGGGAAAGTATACAGATGGCATTACTGACCTACACGAGAACGCGTGCAGCACACATACAGCAGGAGAAGGAGGATCAGGTGAGAAGATACATTAAAGGGAACCGGTCATGTCCCCAAATGCTTTAACCTCCAAATTTACCCCATATCAACAACTGGCTCTGCACTGCTGCATCAGCTGTCAGTCAAAGTGCTGGGCGCTTAGAGCCGCTGCTCTCAGTGCCGAGGGCGGAAACGGCAGCCGCGCCGCATCACTTGTACCACAAAGCAAAGTTCACTTTTTCCCCCAAAATCCATGTTTTCGGTACAGAGGCAGGGCAACCTTCTAATACTATTAACCTTCAGATTAGTAAGTTTTTCTTTTTACACAGTAGTAAAATCAGTTGTGGTTTATCCACAGATTAGCCAAAAAAGTATCAGAAAGGTTCCAGAAAACCTGTCAACTACCATGTCATACTGCTTTAACCAGCAGCTCTTGACAATATATAGCCACTGGGATGTGCTATAGATCCACCGGAAGGTACAGAAGAGGACAACATGTGCTATAAGCACCTATAGAAGATCTACAGCATTAACGCGCTGCAGCAAAGTTCAATTGAAATAGCATTGCTTTATGTGGGTGTCCTCCCCAGAAAGACACTGATACAAATAAAACAGTCATGAGGAGCTAAATAGGTTGTATGGCTTCAATGGAAAAACAAAACAAACCTTTAAAAGTGGCTTGGATGGGATAGAATTCGGCATATGAGGCATCCTGAAGTGCTGCCACCCCCAATGGACCCAGGGCAGCCTGTGCTGGTGGTCAGAGAAAGGGTGAAAGATGATGTCATATTTCCTGTCGAAGACAACAGGAGCAGCCCATGTCCAATCCATTGGGATTACGTGGACTACGGCGGACAGGGAGTATATGTTGGTTCATTATTTTACATTAGTTCTAAGAGACAAGGGCATCGGGGATTTGGTGTTAGGCGAGTATAATGGGTTTTTATTATTATTTGAATATGTATGTAATTTTACCTTAAAAAAAAAAAAAAAGTACAAGCGCCAGCAGATGAGACTACGTCTCCCATCAGTGCACCTGCTGTCACTTATCAGTGACAGCAGACGTAGCCGTTGGGAGCAGTAGTCTCATCGCCCACGCCTGCTGACCTGCAGTAAGCTTTTTACCACAGGTCACCGCTGCGGGTAACAGTCAGCTGCGAGATCACGCTGACATCTGCATGATCCCGCAGCGCTCTGACAGATGGTCTAACCAGCGGTAGCATTACCGCCAATAAGAACCCTCACGCGGGTGTTTCCCACGCTATCACACGGATGACAGCGTGGGAAACACCATAGGAAGCCGGTAACACGTAAAACAAAATCTCAAAGAATCCAAACATTTTTATACCTGGGTTTTTGCTGTGGATTTGACTGACTCAATTGAAGTCAATGGGTGCAGAAAAGCTTAAGAAACACAAAAATAATTGACATGCTGCAGAAAAAAACGCACTGAAAATATGCATGGAAATTTACTGATCAAGTGCACAACACTTCAGGATTGTCATTGAATAAGCTTGCATAAGGATTCCATAGCCTTTTTGGCCCATTTCTGCGCGGGAAAAAACACCACGAAAACGCATAAAAAAAACACACTGTTTGCACATAGCCTAAGATGCACACACTTTTTAGCAAAAAACGTTCTTGTTAAAAACTGCATCTTGTATAAAAACGACATTTTTTGTAGAATAAGAAAAGGGAAGGCGAGTCATACGTTTGTTTTCGAATATATAATAAATAATACATATAGAGAGATCAGTCATTTTTATCGTAGGTACAGTTCAACTGTGAGACAGAATCTAAAAATAAAAAACAGAAAATCACATTGCATGATTTTAAATAATTAAATGGCATTTCATTGTGCGGAATAAGTATTTGATCACCAACCAACCGGCAAGAATTCTGGTTCTCATAGACCTGTTATTTAAGAAGCCTCCAACTCTGCAGTCATTACCTGTATTAATTACACCTGTTTGAACTCGTTACTGTAGACACCTGTCCACACAATCAATCACTCCAACCTCTCCACTGTGGCCAAAATCAAAGAGCTGTCTTAGGACACCAAGGACAAAAGTGTAGACCTGCACAAGGCTGGGATGGCTAGAGGACAATAGGCAAGCAGCTTGGTGAGAAGGCAACAACTACTGGCAAAATTATTAGAAAATGGAAGAAACAAGATGACTGTCAATGTTCCTTGGTCTGGGGCTCCATGCAGGATCTCACCTTGTGGGGTCAGGATTAGTGACGAGCGAGTGTACTCGTTGCTCGGGTTTTCCCGAACACCCTCGGGTGACCTCCGAGTATCTGCTCGGAGATTTAGTTTTCATTGCGGCGGCTGAATGATTTACAGCTACTAGCCAGGCTGAGTACAGTTGGTGTTGCCTGGTTGCTAGGGAATCCCCACATGTAATCAAGCTGTTTAGTGGCTGTAAATCATTCAGCTGCCGTGATGAAAACTAAATCTCTGAACACTAACAAATACTCGGAGGTCACCCGAGCGTGCTCGGGAAAACCCGAGCAACAAGTATACTCGCTCATCACTAGTCAGAATGATTGAGAAATGTCAGGAATCAGCCCAGATCTACACAGGAGAACCTGATCAATGACCTGACGAGAGGTGGGACCACAGTCTCAAACATTACCGTTAGTAACACACTATGCTGTCATGGATTAAAATCCTGCAGGGCACACAAGGTGCCCCTGCTCACAAGAGGACCGTTACAAGTTCGCCAATGACCATCTGGATGATTCAGAGAAGGCATGGGAGAAGGTCATGTGGTCAGAAGAGACCAAAATAGAACTTTTTGGTATCAACTCCACTTTGCTGTGTTTGGAAGAAAACGTTGAAACCCCTCCAACTTAACATTCCGATAGTTCAGTGTTCCCCAACTCCAGTCCTCAAGAGCCACCAACAGGTCATGTTTTCAGGATTTCCTTAGTATTGCCCAGGTGATGGACTTGCCTATGCAGGTTCTGCAATTATCAGCTGAGCAATACTAAGGAAATCCTTAAAACCTGGCCTGTTGGTGGCTATTGAGGACTGGAGATGGGGAACACAGATAGATTATGCTATACACACCATATTTCCTCATTATCGAAAGGTAAAATAGTGACAGGAAACATGACGACGATATCTACCGCCTGGGACCTCCAGAGGCAAAGATATCCTGAAAATTGGGAATCTCAAAATTCTGAAGGGCCGAGCAGATGCCACAAACCGCACCCACATGAGATCATTAAGGGAAGGTATGTGGGCATAACTTTGATCTAATAAAAAGCAGAAATTGTGTTTGGGCCTTTGCCAGTCCTCAGAAGATACAGTTTGGTATGGGTTCTGTCACTGGGGCATCTCCCTCCACTAAGCTTTGAACCATTTCCGTGACACAGGTTTAGTAATTCTCTTTAGTTATTCCTTTTTAATTTACGCAATTGTATACATAGTATAGTTTTGCTCACGTTTTGTATAATTTTTGTATATTAAAAAAGCAAACAAAAACAAAACACTGCCTACCTTTGAATTAAATATATAAAATGTAATCGCTCTGTTCCACTTGCTCTGTAAATCACACCCCAGAAGCCATACACTACAATATGCTCACTGTAAGTTCTCCAATAACCGGCCTAGTAGTGGAAGCAGCCATGGCCTCGACCATCACTCGTCAGCCAATTGTGTAGTTGTCCTGATGATTGGAGGCAGCGGAGTTGCATTTCCTTTACAACTGGTGGCAGTTGTGGGATTTTTGTGATCTCTTCGGTGTCATCTGTGCCTAACGGGCAGCAGTGGCAGGATCTACATGACCCCACTCAATTTTCCAGTCACCATAGGAAACTCTGACCTGTCATCACTTGGCCAACAATACTTTAGTGGCATTTAAGTGGCTAAACTACAGCAAAAAGAGCTAGCTCTGATCTCTGCTGTCTACGGAGCGAGCTCCACTCATGAGCCGTTTGCATACATCACATTTCAGAAAGAGCATAAATTTGGATAAATGTGCATGCCTATTTCAATGAAGGAAGTAAGGAAGTAGATCTCTTCCAGATTCCATTGGCAGCTACTTTCAGGGGGAATATGGTAGAAATTATGTTGTAATCCATTCCTTTTTCCCCTAGACATCTGCAGCTGGCACTGAGCCCTCTCTGTAGCCGACAGCTGCGGCTGTGTTATACAGCTGGCAGATGCCTGAAACTACAGCAATCAAAGCCAAAAGCTTAAATGTCACTTCATTCTTTAGGCCTCAATCGCAGTAACATGGAAAAGAAATTATTTGCAGTAAAGCTGGGTAACAGATAAGGGCTAAATAACTAAATGCCCACATGTATCAGCACTGTAGATTAGCTTCATTCCCCATGTATCATTGGGCTCAGGACGGCAAATTTACTATTCTAAATGCTCCCAAATTCTGGTGTCTGTGTCATCCTGGAGTTTTAGACACTTTGTGCTTCATTTGACAAAGGGGCATGGTTTAGGTGAAAAGGGTGTGACACTGATGCAATGTGGAATAGCCTAAGTTTCTTGGCAAAAATGGTCTAAAAGGCATAGAATTTAAAAACTGACAACAAACGAATTCTTCAAATAGAAATATTCTTATCCAATAAAGTGCAAAAAGTACAATCTAGTAAGGATATGCAGAAAATCGTTACCTGCCCCCCCCACACACCATTTCGGGCGTAACCTCCCTCTGTTTCAAGTAATTACACCGGAAACATCGCACCGGTGTGCAGGGGTCCCATTCCTCCTTGCAGTGTCTCAACATATGGCAGCTTCTCCTGTGGATCTGCAGCAATGTCCGTTTAAGGTGACAGTGTGCACTGAAAGCGAACAATTTTCTGTATACAATCGCGTGATAAAGTGTTATCCCCCTTCCTGATTTCCTATTCCTTCGCATGCTTGTCACACTTAAATGTTTCAGATCACCAAACAAATTTAAATATTCAATAAAGAGAACACAAGTAACCACAAAAAACTGTTTTTAAATGAAGGTCTTTATTATTAAGGGAAAAAGAAATCCAAACCTACAGGGCCCAGTGAAACCTACAGGACCCTTAAAACAAACTAACTGTGGTTTATCACAACTTTGGGAAGCAGAGTTCAAATTCCCTATTCCCACCCAGGCCTGATTACTGCCACACTTGTTCTGAATCAAATAATCACTTAAATAGGACGTGCCTGACAAAGTAAAGTAGAATATAAGATCCTCAAAAGCTAGACATCATGCCACGATCCAAAGAAATTCTGGAGCAAATGAGAAAAAGTAATTGAGATCTATCAGTCTGGAGAAGATTATAACGCCATTTCTAAAGCTTCAGGACTAAAGTGAACCACAGTGAGAGCCATTATCCACAAATGGCAAAAACATGGAACAGTGGTGATCCGTCCCATGAGTAGCCGGCAGACCAAGATTACCCCAAGAGAGCAGCAACGACTCATCCAAGAGGTCACAAAGACAAACAACCACCAAAGAACTGCAGGCCTCACTTGCCTCAGTTAAGGTCCGTGTTCATGACTACACAATGAGAGAGAGACTGGGCAAAAATGGCCCGCATGGCAGAGTTCCAAGACGAAAACCATTGCAGAGCAGTAAAAACAAAGGCTTGTCTCAGTTTTGCCAGAAAACATCTGGATGATCCCCAAGACTTTTTGGAGAATAATCTGTGGACTAAAGGGACAAATGTTGAACTTTTTTGGAAGGTGTATGTCCCACCATTACATCTGGCATAGAAGTAACACAGGATTTCAGAAAAGGAACATCATACCAACAGTAAAAAAAATATGTTGGTGGTTGTGTGATGGTCTGGGGCGGTTTTGCAGCTTCAGAACCTGGAAGACTTGCTGTGGTAAATGGAACATTGAATTCTGCTGTCTACCAAAAAATCCTGAAGGAGAGTGTCCGGCCATCTGTTTGTGACCACAAGCTGAAGTGCACTTGGATTATATAGAAGGACAATGATCCAAAACACACCAGCAAGCCCACCTCTGATTGGCTTAAGAAAAATAAAATTTAAGACTTTGGGTACCGTCACACAGTGGCATTTTTATCGCTACGACGGCACGATTCGTGACGTTCTAGCGATATCGTTACGATCTCGCAGTGTCTGACACGCTACTGCGATCAGGCACCCAGCTGAGAATCGTACGTCGTAGCAGATCGTTTGAAACTTTCTTTCGTCGCTGGATCTCCCGCTGTCATCGCTGGATCGTTGTGTGTGACAGCGATCCAGCGATGCGTTCGCTGGTAACCAGGGTAAACATCGGGTTACTAAGCGCAGGGCCGCGCTTAGTAACCCGATGTTTACCGTGGTTACCAGCGTAAAAGTAAAAAAAAACAAACCGTACATTCTCACCATCTGATATCCGTCAGGTCCCTTGCCGTCTGCTTTCCGCTCTGACTGTCTGCCGGCCGGAAAGTGAGAGCAGATCACAGCGGTGACGTCGCCGCTGTGATCTGCTTTCACTTTACGGCGGCACTCAGTCACAGCGGGAAGCAGACTGCAAGGGACCGGACGGACATCAGATGGTGAGTATGTACGGCCCTGCGCTTAGTAACCCGATGTTTACCCTGGTTACCCGGGGACTTCGGCATCGCTCCAGCGCCGTGATTGCACAGTGTGACCGCAGTCTACGACGCTGGAGCGATAATCATACGACGCTGCGACGTCACGGATCGTGCCGTCGTAGCGATTAAAATGGCACTGTGTGACAGTACCCTTTGGAGTGGCCTAATCAAAGTCCTGACCTTAATCTGATTGAAATTCTGTGGCATGACCTTAAAAAGGCGGTTCATGCTTGGAAACCCTCCAATGTGGCCGAGTAACAACAAATCGGCAAACAAAAATCTTTCAGAGCGTTGTAAAAGACTCATTGCCAGATATCGCAAACGCTTGATTGGAGTTGTTGCTGCGAAGGATGGCCTAACCAGTTATTAGGTTTAGGGGGTCAACCAATTTTTCACACAGGGCCCTGTATGTTTGGATTTCTTTTTGCCTAATAAAGACCTTCATTTAAAAACTGAATTTTGTGTTTACTTGGTGTTATTTTGTTTAATTTTGAAATCTGTTTGGCGATCTGAAACATTTACGTGTGACAGTATGAAAAAGAATCGGAAATCAGGAAGGGGGCAAATTTTTTTTCACACAACTGTATATCCTTACTGGATTGTATTTTTGCACTTTATTGGATAATATTTCTATTTGAAGAATTATGTGATATTTTTGAGAGTGAGACCACTGACACACCGACCTGGACTTGCTGAGCTGGCAGGTTTTTTTTTTTTTTTTTTTAATGAACTAATAGTAAAGTAACCACACCTAGCCACTGTGCTAAACACTGCAAAATCCTGAATCTAAAGTGTTGTGAACAAACGCCACTGACCCCCAAAAATCCATTGTCTTATCTGCTCGGTGCGCACATATGTTCCCAGTCTCTAGCAATATCTAATTTGTGGAGGGACCTTTATTTAATGCATGAAAACAAAGAACACTATAATACTAATAGTAAAAATGACACAGCCCAAGTAGGGACCTATGAGCCATGTCACAATCCCCCATCACATCAGCACAGTATCGCGGTCTCACAGGGATAATATAACACCGCATCTTTATAAAGACGTGCCAGGTCTTTATTTCATTTTGTTATCTATGTATTGTTACCTTTCCAGGAGGAGAAAAGTCAAGATGTGTGCAGAGTCAGACATTTCTTCCAGACAAAGGCTAGCTCCAAGGTTGACCTACCTGAATTGGTCCCACCGACATCAGCAAATTTTTCAATTGGTGATCAGTGGTTGATGAAGAAAGCCCTTCAACTGACACGACGCAGGGCTGAGGCTTGCACTCCACTACACGGAGATTTTGTTTATTTGGCATCAGCCGTCCTCGGCCCATCTGTCCACCTACACCTCTGCCTCTCCCTCGCATAATGACCTGCCAACAGCACGAGATCCAACGTTAGCTTGTCTTCTCAAATAATTCTTAAAATCCACATAAAAGCTACTACTATTGCCGCAAAACAAAGCATAAACCTCCCCCGGCACGCAGCCATGTGTACCTTATTTGGTGGATGCTGTCTGTGCATAGTATTCAAGACATGGGGGGACACGGGCTCCGTCAGTGAAGACATCGGACGTGCCTTGGCTTGATACTGCTGAGGATGTGGCAGATTCTGCTGCTGATGGATACTTCCCGGCCCCAGTGTCACTTTCCGCACCGGCCCGGTTTTCTGTTGAATCCGCTGTTGAAACTGCGGCCTTTGCTGAGGTGGTATTCTCTGCTGAGGCTGGACTCTGGGGTGCGATAGCTGCACGAGCGGACTGCCCTCTGAAGCCTGCAGAGATACATTTTCCCCCTAGTAGAGGATATTAAATTTAAAATTAGCATTTATTAAACACATAAGCAACACCGACAACACGACTTAAGTTAAGGCCCCGTACATATCCCACTAGTGTCTGCTGAACTCGCCGATATCGATAAATTCGGCCGACGGTCTAATGTTTAGATGGCACCGGATGATGATGGTCAGGAAACATGGTTATCGTGCATGTCCGATACTACCTTTTGTATTGTTCTCCTTGAGATAATCAGCCAACCAACGGGTCAGTCGGAGAATTTCTAGGAACACACTTTTCCCAACAATCTCACAGGCTACTAATCACACGATGAACGAGCAAAACAATGAAATTATGTTTTAACTTGTTTAAAAGACTATCATTCTCGGCAGCGCGTCATCCCTTGTAAACAGGACCTGCGCTGCCGAGAACAATGGCAGCCTGTGTGCACTGAGCGATCTACTAATAATGTCCTGAGCTCGTCTGAAGCGTGGTCAGCCCGTCTAAAGCTATTAAATGACTGCTGATCAGCAAACATGGGTCATTTATTGCTGCCAGTCAGTTGGTGTAAACCCAGGTTTATGCAAGAAACGTGTCTGGTTGTAAAATCAGTGAGCCTACAACTTAGGCTATGTGCACACGTTCAGGATTTTTCGCGTTTTTTCGGCCGTTTTCTGCTGAAAAAAACGCTTAAAAACGCATACATAAGCATCCCACCATTTTTAATGCATTCTGCAATTTTTGTGCACATGATGCGCTTTTTTCCGGGTAAAAAACGCATCATGTTCATTAATTTGGTGGATTTTTCGTGTTTTGGCCGATATTTAATGCATTGGGAAGCTCCGGCAAAAAACGTGAGAAAAAACGTGAAAAAAAAAAAAACGCATGCAGATTTCTTGCAGAAAATGTCCGGTTTTGTTCAGGAAAATTCTGCAAGAAATCCTGACGTGTGCACATAGCCTAAAGGCTAGAGAATGCCTGTGCCCCTAAATATTATGCTATGAGGAGTAAATTACACATAATGTAACATTTTTTCCTGCGCCTTTCAAGAGAAACTACCGTACTTTTTTATTTTCCCATTGACAGCCATAGGAGGGATAGTGTTTAGCGGGAAAAGTTGCATTTTTAAAATACATTTTATCATACAACGTAATTTAAAACAAACAAAAGAATCAAGTGTGGTAAAAATGGAAAAGAAAGCAACACTTTTGCAGGTTTTTTGTTTTAACTACCGTATGTTGGATTTTCTGTAAAAATTACTTTGTAGCTTTGTTCCAAGGGTCAGTACAGTCATGGTGTGAGCAACAGGGCTGGGGGGCTGGTAAGCCAAACCTCCGACTACTCAGTTTCCCTAACTCTGACGCCACAGCCCTGGTCATTACGGAGCATGTACGTAAAGTGCAGCACAGATTCATCTCACCTATGACCCCACAGCCCTAGTCTCTAATGAGCATGTGCATAAAGTGGCAGCACAGATCCTTAGATCAGGAAAAGTACAGACATTTATAGGACATTTCTAAACTTTCCCAAATTCTTATTAAAACAATTACAGCACATCCTGCACTGAACTACTGTACCCAATTGTATTAAATATTTTAGGAGTCGCACCATTTTATACCAACTCTGATTGCATCAAAATGGACACAAACTCGACAGCCCTGGTGACCAAACACATTAAATTAAAATAAAAAAAAAACGTAACTCCTAGTTTTCACTCAATAGTTGTAGGAGTTTCTTTTTATTTTTTGCAACAGCCACATAATGTCTTTGGTGGTAACAAGTTGCACAGCCAACGATCTCGCCACATGTTGCAGTACTTTGCAAGATACAATGTGACTCCCCAAGTGACCCAAAAACAGTGACTCTGAAATTTATAACTTTTTTTTTTCATTTCAGCACCAGTCTATATTGCAGCATCTATCCATCTATGGACCTGCAGTCATTGGATTGCTTATACAATACAAAGCTAGAGAAAATAGAATTAGAATCTACATGTGCACACATACAAGCGCGGATATTGGTGAGTGATACAGGATATGTTGCAGAGCTGCCGCATAGGTGGATGACACCCGAAATGTAAAAAAAAACCCACATGTTCCCTTTAAAAAGTGGCTTATTTTTTATTGCTTCAAAGCATTTAAGAGAAAAAAAGTTTAACAAATAGTCACAAGTAAAAAATCCAGGCAACCTGAATGTCAAACGTGCCTCATCAAGAAGGAATATTATATGGCTGGTAACTTGGAAAACGGGCTTTTCAGGGCTCCAGGAAAGCCGGGTCATTGACAACAATGGGAAGGTCAATAATGATTTTCACAAAAATCCCTATAACAAAAATACAACTACATGCACACACATTTAAAAAAAAAAAAAATAGGACTTATTTCAAGACTGAATGCTCTCTAAATGGAAAATGTGACAAGTAAGCGGCACACAAATAAGGACAAATGATCGGCACTGAAAAGGACAGCGGTTTCCGCGCAGCATACACTGAAGAAATCTCAGTCGTCTGCGTGATGGAAAAATAAAGATGTTTTCAATAGCTCATAGCGGAGCGCGTCTACGATGAAGATGAAGAGAGCGGCCGAGCCTTCCGTTTGGATACAAAGTGCTGCTGCTGTCAGCTTCCCGCAATTTGACAGATCAAATCTTATTTTCCCTCTCGAACCCCAAGAAGAGATACTGGCGACATACACCCAGAGCCGAGCAAATTGATTAATCCCTCTCAACAGAAATCACATCTCTTGATTACAACTAGGAGACGTTAAGCGGCATTATTCGGAAGTGACAACACTTGACAAATTCCCAAAGCGCCGCGCTCAGACTATTGTCGCCGGCATTAACCCCGATGAAAAATTAATTTCCCTTATCTTCTTCTAAGCCCCAAAATCCAAATCCTCCAAACAGACTCCTCTTTCTATAAAGGTATTATGAAAACCTCAGAAAAAAAGATTAATTGCATGTCTTCAGGTGACATTAAATTAATTTCGGTGCTCATGACAGACATTTGATAGTGCATATTGAGAGGACAGATAACATTGTGAGGACGCACAGCAGGACACCGCCGCGCTGTCCCAGGGCAGCCGCCGTGATAAGGCCAATACCTCGCTGTCAGCGCCGCTGCTACTGATCTCGCACATCTAACGACACAGATTTCTATGAGGTCTGACAATGCCGCGGCCTCGCAATAGGGAGATGGGAAATCTCTGCCAACACGAGGTCTCTGGACAATATATTCTAGGACGTGACTCTCCCCTTCAGGTACAGAACCCGTCCAGAAGTGACCGCCAGGGGGAGTGGGCGCAGAAATGTAGCTAGAAGAAAGTCACCACATTGGGGGCAAATGGGGGGTGAGACATGTAATGTTCCAGGCATGCCGATGACAAGGTGCAACATGTATGTATCTATATCCTGCCAGCCATGTACACTAGTGCCTCAGCTCACAACCCCCCGACATATAGGACTGGGAACAACTACCCTCTGGGGAAAACAATTCGATAAACTGGTGGCTGAGCACATGTACTTGTTAGAGGGGTCCCTTGACAATAACATGATCTCCTGATCGGACCCCTAATGATCTGCTGCTATTTATGGAGAACACTTTCAGTAAGCGTTCAATGTCTCTACAGCGCCTCCACAGGGGGAATTAGGCATTACACATAAATCAATGGGCTGTCTTGTATGATGCAGGACAGATCAGTCCCCTGGGGATTTCAGAAGACCCCTCCACTCTATTATTCCATGCTGCTTAAACTACGGGCAACATGAAGCCAGGACAGGCTGTGTGGCTACAAACCGCTAGCCTCCATCCTCACCAAGCCTGCCACTCCATCGGGCGCCACATCACTCATTTGTTAGGCTTCTGTCTATACTACCAAACTTCCTTAAAGGCCCCCTGTATGGCTGTCACTGTATAGCTTGACCTTCTGGCACTTGTGAATTCGGCTACTTTCACACTAGCGTCGTACGACGCACGACGAATTGCGTCGTTGCGACGCACCGACGGTAGCAGTGAATGCGCCGCACAACGGGGGCAGCGGATGCTGTTTTTCAACGCATCCGCTGCCCCATTGTGAGGTGCGGGGAGGAGGGGGGCGGAGTTCCGGCTGCGCATGCGCGGTCGGAAATGCTGGACACGACGCACCAAAAAAACGTTACATGCAACGTTTTTTGGTGGCGACGGTCCGACGCAGCACGACGGTTGCGACGTGTGGCAATGCGTCGCTAATACAAGTCTATGGAGAAAAAACGCATCCTGCAAGCACTTTTGCAGGATGCGTTTTTTTCTACAAAACGACGCATAGCGACGTGCAGTGCACGACGCTAGTGTGAAAGAGGCCTAACTAGCAAGCTATCTTCACCATCTGGCAGTGGAAAATATAAAGAAAATGTGTTTCCCTGCAGGTAGATAATTGTACAATGGAGTTTGGAACAATGAAGAGAAATAGTACCCCCTCACAAGTCAATAGAAAAGGAGCAGTTTTGGTGCCTTCCTATATATTGCTGTACATCCCAGACAAGCAGCGCAGAAGCAGCTTATACAGGCCTCTGGTCAGTGCACAGAAAATCATGTACCGAGAACAGAAATGAGGCCCCAGAGGTCGGGAGAATGACTGAGCCTCCCTGCCAACCAGCACTCCGCATGTTAGGGTGGCAGACTTATTGCTATACACTCTGAACACCAGGTGGCGCCATACTGCACAAATCGAAGGCCATTCCGGGAATCCGTCAGCAGGTATTTCCTATACCATCTGAGAATAGCAAGATGTAGAGGGAGAGACCCTAATTATAGCGATGTGTCACATACTTTACTGGGTCGCTTGCTGCAGTTTTGATTAAAAATCATTTTACTTGATGTAGATCTACCAGATCTCTGATTGTCGAGCTCTGTATAACCATGCACACACCAGTGATTGGCTGCTTTCTGTGTACACTGTGCATAGGCAGAAAACAGCCAAACAGTGGTGGGGGGTGGTTGGACCACGTGGTAGGTTTACTAGTGATAAAATCACTGGAATTAGCAGAACAGTAGCTGAACTACAACGAGCAGTCCAGTAAGTGACATCACTGAAATCAGGGTCTCCGTCTCGACATTATGCTGCTCTTAGATTATGTAGATAAAAGTCTGTGACAGATTTCCTTTAAGGGTTAACTTTTTACTACACAAATGGCAAAATGTTAAGATTTCACAATCTGTGCAATAAACACATTTACTGGCGAGAAACTCCCTTTAATGGAGAACCTGCAATGTCTCCTGAGTTTAAGGGAAAGGTTTTTGTTTAAACAGACAATTCAGGAGCATCTTTTCTCACAAGGCTCTATTGGACTGTTCCTTCTTGGAAATGTATGAATAAACTGACAACTGGGCGCTAAGAATCCCCTTGCTAAAAAGGTGTGTAAAGAAATAGAAGGTGGGAGAACACAGGAATACAGGCAACATCAATGTTCACCTACATTTCCTGGAAGAGCAGAAAAGCACAATGAGTGTCTTTTCTCAAAGCTGTATAAATTGTAATTTTCAGAAGAATTTTACAAGGAGAAAAAAAAATCCAAAGTTCCATTAAGTCTGGGCCAGAGACTATAGGTAGCTATGTGCTGTTGCATCACAACACCGGAGATTGGCGGTCACATAGAGATCCCTAAGGTCCTGCGACAAGCAAGTCATAAAAAGTCAGACCCAGTTGGATTTTCTGGGACTTGCTTGTTATGCTACCCTCAGTTTCTCAATATGACCCCAATCACCAGCTTCAGGCTGCAATTTAGCAGCGGCAGAGTGATTTTTGGCTGCACAACCTGTGTCATGGCCAAATCACTGTGTAGTACCAGACTAAGGTAGTTATCCATTTAGGGGGGAAAAAAAAATCAGAGAATCATAGAATGTTAAGAGTTGGATGGGACCTCCAGGGTCATCTGGTCCAACCTCCTGCTCAATGCAGGATTCACTAAACCATCCCAGACAGATGTCTGTCCAGCCTCTGTTTGAAGACTTCCATTGAAGGAGAACTCACCACCTCTCGTGGAAGCCTGTTCCACTCATTGATCATTCTCACTGTCAAAAAGTGTTTGCTAATATCTAATCTGTATCTTCTCCCTTTCAGCTTCATCCCATTGCTGCTTGTGTTTCTATGTGCAAATGAGAATAATGATGATCCCTCTACACTGTGACAGCCCTTCAGATATTTGTAGAGAGCTATTAAGTCTCCTCTTAGCCTTCTTTTTTGCAAGCTAAACATTTCCAGATCCTTTAACTGTTCCTCGTTACACATAGTTTGCAGTCTGCTCACCATCCTGGTAGCTCTTTTCTAAACTAGCTCGTTTTTCAGTCTTTTAAAAATATGGTGCCCAGAACTGCACACAGTATTCCAGGTGAGGCCTGACTAAGGAGGAGTAGAGGGAGATCATTACTTCACGTGATCTAGACTCTAAGCTTCTCTTAATACATCCCAGAACTGTGATTGCCTTTTTTGCTGCTGCAACACACTGTTGACTCATGTGCAGTTTGTGATCTATTAGTATACCCAAGTCTTTTTCCACACGTGCTGTTGCTTTGTTCTATTCCTCCGATTCTGTAGATGTAATTTTCATTTGCTTTGCCCAGATGAAGAATATTGCACTTCTCCCTCTAAAATACCATTCTATTATTCACTGCCCATTGTCAAGCTTATCTAGATCTTTCTGAATCCTTTCTCTAACTGTTCTAGTGTTCACTATCCCTCCAAGCTTTGCATCATCTGCAAATTTAATTAGTTTACCTTCAGTTCCCTTATCTAGATCATTTATAATAAAAATGTTAAACAACACTGGGGCCAGAACAGAGCCTTGTTCTACCCCACGTGAAACACTCTTCCAATTGGATGTGCAACTTATTACCACTCTGAGTATGATCACTGAGCCAATTATGAATCCACCTAACCGTAACCTTGCCAATCCCATACTTGGTCATTTTTGGGCAAGGATAGTATGAGACACTTTCTCATTTCCCTGATCCATCAAGTCAGTGATTCCATCATAGAAGGAAATTAGATTAATCTGGCCTGACTTGCTTGCTACAAATCCATAACGGCTCTGGTTAATTACTGTATTCTTATCCAAGTACTTACATAAATGCGGTTTAATAATTTGTTCAAAAATCTTTCCTGGTATAGAAGTAAGGCTCACTGGCCTGTAATTTCCTGGCTCCATCTTCTTTTTTGAGGATAAGGACAACATTTCCCCTTCCCCAATCTTCTGAGACTTGTGTTCTCCATGATTTTTCCAATTTCCTCTGCTAACTCTTTCTGTACCCGAGGATGTAATTAATCTGGACCAGGAGATTTAAATTCACTTCAATTAGCTAAGTGTTCCCTCACCACCTCTCTGTTTGTATAAATATGATCAAAATATACAATTTTATTCATGAACATCAATTAGAAAAGGTGTGCCGTGTCCAGATGTCAGCCCGGCAAGCTCCACACATTAGATAGAATATTTCCTATGTCCGCACATGACTAGTGGCATAAGGAGACACACCCACTTCGGATAGTTAAAGCAGTTTTCCAGGCTTACGATATTTATTATGTATTTTAAGGATAAACCATCAATATCTTGTTGGTGGAGGGGGGGGGGGGGGAGGAGCAATCCTCGGTTAAGCCCAGGTTGGATGTAACCAGTGAATGGAGACGGAGTGGCAGTTCTCTCCCACTGTGTAGTGGCCATCGCAGGATGAAGGGGCCCGGTGTCAGACCCACCACTGATTGGATATTGAGGAGGATTGCTGTTCGATAACTTAAAAGGGGTATTCTCATCTCCAAGATCCTATCCCAATAATTAGTAGGTGAAAAGGAGAATTTTGTGTACTCACCGTAAAATCTTTTTCTCCGAGCCAATCATTGGGGGACACAGGACCATGGGTGTTATGCTGCTTGCCACTAGGAGGACACTAAGTAAACACAAAGAGTTAACTCCTCCTCTGCAGTATACACCCCTTGACTGGCCAGTAACGACTCAGTTCGGTAGTAAAGCAGTAGGAGTAAAACCAAGACATGTAAACTATGTCCAAAACTAAGGAACAAAATACCAACAACAACCAGCCAAAAGGCTAACAGGGTGGGTGCTGTGTCCCCCAATGATTGGCTCGGAGAAAAAGATTTTACGGTGAGTACACAAAAATCTCCTTTTCTCCTACGCCTCATTGGGGGACACAGGACCATGGGACGTCCTAAAGCAGTCCCTGGGTGGGGAGCAATTGCACTGCTAAAACCCCATGTACCACTGGCTTACTGAGGTACCGCTGTCTGCAGAATACGCCTGCCGAGGGCAGCGTCTGCCGAAGCCTGGGTATGAATGTGATAGTGCTTCGTGAAGGTATGCAGACTGGACCAAGTGGCAGCTTTACAAAGCTGTTGTGCAGACGCCTGGTGCCGAATGGCCCAAGAAGCGCCGACCGACCGAGTCGAATGCGTCGTAATCCCTGCTGGGACAGGAGTGTTCCTGACGCGATAAGATTCCTGAATGGTGGAACGAATCCATTTGGCTAGAGTGGCCTTCGAGGCAGGTAGACCTTTCCTGTGTCCTTCCGGAAGCACGAACAGGACATCCGACTTATGGAAGGGAGCCGTGCGAGATATGTACCGCCGAAGGGCTCTAACCACATCCAGAGTATGGAGAGCCTTCTCAATACGATGGGTTGGTGCCGGACAGAATGACGGCAAGACAATGTCCTCATTTAGATGAAAGGAGGAGACGACCTTCGGTAGGAAGGAAGGAGAGGTTCTCAGAACTACCTTGTCTGAGTGAAAAATCAAGAAGGGGGGACGGCAAGAGAGCCGTCAACTTAGAAACCCTCCTGATTGACGTAATCGCCACGAGAAAGACCACCTTCCATGAAAGGAGGGTGAGAGAAATGTCCTGCAATGGTTCGAAAGGGGCCTCCTGAAGAACTCCGAGAACCAAGTTAAGATCCCATGACGCCAAAGGCATTCTATAGGGAGGAACCACTCGGGAGACTCCTTGGATGAATGTCTTAACGGACAGTTTGGAAGCGATCTTCCGTTGGAAAAGGACGGACAATGCGGACACCTGCCCCTTGAGCGAGCTTAGGGCAAGGCCTGAGTCTAGACCTGATTGGAGAAACTCCAGAATGGACGGAATGGAATAGACCAAGGGAGAACGTCCATGGGTATGGCACCATGAAAAGAAGATGCGCCAGGTGCGATGATAAATGCGCATGGATACGGGTTTCCTAGCGCGAATCATGGTAGAAGAAACCCCTGGAGAGAATCCGGCTTGGGCTAAAATCCAGGATTCAACGGCCACGTCGTCAAAGACAGGGCCCCGGAGTTCTGGTGGTAAAACGGGCCCTGTGAGAGAAGGTCCGTGCGATCTTGAAGGCGCCAGGGGGTGTCGGTGACCATTTGGACGAGTTCCGCGTACCATGCTCGGAGCGGCCAGTCGGGCGCGACGAGAATCACCGGCCTCCCCTCTGCTCTGATCTTCTTGATGACTCTCGGAAGCAGAGGAAGAGGCGGAAATATGTATGGCAGCTGGAACCGATGCCACGACAGGACCAGGGCATCTGCCCCGACGGCGCAAGGATCGCGGGAACGAGCAATGAACTGGGGAACCTGGTTGTTGAACCTCGAGGCCATGAGATCCACATCCGGCATCCCCCAGCGAAGGCAAATCTGCTGGAAGACTTCCGGATGGAGGGACCACTCGCCAGAGGCAAGACCTTGGCGACTGAGGAAGTCCGCTTCCCAACTCTCCACACACACCCGGTATGTGGATTGCCGAGATGAGCGAGTGATTGGTCTCGGCCCAGCGCAAGATGTGGGAGACTTCGAGCATGGCTGCTCTGCTGTGGGTTCCCCCTTGTCGGTTGATGTACGCCACGGCCGTGGCGTTGTCGGATTGTATTCTGATGGGATGGCCTGCGAGAAGGTGGTGAAAGTTGCGTAAGGCAAGAGTGATCGCTCGAATTTCCAAGATATTGATTGGGAGACACGACTCCCTTGTGGACCAACGACCCTGTGTCGTGTGGTGATTGAAAACTGCGCCCCAGCCCAAGAGGCTGGCATCGGTGGTTACCACTAACCAACGCACAGGAAGAAAGGACTTCCCTTGGGTCAGGGAGGACTGTAGCGTCCACCACCTGAGGGTCTGCCTGACCTGAGGGGGCAGGCGAAAACAACGGTCGAGGGAATTCGGGCTCCTGTCCAAGGCTAACAGGAGCGCCTGTTGCAAGGGACGGAGATGGAACTGCGCAAATGGAACGGCTTCCATTGCCACACCATTTTTCCCAGGATGCGCATCGTGAAGCGAATGGAGTGAGGGACTGGGCGGGAGAGCTTGCGTGCTCCCTGTTGTAAGGATAAAACCTTCTCTGGAGGGAGAAAGACCAACCCGCGGGAAGAGTCCAGAATCATGCCCAGGAAGCAGATTTGCTGAGCCGGCACTGGAGATGATTTCTCGAAGTTGATCTTCCAACCCAGGTGAGAAAGAGAATCCACGGTGATGCTGACAGACTCTTCGCAGGCGGACTGGGACGGACCTTTGATTAATAGGTTGTCTAGAAAGGGTAGGACTACCACTCCCCGAGCGTGAAGAATGGCCATGACAGCCGCCATGACCTTTGTGAAGACTCTGGGGGCGGTGGCAAGTCCGAAGGGCAAGGCCACAAACTGGAAGTGTTCTTCTTGGACTGCGAAGCGCAGGAACTGCTGATGAGGAGGAAAAATTGGAATGTGTAGATAAGCATCCTTGATGTCTATGGATGCAAGGAACTCTCCTTTTTTCAGGGACGCGACAACAGAACAGAGCGAGTCCATCCTGAAGTGTCGGACCCGTACGAACTTGTTCAGCAGTTTGAGGTCCAGTATGGGCCGTAGAGTCCCGTCCTTCTTTGGGACCACGAAAAGGTTGGAGTAAAACCCCTTGAACCTTTGGTCTCGAGGGACTGGAGCGATGACACCGTCCCTTTGAAGCGCCTGTATGGCCTGAAAGAGATGTGACGCCTTTGATTTGGGGGGAGAAGACTGGAAGAAACGCGGATGGGGGATGGAAGAAAACTCGATTCTGTATCCGGAGGACACGAGCTCTCTGACCCACTGGTCGTGAACGACCGAGAGCCAATTTTGACGGAACGAAAGAAGGCGTCTGCCTACTCTGTCGGTGTCCGTCAAATATCTTTTAAAAAGACTAAACGCGTCCAAAAGATACGACGTGTTCCTGAGAGGAAGCAGATTCGTCGTCCACTATTAACGTTTTGTTGACTGCCTCAATAAGGGAGTCAAGTGTCTCCTGACCAATAGAGGAGTCTTGGGTTAAAGATTCCTCCGACTCAAATATTGAGTCCTGTACGCTGCGACCCTCAGGGGAGGGAGAGCGAGAAGATGAGCTCGCAGAAGCTGAAGCTCGAGCGTGTACGGGAGATGAGGGAAGGGTCCTTTTTCTGGAACCCCGGGAGTCCCGTAGAACGGTACGCCCCCTGTGGTCGGACAGCCCCGCACCGTCCCCAGATTCCGTCGCAGCCGACGGAGGTGAGTTCTGGCTTAAGGAGGACCCTCGGAAAGAGTCCAATGCCTTGACTAAGGATTCCATTGAACGTGACAGGGACGCGGCCCACACAGGAGGGCTAGGCTCGGCGGGGTCGGTGGCGACATTGGAGGTAGCGGCAGAAGGTGGCTGCGCACAGGCCGGGTCACAGTTCTGGCACAAGGGAGTACTGTGGGCACGCGGCAAAGAAGAATTGCAAGTGGCACATACGGTAAAAAAGACAGTGTGCTTTTTGTTGCCCCTTTTTGCCTCCTTATGAGCCATAGCTGTATGTCTGCCTCCAAATTACTGCACTAGCGTGGGATTTTGCAGAGAAGGGGTTAAGCATTTCCCTATAGGAAGGGGCAGCTTACCCACGGTCCTGTGTCGGTGTCCCCAGGGAGGAAGAGAAAGCGTTTTCTGCAGCGTTCCACGCAGGAGAGGGAGACCCAATATGGCGGCCGAGATCTGCAGGGCTGTTCTCGTTCAGAACGAGAAGCGCCTGAGCGGTGGGCGGAGCCTCAGCGGTGGGCGGGAATTACAAAACGCGGCCTAGGCCGGCTGAAAAGCCGGGGACTAAATTTACACAGGCTGTCGGCGGCATGCGCCTGCGGGCGCGGTGTAGCGCCGAGCGATCGCCGCTGCGGCAACAGCGGCGCCTCTCCCCAGGGACCCGGACCGCATCCTCCAACACCGCAGCGTGAGGAGGGGAATACTCACAGAGCCTCAGTGCGGCTTCAGGCTCAATCTGTCCTCCCTGCGCCAGGTGGGAGCATCGTATGTGCCTGCCTCAGGGGACTTATGGCTGTGCCACCGTGTAGATGTGCCTGCCGCAGGGGACTTACGGCTACCGTGGGGACTACAAGACGCCGAGGTGAGGGCTTGAGTGCGGTGGAGCCCGGGAGATGCACATGAGAGGTATACTCTATGTGCTCGCCCCCCTATAATGGGGGAGATCGGGACCGAGTTGGAACCGTCGCCCCGGGTTAGGTTAGGCGTGCCCCATGCGTCGCAGGAGAGGAACGGGGAGGTATACTCACCGTGCTTGCCTGTTGATGGTTCGGGGGAGAGTGGACCCTGGAAAAGAGTCCGTCGCCCCCTTCACTCCGTTAGATAAAAAATAAAAATTTACATAAAATAAAAATAAAATAATAAATGGTGGGGTCTGAACAGACCCAAGTGCTTCCTACAGACACTAAGCAAGAACTGGGTCGTTACTGGCCAGTCAAGGGGTGTATACTGCAGAGGAGGAGTTAACTCTTTGTGTTTACTTAGTGTCCTCCTAGTGGCAAGCAGCATAACACCCATGGTCCTGTGTCCCCCAATGAGGCGTAGGAGAAATGATTACATTAGCAAATACCGCCAATTAGAAATGTAGTATAATTCTAATTATTCGCTATGTCGCTTACCCCCATGTAGCTTGGGTATCCATGGTTACGGGCACTCATATAGAACAGTTAGTGGTCCTAACCATGGATACCTAAGCTACAGCAATACCCTGCACATGGGGTAAGTGATATAGCGAATCAGAAGAACTATATTACATTTCTAATTGGAGGTATTTGCTAAATATTATTATATATTGGGATAGGATCTTGGAGATGAGAATAGCCTTTTAAGCTTGGAAAACCACTTCAGGCAAACTGTCTTCTTTGATGCATAGACTGGGAAGGGGGCTGGCACATAGCTACTGAAATGTGCTTGTCAGCCCCCTTCACAAATAGTACTAGTCATAAAGTAAGAGCTCTCATGTCAAACCCAAGCCAAGAAATGGAGCTTACAGGACTAATTTAGATTTCGAAGCACATTTCTTCATACAAGTATAATACCAAATTGTAATATAGCCATTTTAAACACATTTACATAGTTTTGTTTTTTTTCATTTTGAACTGGACAATCCCTTTAAAGAAATGGGAAAAAAAATCATTTTAACAAGCGAGATCTGGTACATATTGGGCATCATCAAAAAAACAGATGGGAAAAGACGGTGGACGTAATTAAATAAGGAAATTAATATTTAGATGAAGAAAAAAAAAACGCTTTCCAACCCTGAGCAGACAAGATAATGTGGCAAATGGCCTTTCCATTTTGAGAATATGCTTATTGAAGCAAAGGTAATGTATTAATCTAGAGGACAGATTTCTGCCCAGTGGCCTTAAGGAAGGATCTCTGTGGGGTTTCCTTTTGTCTGCAGCAACATTTTCAGCAATAATCATCCGTAATGTGACTTAGATTTGCCGAGGAGAGTGATTGATTATATTATTCTCCTTGAGATATAGGGTTCCAAGTCTTAGTAGATAAACTCTACACTCGATTCTCCCAGCGTCACTATCTCCCAATTTCTCCAGTTGTCCTATGGGGTTAAATATCTTTGGAAACATTCGGGTGATCAATCTAAAATGTGTGGAGAGCAGTGACATCCTGGAGAGGTGGGCACAATTAAATCACAATCCGTCTGCCAGGAAGGCTTTCCTACTCGCTCCTCGCTGGCGTCTGTCACTCTGCCTTGCATTCAATTGGCCACTGATCTTTTCTTAAAACTACGCAGACCCCAACTCGATGACAGGCACAAAGTGCGGGGGGCATCTGTGCGCTTTTATGTTACAGATAAGTCTACACAGAACCAATAAATGGAAATAGCATGGGAGACGTTCCACATATCGGGAAGAGGCAGCTCCGGATTGTATTTTCTCATGACCCCCACAGTAATAACATGCAGTACTCTGTGTCCAGATGGTGGATATCATTACAAAATAAGGGGGTATGCAATGGATGGGGGGTCCTAATGTGAACAAGTAACAGCCTACACAATGATGCTCAGTTCAGGGTTTCATTCAGATCGTTTACGTGACCCTCAAATAAATGAGTGCGATGCCGATATATGGAATGTGTGTAACAAATAAGGTACATCATAGCTTGTCATCATTTAGCCATTCCTTATCCATCACACCCAACATACAGATGCTGTAAGAGCGCATGGATGACCGATGCCAAGTACTACGATCTGACACCTATAAACTACTGGTGCTTAATGCGAGCCTCATACAATGTGTCCATTAAAGCAGCTCTCCCATCAAAATGTGTATCCTCCGAATATATGGCAGTCGCCATATTATATAGCACTGTGCATTTACAATTGCTCATTTTGCCTTTCGACCCAGCTAATACTTCTCTTTTCCATCAATGGCCTCACATGATTAAAAACTGACCAGCTGAATCCTTCTAAGCTCTATGTAGAAACAGGAGGTCAATTTTCCCAGTATGACTCATGATTCACTGCAAAAGTCCCTGACAGGGGAGGAGGAGCAGCTGGGTCAGGAGTTGAAGAGGGGAATGATAAACGCAGGGACAAGAGACTTCCTGTTTCTACATAAAGCAGAAAAAGAGAGAAGAATTAACTGGGTAGAATGGTAAAATGAGCAATTGTAAGTACTCAGTGCTATCTAATATCATGATTCCAATACATTAGGATAAAAACTTTGATGGAAGGGTGCTTCTTTAATCAAGCTATAATAGCCTACTGGTGATAAATTCCACTGCTGTCACCGGTCACAGCCTCTGTGTAAAGTATCTTGAGCGGCGATTTAAGGGGTTGTACCCATAAAAAAAAAAAAAAGAAACTGAGTTTTACTCACTCCTCCCAAGGACCAACGCTGAGTGTGCCGCAGTCTCCATTACTTGGTTGTAGCAGTGACATCGCTGCAGCCAATCACTGACCTCTACAGGGCTTAGCGGTTTGTGCGCTCTACATGGGCAGAGCCGCTGAAGCTCAGTGACCGTTACTTGGCTACAATGGTGACGTCATGTTAACATTTGCTGCAGCCAGCGACCGGGCCGTGACGGAGACTCGTACTAGATCTGGGGAGGGCGAGTAATAACAGTTATGCTTTTTTTTTTTTTATATACAATGGACAGAATATATCAGGAAAACTTTCCTGAAAGGTGACAATCCTTTTGAAGCAATTTGATCACTGCATTCCAATTCCCTTGCCGATCCCTCCCTGATCCTGTAATGACCTCTGGTTATCAGATGTGATGTGACACAGGTGGAATACTCCAGTAAGGGACCACACGTCTGGCTGCTTCTGGGATCCCAAATACACAGGTAATGTCATCTCATGGAATAGGTTCAGCAAAGAGGAGTCAGGTGGCACATACTGTCACACTGCCCTTCTATACCGCCACACTGCCCTTCTATACCGCCACACTGCCCTGCTGTACCTCCACACCGCCCTGCTGTACCGCCACACCGCCCTGCTGTACCGCCACACCGCCCTGCCATACATATACAGGAAGGCAGCATAATACATTATACGACACATAAGACTGGACAAAATAAGGTTCTGTATCACACCCTGTGTAAGCATTAACCCACGCATAAACCTTAGCATCATAGTATGGGAGCCCCGCAGCACCTGGGCACGTGTGGCAGCCAATGTCTTACTTACAGCATGGCGGCTCAGTAATCTACCGTATATACTCGAGTATAAGCCGACCCGAGTTTAAGCCGACCCCCCTAATTTTGCCACAAAAAACTGGGAAAACTTAATGACTCGAATATAAGCCTAGGGTGGAAAATGCAGCAGCTACCGGTAAATGTCAAAAATAAAAATAGGTACCAATAAAAGTAAAATTAATTGAGACATCAGTAGGTTAAGTGTTTTTGAATATCCATATTGAATCAGGAGCCCCATATAATGTTCCAGTTCATGATGGGCCCCATATAATGCTCCATACAGTTTATGATGGGCCCCATAAGATGCTCCATATTAAAATATGCCCCATATAATGCTGCACAAATGCCGATTATGGCCCCATAAGATGTTCCATAGAGACAATTGCCCTGTATAATGCTGCACAAATGCTGATTATAGCTCCATAAAGATGCTCCATAGAGATATTTGCCCCATATAATGCTGCACAAATGCTGATTATGGCCCCATAAGATGCTCCATATTAAAATATGCCCCATATAATGCTGCACAAATGCCGATTATGGCCCCATAAGATGTTCCATAGAGACAATTGCTCTGTATAATGCTGCACAAATGCTGATTATAGCTCCATAAAGATGCTCCATAGAGATATTTGCCCCATATAATGCTGCACAAATGCTGATTATGGCCCCATAAGATGCTCCATGGAGATATTTGCCCCCATATAATGCTGCACATGGCCCCATAAGATGCTCCATAGAGATATTTGACCCATATGCTGTTGCTGCGATAAAAAAAAAAAAAAAAAAAAAAAAAAAAAAATAATCACATACCTCTCGTCGCTCAGGCCCCCGGCACTTGCTATACTCACCTTTCCCGTTACACCGCCGAGCGCCGCTGTGTCTTCCCGTCCTCTGCACTGACTGTTCAGGCAGAGGGCGGCGCGCACACTAATCGCGTCATTGCGCCCTCTGACCTGAGCGTCACTGCAGAGGACGCGGAAGACGGAGCGGCGCCGACGGTGGAACGGGGGACAGGTGAATATGACCCCTTATACTCACCTGCTCCGGGCACTGACACCTTCTTCCAGTATTGAGCGGTCACATGGTACCGCTCATTACAGTAATGAATATGCGGCTCCACCCCTATGGGAGTGGCGGGTCCATATTCATTACTGTAATGAGCGGTACCATGTGACAGCTCAACATTGGAAGAAGCTGCCGGCGCCCGGAGAACCAGGGACCTGCAGGGACCACGCCAGGAGCAGTTGAGTATTATTAGACAGTTGCCGCTCCCCCTCCCCTGCCGACCCCTGGGAATGACTCGAGTATAAGCCAAGAGGGGCAATTTCAGCCTAAAAAAATGGGCTGAAATTCTCAGCTTATACTCGAGTATATACGGTATGTAACCGTTATATTGCAGGCTAAAGACACACAAACATTTCACATGTACACATCATATGACACGTCCCACTAAAGAGGGTAATAAACCAGCTACAAATCAGGCCAAGATGACCACCTTGATAGTATAAAACATGCTCCAGTTCTCTGTAAGCATCCAAAGCAACCGATGTATACTTTCCCTCCGGCCATAGCTCGGACCTGGGAAGACTATACTCTTTGCTTCATATGTGTGTAAGTGAAGACCAAGACTAGAGGTTGAATTGCACTTTTATGTGTAAATGACTATAGATGATCATGGCTGTCAGAATGGACATGTCCATCTTGCTGCCTATATATAGAGATCTAAATATTAGTGCACAACAGAAGAGAGGTCCACTGGGGTGCTAAAAGGTTATTCCCGGAATCTAAAATCTATACCCTTTCCAAAGAGTAGAATCTAGCTTATGGAATAGAGAGGAGGCCGATCATGTGCGCCTCTGCTTCTTCCCTGGTTCTCAGTGATGGAGAAAGCCAAGCATTTTTCTCTGCCAGTCCCATAGACAATGACTGGAGAGCAGGCCGAGCATGTGCACCTCTGCTGCTTTCAGGATGGGGCTTCTCAGGACCCAGAACCTGTCCTCGGGATCACTAAGCCCCTTTAAAATTTAACTTTTTATGACATAAGGTTTATTATTAATTAGAAAAAAAATCCTCCCCCCACCCCAGTAAGCGACAAAAGCAATGTTCCCATGTCCACACACTCCATGAATATCCTCAGAAGGGTCGAGCATGTTAGATTTCAGCATGCCAGATCCTTTTGGGCTTGTGGCAGGTAAGCCAATGCAGGACAAGCGCCTCGGGGTGCGGCCAGCCGTATTCTTCCAACATTACCGATTACTAAATGAAACAAAATGATTCTGAACAAAAAACTCATTTTTTGGACTTACCGGACCAGATAACTTAATTACACGGACTTTTGTGGCTAAATGCGCTTGCTCGCCGCTGCCGGACCTCTGCATGACAGTTCTCTTGGCCCCTACGAGTCTTTGTTCCTGCGTTTTCGCCTGAACGGAGGCGACTTTCATAATCGGTTGTTGCCCAAATGGCGCGGCGGACCCGGCAGGGCGTAGCGGCTGCACTTTTGCCGCCTGGCTCTCTCCTGCTATCCTATTTGGTACAATCTGCTTGACCACTTTCTTCTGCAGGCCCTGCATTGGTACACTGGCTCCCGCCGTCTGCAGCAGCGGGATTTTCTGCGGCGTCAGCACGGACAATGTCTCTGGCCTCTTTGATACCAGTCTATTTTTCACATTAGGCCGGGCCTGCTCGGTCACGTGAGTCATGATTGGACTACTGTTATTTTCCACCTTCGCTGTGGGTTTATCGGCCTCTACTGGAGCCTGCGGCGCCGCCGTGTAGGCCGTTTGCTGCTGCTGTGATAGCCTTTCAAGCAGCTCTTTTTTCCTGGCGCCTGCCTGCTGCTGCCGTCGTAGCTCCTTCTGCTTTAAAATCTCTTCTCTTAGGCGCTTCTGCTCTTCGATCTTTAGGCGGTATTTCCTAGTCTCTTCATCTTCGTCGGGAAACTGTAAAGAAAGAAGGAAAAAAAAATCTCCATGAAACTCAACAATCGTAGAGGCTTTCTTGCACTCCTGGTTGTGCCGGCGTCCTCTTTCGGCACACAATCGGGCAGCCATTGGCAGTTTAAACACGCACAGAAATGGTTTGCGCCGCTCTATAAATACAGGATGAAACAAGTATGGAGACACCCGAGCGGCCTTCTGTCAGATCGCTTTATCTCCTTCCCTCCTGACAAACTAACAAAGGTAGTGAGGTAAATGACCTGAAAAGGTTTCATTAGAACTATTGATTTTTTTCTTACAGAATTTTAAGGCATGATCTCCAACTCATTTGTCACACAATAATTGCTTGTAATGAACAGCACAAGTCGGGAGGCTGACCTTGAACTCGTGCACCCTTCTCCAGAATCAAAATCATGTCAATTGCAAAGCCGGAATATTAATGGTCTACAACAAAGACTTATTATTCTGCGTTCATGGCTTCTGTGGATGGAAATAATAAGCATCAAATAACCTTTGCTCGGTCCGTGCACTCTAATAAGAAACCAAATGCACAGTCCTGGCTTGCAGCCTATTAGAGGACAAGTGGACAGGGCGTCTTACTATAGAATGGCGGATTCACCAAGGGACACAAGGTCCTTATGGAGAATCTCTAAGGAATAGCAGATAAAGCATGGACCTGGACTATGACAAGCAGAAAGCAATGGACAGTGCGGTAATTAAATATCCGACATGTCAGAAACAACAACCTGTCAATGTGAGAGAGCTCTAAATTAGGGCAGGTATGACAAGCCCTGTGCATTGCGTATGGTGCCTGCAAAAATGCACTGCAAAGGGTGACCCAGGTACGGACCACCGCAGGATAGACTGGCATGCCTCCGCTATCAATGGTCAGCTTACTCTGCGGATATTGTTTGCATTATGGTCTTAAAAGTTCATGCACAAAGCTGGTAATGTAAAACGCAGCCGACTTCCCGCACTGTGCTATGTACTCGCTATGTGGGAAGGTTCCCTATCCTAGGGGGCGCTGTACCAGCCATTAAACTGCTTTAATTGCCTTTATTAGTCATCATCCGTCAGCAAAGTTTTTGCTTTTTACAAGTAAAAAATAACATTTTTTTTTTAGAAATTGCAGAAAAACTGCAAAAAAAAAAAATTATGCAAAACAGTAAAACAGGACATCCATGATGCACGGGTCTCGTTCACACAGTGCACTAAGGTGCAGTTTATGATGCCTACAACTAGGGGTGGTTGCAGACTTTAACTTTCCTACTTTCAATCCAACCATGATTTTTATTATAAAACTGCATCAAAATCGCACTAAGAGGCTTCAACAACTTGTCGGTCTGGTGCAGTGTCACATGACACACCATCGTTATGTCACTTAGGAGATAAGTGACCATAGTTCTTATTTTTCCCTGATGCCCTGAATTGACTAAACAGGTGTTGTCTAGTAGGGGGATAAACCCTCGCCGTCTTGGAGACCGCCCACCTCTGGAGTCTAGCTTGTAAACACTGCGCTGAAGCTAGCCGGAATTAGGAGGTAATATCGCACCCCAGTGATCCTGGTCATGTTCAAAGCAGTGCTTTTAAGCTCAATAGAATAGAGCTTGTAAGCACTGGGCACGGTCTGCTTTCTAGCAGTGGTGGCCGTTTTCCAAGGCAACAAGCTGAAAGAAAAGTGTTCATATCTAAATCTCAAAATGTTAATAAAAAGTCAAATTGCTCATCTGCCCAGGCCTCCAAACAAATGCTCTATCAGGGTGCAGGGGACCCGGTTAAAGATGAAGAATTTTTGGGTGATTTCTAAGTTCTCTTTTTGTGTCGGTGAGCTCTTTTTTGATGTTTATTGATAGGATTGGCAAACCTGGGGACCCTTGACGTGGGTTGCGAGCTTCCACATTTTTTTTTGTATCTTTTGTGCACTAATACACCAAACAGCCACCCCCTCCATGGATTGGTAGGTTGAGAGTGGCTGTTTCATCGGTATTGCTGCACCCGTGTTGTTGCCATGTTTAATTGTGTCCACTGCACCCTTATAGTGCATTTGTTTGGAGGCCTGGGCAGGTAATCTCTGCCTTTTTTCTGGTGCTTTTTGAAAAATATTTGGAGGATTTCTAAGTCCTCTTTTTGTGTCAGTGAGCTATTTACAATCATTATCTGAAAATATCTATTTATGTGCATAACCCTTCAACTCCCATCCCCTCCCCACCATTACCTTTACTTTAGAGGCGTTTTTTGCACCGCTAACAAAGTGTTGTACGGAATTTAACTCACCCGCTGTTGCCTTGTGGATTAACCAGCAGGCAGCATCACACACAGACCAATATTAAAACGCATGCATAAAACCAAGATATAATAAGAAAAGCTCATCGTTTTCAGTGTACCAATGAGATCACTTATGTCCTTGTCAAACAAACTCTGAAAGTATAGCAGCTGCAAAATTATGGGCAGCACTACACAGCTTTTCTGCACTACGCTTCTTGTTGTAGATTAATTGTACTTATTACTGTGGTAAAAAGTTAGTTGTTACAAATTCTCTGAATTCACTGGAAAAAGTGTGTCAGCCTTCGGCCCACTGTATTACATAATGGGTTTGGTGCAGCAAACTGTGTCAAGTGGATACTGCAACAGAGAGGGGCCAGAAGATATCAGTGTCTGATGACACCAACCTCAGCATGTATTAGATCTGCTTCACCTTCCTTTTAGCAATCCAGGCTTTCATCCCGAATTGTCTCAGCTGTTCTGTGTTGGCCACTCCTCTCAGGTATATATGCTCACCTTTTGCACTAGGGAATTGCTGGTAATAGTTTACAACTTCCTAGTTTAGTGTTGAAGTAGTCGTCTGAATTAGTAGCAGTCGATAGGTGTTACCTTACAGGAGATACCTGTGTGGATTTGGTATTGTGCTTATCTTAATCCTTTTCCAATTTGGTTTGTCCCTCCTACGGTTCCCTTGATTTCCACTCAGTTGTTTTGTGAGTCTAGTACCCTACACACTCTTGTCCCATACATCCCTGGATTGTGGAGGAAACAAATCAGAACGCATATAGGAGCATCGCGAGGTACGAGACTCTGGCATCTCTACCTTTAGGAGTAATCTGGGAAACATGGATAGCCTAAGGTCCTACTAGCTAAAGGGACTGGGAAGGAGCCCATTGCCCCGGAAAATTCTGAAGCAATACCGTGACACTTCGTTTCAGCAGAAGCAGCTTATCCCCTAAATAAAAACATAATATCTTCCTGCTTATGGAAAGGTTTCAATCCTGTCTGAATATCGCTCCAGTCCAAATATTTTGTGGAACAGAAGAGACATTCTCTCTTTTTAGGGCCTTTGGAGATTTTACCTTCCTCTGGATCACTAGTTCTGAAGTTTACCCCCACTTAACCCAACCAACAGGACTCATCTTACTTTCACCCTACTGACTAATGTATATAACATTACTAACCTGCTCTTCAATTTTCGGTTCTTGCTTAACCAGGTTGGTCGTGCTCAGAGATTTTGCAGCTTGTGCAATGACGGGAGTTTCTGGCTTTGCTTGTGGTGTTGCTGTTCCAAGAGGTTTAACTTGTGCTGATCGTCTCTGGTTCATTTCTGCAGCCGAGTTGGAGGGTGCAATAGGCAACTCCCTTAAATTGCTATTCCTCTGATGCGCCGTTTGTGGGTTATGAATCTTTGCCATATTCTGACCTGGTGTATTCTGTGAAAGGAAAAAAATATTCATTAAATTCCTTCTGGAACAGTAAGAGAAATGACAGAGACTGTTTCTAATGCCATATTACCGGTCTGGGCTTTAGAGGCCCATGTAGTTGCTGTCCTGGCATTCTATGGGTGGGAGTCTGGGGTGTCTGTGCTCTAAATGGAGGTGGCTGTTGGGTGGACATCGGTGGCTTTGGTGGCACCCCATGGTGGTGATGTTGATGTAGTGGCTGTATTGGAGGCTGCGCTTGGACCTATACAAAGGTGCGGTACAAGCATAGTCAGAACTCAAAAACGAGCTTCAAATGAACAACAAGAAACCACAAGAAAGTGGACACATTTTTGAAAATGTGAAAAACCAAAGTGCTAGAAATTCAAGGGGTCGGACATTTTATTTTTTCAGTTTAGAAGTTGCATTGGGAGCTTGATTTTCCTCACAAAAATGCAGAGCAGCTAAGCCAGATCGGCCCATTTGCTTCCTACAACTGAAAAACAGATTCTTAGGTTTTATTCACACATCAATAATTTTATGCCAAAACTAGGAGTGTCTCCAAAACTCAGGTCTGGTGTCAATCTTTCAATTATAGTTTTTCCTCTGTAAATTCCACTCCTGGTTTTCGCATACAAAAACTGATGCAAAATACTGACCAAATACGGATGTGTGAATAAGCCTTTACGTGCCACGTTTTTTACCTGGAGGATAGTGACGGACAGGTCTGATCGCATGCTCTGTCTGTGGATAAGTTAAGACGGTATAACGTGGCACAACCTTTTGTTTGCTGGTGCTCAAGTAGGGTCCCAGACATTAATACGTTGAATGAAGCCTTGGCACACAAGCGAATATTAAGTGAACTATTTTTAATGTTCATCCAAAACTCAGTACAACAATGTGAAAGTTAGGACTAAGGGTGGATACCTCATCAGACGAGAGCACGCATACACATACGGCAAACCGACTAAGGAAAAGACCAGTTTTATAGCGCCCATTATACAGTCTACTTATCAGCACCGGGATGCGAACAGGTCCATACCTATTCTACCCATAGGATATGAGCAGTCGGTACACTGAGGAAGGTCAGAGTAATACGACCGAAACGTTTACAATGTTGTACTGAGTTTTGGATGAACATTAAGCAAATATTAAGTGAATTATTTTTGTGTGCCAAGGCTTCAATCAACTGTCTGTGGATAAAGCTGCAGTGACAAGTGCAGGATGAGACTAATACGTGCATTACCAGGCAAATGTTTGGACACACCTGTTCATAAAGTAGTTTTCCTTGTTCTTATTGGCATGTGCACATTGTAGATTCAGAGTGAATGCAGCAAAACCATAAAAGATCACATATGGAAACAGGGAGTAATGAAGCACATGTTGCACAAACCAGATTATCTATTAAACCTCAGATTTCCTCAGACGTCCCATTTTACACGGACGACAGTTTTGCACCCTTCTGGCATTCTCTCTTAATGCAGCTTCACCATGTAGTTACCTGAAATGGCTTCAAATGGGCAGGAATGTCTCATCAACAGGTCATTTGTGGAACCAATGGCCTTCAGAAAGTGTTTGTGACCATCAGATGTGTTTTGCAGAGGCAGTGCTTATACACAGCTCCATATAGTGTGGAGTCCTTTCCCAAATTTGGTCTAAACCAGAATATGGCAAGAAAAAGTCAACTAAGAAAAGTGACAGCACATCAATACTTAAAGACATAAAGGTCGGTCAAATCAGACGTTTACTGAACTATGAAGGTATCTTCAAGTACAGCCATGAAAACCATCAATCGCCATGATGAAACTGGCACTCATAAGAGTCGCCCTAGGAAAGGAAGTCCAAGAGGTAACTTCTGCTGCAGAGGATAAGCTTAGACTCAAACTGCAAACTGACAGCACCTCACACAATAGCCCTCAAGTGATGCCCAAACATCAAGTAGCAGACACATGTCAACATCAACTACGCAGAGGAGACTTCGAGGAGCAGACCTTTATGGTCAAATTGCTGTAACGAAGACACTACTGAGGACTGTAAATAAGAAGAGACATGTTTGGGAAAAGCAACACTAGTACTGGACATTAGATCAGTGGAAATCTGTATTGTGGTCAGAGGAGTCAAAGATTGAGATTTTTGAGAACTGCGCCGCAAAGGCAATTATGAGATGTAGAAAAGGTGGGTGGGTGGGTGTTTTTCACACAGTTGGTGCCCACCATGGAGCATAGAGACTGAGGTGGTGTTGGGGTGGTTTTATAGTGCTACTGTTGAATGATTTCTTCCAAATTTAAAGGAATCCTTCAGTCTGAATCAACAATGTTTATATTCCAGTAAGAAAAAGGGAAACCCATTGTATAAACTGGTACAGAATATATTAGTGTCACAAAATCATGTCACCAACACATTAAAATAAAGTTAAAATAGCCAACCCCTTTAGGCCTCATTCAGACGTCTGTGAGTCACGTAGGTGTTCTGCATTTGATCAGAGTCATGGATCAAAATTACCAATAGAAGTCTAGAAAATCACTGACAGCACGAGTAAACAATCCGTGTGCTGTCCCATGATTAACATTGTAATGGATAATGGAATTTATTTTTTACATCAGATATAATCACTGACGAAATCCTGATGGTAAAAACAGACACACTTATGCAAGAGAAAAATCATGGACATCTAAATCAGGCCTTACAGGGGCTGTACCCTTTCAGGAATCTTGTCTCTTGATGCAAAGTTCACTGTAAACAAAAAAAACAAAAACTTCAAAACTTTGTTTTCCTTTCCCTTCCAGGGTCCGGCACTGTGGTTCCACCACTGCCCTCGTCTCTGGTATTTGACTATAGCAATGAAGGTACGTGCAGTCAATCATTGAGCTCAGCGGCACGGCTCGTGTAGATGGCATGACCGGCTGAGCTCAGCAACTGGTTTCCGTAATGTTGACATAATCGCAGTAGCCGAACAGACCAGGCAGGGCAGCTGGACCCCGGGAGAAGGTGAGGAAAAAACAAAAATGAAAAACTCGCCAGCTTGTGAAGATGTTAAGGGAAGAGATTTCTGAACGGGGACAACCTCTAATGATTTATTAACATTTCCATTTCAGGAAATTACCCTGTCGATAATGAACACTAAATGCATGATGCAAGTATGTACAAACCTGGGGAATAAATGTTTGTCCTGGTGGAAATTGCTGCCTTGGTGGAGCAAAGGGTCTAATGTTGCCTGAAGGTTGGTTAAATGGAGGCATTCCCAATGGATTTGGAGCTGGTATGTTGATACGAACAGGACGCTCTCTAGAAAACCCTGGGGAGTTAAACCCTGGCTGAGGTCCAGGCTGAGGAAAGGTTGGTTGAAGACCAGATCCTGGTTGGTTAAATACTGCCTGTGGTCCAGGGTTTATCTGGTTGAAACCAGGCTGGTTAAGACCTGGCGGATTAAATGGTGGCTGAGCTCCAGTCTGATTAAATCCCGGCTGGTTGAAATTTGGCGGATTAAACCCTGGCTGGTTACCTGAAGGGTTAAAGACAGGCTGAGGGCCAGGTGGATTAAATCCGGACTGAGGGCCTGGTGGATTAAAGCCGGACTGTGGACCAGGTTGGTTAAAGCCTGGCTGGTTGAAGCCTCCTTGAGGCCCAGGCGGGTTGAATCCTGGCTGTGAACCTGGCCCAGGTGGATTAAAGTTAGACTGGGGCTGACTGAATCGGGGTGGAGGGTTAAAACCCTGTCCAGGTGGATTGAATGGTGGAACATTTTGGTTAGGAACGGGGTGATTGGGATTCATAAGGGGTGGAGGAGGAACAGGAGGAGGATTTCTCTGATTGAACAAATGATGGTTGGGAAACCGTGGCTCTGTGGGGAAACAAAAGGAGAGTTGTAAGTACAACAGAAATGTGAAAATCATGAGAAAAAAGTTACATTCACACACAGAAAAGTTGATTAAACCTGCCAATCATGGCAGGACTGGACAACGTTCTCAAGTGTATGGAGGTCTACTAAATATCCCCAGCAGATCTCAGGCGAAAGGAACCTACTCTCTATGCCCAGGAACAATATGTATATGGTCAGCCGAACCGAGCGTGCCTGTAGATGAGGGGGCTCTAGGGGAATCAGTCAAATTTTTTATGTTTACCTGGACATGCGACAAAGAAGGCTGCAGAATATTATATATTTTATAAAAAATATATTACTATATAAAATATTCTATATTTTAGAGCGCCGTTGGATCCCAGGGGGTGAGTATGTAACTATTTTTTAGTTTAATTATTTTTTATTTTTTAATTTTTTAACAGGGATATGGTGCCCACACTGCAAAATACTGCTTGGGCTGCGTTATATACTACATGGCTGCTAGATACTACGTGGGCAGTACTATATACTACATGGCTGCTAGATACTACGTGGGCAGTACTATATACTACATGGCTGCTATATACTACGTGGGCAGTACTATATACTACATGGCTGCTATATACTACGTGGGCAGTACTATATACTACATGGCTGCTATATACTACGTGGGCAGTACTATATACTACATGGCTGCTATATACTACGTGGGCAGTACTATATACTACATGGCTGCTATATACTACGTGGGCAGTACTATATACTACATGGCTGCTGTATACTACGTGGGCAGTACTATATACTACATGGCTGCTATATACTACGTGGACAGTACTATATACTACATGGCTGATATATACTATGTGGGTAGTGCTATATACTACGTGGCCAGTGTTACATACTATGTGGCCTGTGTTTTGTACTGTGTGGGCTGTGCTATATATTGTGTGGCCTGTGTTATATACTACGTCGCCTGTGTTATATACTACGTGGCTGCTATAGACTGCGTGGGCTGTGTTATATACTGTTTGGGCTGTGTCATATATTGCGTGGCCTGTATTAACGCATCAGGTATTCTACAATATGTATGTATATAGCAGCCACATAGTATATAGTACAGGCCACATAGTATATAGGAGCCATGTAGTATATAGCATACAATGTGGCCTGTACTATATACTATGTGGCTGCTATATACATACTCTAGAATACCCGCCGCGTTAGAATCGGGCCACCATCTAGTATTTATTATTATAATATATATATATATATACACACACACACACACACACACATATATCCGCTACGTCCAAGGCTATGTCGGCATTTGAAAGCAGGCGACTCCGAATGTGTTCATTGAACCATGCGGAATCAACAAATCCTATAAATTGAACTGTGATATTTATCTTGTGGAGACAGAGCGTATCCGCAAGATAAATTGACATGCTGCGGTCTAGAAAGACGCGTCGCATGTGCAAATACACAGGGAAGCCGAACGGGTCTCTGCATGTATAGTGGAGATGGGATTTCATAAAATCCCATCCACTATGCTGTAACATCTGGCCGCTGCGGCTATACATAGCGTCCAACCCGCAGAGTTTACTGTCTGTGGAAACATTCCCAAAAGAAATTATACTTCCTGCCCAGATTTCACCCTTTGCTCAAGCTCTGCAGATCTCACAGTCTCCGCCAGACCAGAAGAGGTGACCTACGCGACGAGGCCACTGGTTGGCTGCAAAGTCAGGTGGATAATGGTTAGGAAAGTATTTGTTTCATTTGGGCGGAGAGGCAGAGCTTGAGCGAAGGGCGGGGTTAATCAATACAGAAAGCTTTAGATGGTAGAATACTTGGCCAAGATATAAATATTTTAATGTTCTCACAAATTATATATTGAAGCACATTCTTGAATAATCTAAGAAGAAAGAAAATAACTTCTGAAATGGTTGACCTCCAATGAAGAACGGTTCTCGTTCAGGCTGTGGTGGTGGTGGTGGTGGTGGTGGCGGGGGTGGATTCCTCCATGGTTCCTGCAGCCTTGGCGGCTGATTGAAGTTACCCGGCACAGGATTTGACGCAGGCTGAAAGTCCGGCATGCCCTTTTGAAACAAATAATAGCATTCATAAGACTACAAGAACGTGCAGATGAAACAAGTAAAAAACTTGAAGTTAACAAAAAAAAATACTTCTGGAACAAAAACATAAAAAGCAACTTCGGTCCAAGTCATCAACAAACGGCTAATTTAATGGAAAAAAGTCTTAAGAAATCGACAAATTCCTCATTAAAGAAGGCTTTAGGCTTCATAATATGCCAACCATCCCACCACCTCAATAATAAGAGATAAGGTAGCCCTAATCCTTTTATAGAATTACATTCTATTTTTCTGGCTCTTTTATCCCCTTAAATATCCGTCTAGTTAAGAAATTAACATTCTCTCGCACACAATCACGACACAAATTATACTTTACATTTCCACATCTCTTGTTAATTACATGATGCTATCTGCAGTAATCTATTCAAGGCCTGCAGATAACTTGGCCTACCGGTGAAAAGAATGGAAACTTAGCATAAATTGCTTCGCACACAGTTAATCTTAAAGAGAAAACCAGAAAAAAAAGGAAATCTAACAGCTATTATGAGACTTATCAGCTTTACGGGAAGGGTCACTTCTACTTTCATAGGACTAATTAAATGTGTTAAAGTCTTTGTAACTTAATGAATCTTTCAATAAATGACTTCCAACGTCTACAACATGTTTTCATTTATTAATTTTGCTCCGTATGCCGACGTCCTATTAGAATTCTAATGATGGTTAAACAGGGTCAGACAGACAATTGAGAACGGGGCTTAGAGATTAATGACCAATATAGCCGGCTATGCAAATTCAATTCTGTATTCCGAGAATTAAACACTTTTTAAAAGTATTTGCTCTTTAACTTTGTGTTAGCGATCCGTCTTCTGAGGGCCCTTATGGGATCTATTAGTGGGAAAAGCAAATGAGAACATAGGAATGGTATCTTCAATAGAAAATTGTACTGTGTGCTGACATTTAAGGGACAGCCTCCTACCAATATTAAAACATACCCTCTTTTTAATATTTTAGAACTTAAAAGGGTTTGTCCATCACTGAAATTGCCTACAGGATGGGGGATGATTCTGGTTCGGACCCCCACCGATCCTGAGAACAGAATGGAGCATTGTTTGGTCACGTGTGCTACCAATCTATTCTCTCTCTATGGCAGTGATCCCCAAGCGTTCTTGGTCACATATAGCTCCGAGAGATAGTTGTGAGACACAGCCAAAGCCCCCAAATAGCGACATCCAGATCATGCCTCCCCCACAGTACTGGCACCCAGAACCCCCGATAGCGGCACAATAACAGCCAAAGGTCTCCTACAGAAAACACACCAAGGAAGTAAATTTGCATTTATGGGATTCCACCTTACCCCTCCTTTAATATTCTGGAATTAATAACCACCTTTATCGTCCTATGTCCAGCTGAGCACTTAGTTTTGCTCTCCACACCTAACGAAAGTATGGGAGCATACAGATCCGCTCTTATATAAGTGGCTATGTACAAAACTCACCATCTGGAGACCTTTTCTTAATAGCTGCTGGGTAAACTTATTGCTAATGAAAATTTATTAAGCGATGACCCAAAATTAGTATTTAAACAGAAAACTAAACCAAAACTAATTTATACAAAATCTTTATTACAAAACTAGGATAAATAAACCGACACACCCTATTAAAAAACCCTTCTAAATGAGACTGGGTTTACAAACTGGCCTGTATGTTCAAGAGCAAAGAAGGTGGAACACCTACCTCACATCTGATACCTACACGTCCCTAGGGTACCCCCTACCTATCTGCGGAGGTTGGCACCCTCTTGGACGCAATGTGGCGCCCCCGCTCCTCGACGGCTAACCCTAGGTGCCCTGTGGGTCCCTAATAAATAAATTTGTTCATGGACACCACATACTCGCCCACACCTGGGGCCCAACCTAATGTAAACAAAACAGATGCCAGATGATATTACACCAAAGTGCCACAATGACAAAAAAACAATTTGCTGCCTCAAAAGGCTAAGTTTGATAACATGTGGCACACATGACCGTCTATTCTAAACCTCCTTCACTGGCTATTATACCCTTATGCGCCCCTGCCCAGATTGCCCTGCTTAACAGCGGAGGTTGGCACCCTCTTGAACGCAAAGTGGCGCCCCCGCTCCTCGGCGGCTGTCCCTTATAGACCCTAGGCAGTTCCCTATAGACAAATGAGACTGCTCAGGGGGAGTGCCTATGGGGCTGTACTAGTGGGCTACAATGGAAGCATAGGTATATGACAATTATAAGAAAAATGCACAGTGAATTAGCCCCAATATCCATATGCCATGTATCAACTCCGTTGGTAAATTATCACAAGCAAAGGAGATGCACTACTCGCTATATACTAAAGGCGCATGAATACAGTGACAATTTTGTTAAAGTATACACATGGTGAACATCAAAGAACAAATAATTAAAAATCTGATACACTTATCTGTGCTCAGATCTCGCCTCTGGGGCTAATTCACTGTGCATTTTTCTTGCACAGTGAATGCCGAAGTCACCCTGCAGCACCCGGGTAACCAGGGTAAACATCGGGTTACTAAGTGCAGGGCCGCGCTTAGTAACCCGATATTTACCCTGGTTACCATTGTAAAAGTTAAAAAAAAAAAACACTACATACTCACATTCTGATGGCGCGCTGCTGCCGAGAGCTTCCCTGCACTGAATGTGTCATTGCCGGCAGTAACAGCGGTGACGTCACCGCTGTGCTCTGCTTTACGGCCGGCGCTGACACATTCAGTGCAGGGAAGCTCTCGGCAGCAGCGCGCCATCAGAATGTGAGTATGCAGTGTGTTTTTTTTTTTACTTTTACAATGGTAACCAGGGTAAATATCGGGTTACTAAGCGCGGCCCTGCACTTAGTAACCCGATATTTACCCTGGTTACAAGTGAACACATCACTGGATCGGCGTCACACACACCGATCCAGCGATGACAGCGGGTGATCAGCGACGAAATAAAGTTCTGGACTTCTAGCTCCGACAAGCGATATCACAGCGGGATCCAGATCGCTGCTGCGTGTCAAACACAACGAGATCGCTATCCAGGACGCTGCAACGTCACGGATCGTTGTCGTTCTCGTTGTAAAGTTGCTGAGTGTGAAGGTACCTTTAGACAGCATGAGAATGAGCAAGTTTGCAATTGACTTGCTTTTACGATCGGCTTACAGGGAATCTGTCGCCCACAAAATCGTACATGAGCTACGGCCACCGGCATCAGGGGCTTATTTACAGCATTCTGTAATGCTGTTTATAAGCCCCCGATGTAACCTGAAATGAGAAAAAGGCTATATTATACTCACCCAGGGGCGGTCCGGGTCCGATGGGCGTCGCGGTCCGGGGCCTCCTATCTTCATCAGATGACGTCCTCTTCTTGTCTTATTGCCACAGCTCTGGCGCAGGCGTACTTTGTCTGCTCTGTTGACGGCAGAGCAAAGTACTGCAGTGCGCAGGCGCTGGGCCTCTCTGACCTTTCCCGGCGCCTGCGCACTGCAGTACTTTGCTCTGCCCTCAACAGGACAGACAAAGTATGCCTGCGTCGGAGCAGCGGCAAGAAGACATGAAGAGGACGTCATAGTATGAGGATGGGAGGCCCCGGACCGGACCACGACGCCCATCGGACCTGGACCGCAGCGGGACCGCCCCTGGGTGAGTATAATATAACCTTTATTTCTCCTCTTTCTGGATACATCGGGGGCTTATCTACAGCATTACAGAATGCTATAGATAAGCCCTGATGCTGGTGGGATTAGCTCACCTTCCATTTTGGGGGTGACAGGTTCCCTTTAAAGGTAACTGTATTAGAAGTGTTTCTGCGCTCTCTGGAATTTTAAGTTAGAGTAGATAACATTGCAGGTTTTATTGTCAATGTGTTTCAGAGTCCACCGACTCCTTCCTCAGCACAACCATACAAAATAGCCTATATACAAAAACTCGTGTCATAATTCCATAGAGTGCAGAAACACTTCCAATCCGATTACCTTTATTCATGTTCTATGGAAGCTGCTGCATCTGGCCTTCAGGCTCTTTAAGTGCTATGTCTCACACAACTTTACAAGGTGAGCGGTTTTAACTTTATTCATTCATCAAACTTTTCACCTGGATAAGACCCTATTGCCCTCTTGCATTTCTTTACTTTTACCATCTGCTGTCATTTCTCCTGCAAGTAGAGCTTTTATCTTTCAGTGTACAGCTGGTTTCCATGGAGCTTACCAACCAAGTGTGCACAGCAGTTACATTCCAGGAGAAGAGTTAACCCCTAATATACCAATTGGCTCTTTCCAGCCAATTAATTTCTATACAGCAGTTAGCAGCTCACCTACTTCCAAACTCCCTACAAGCCGATGTCATAAATCTTGCAAAATTATCAGCCAGCAGCATTGGTTTCTACCAGAGACGTTCTGCTAATCACAACTCAAACTGACTCAACCCGTGTGCTTGCTCAAATGCCCTGTTATCTTTAAAGGGGTATTCCCATCGCCAAGATCCTATCCTGATATGTAGTACGTGTAATATTAGCAAATATCTCCAATTAGAAATCTAGTATAGTTTTTCTGATTAGCTATACATTTTTCCTCATGTGCAGGCATTGCAGGACCATAGGTATCCATGGTTACGACCACTGATATAGTGACAGCTAGTTGCTAGTGGAAGTAACTATGGATATCTAAGGTCCTGCAATGCCTGCACATGAGGAAAGACAGCAAATCAGGCAAAACTATGCTACATTTCTAACTAGAGATATTTGCAAATATTACACCGATTACATATTGGGATAGGATCTTGGAGATGGGAATACCCCTTTAAGTGTTAGGATAGAGATAGCAGTGTAGACTCCAGAACAAACTACTAACATTCCTGATCCTTCACCCCACAAACACTTGAAATAGTAAGTCCGATGGAAATTACTAGTTCTGTTGACATTTATCTACTGGGTACAGCCACCTTTCCACAAGGCTTACACTGTGATTACCTGGAACACAACACTGATAACATCGTGATATTCTGACTCTTCCTACAGATCATTAGGACATTAAAAATCAATGCCTTAGAAAGCATTTTTAGTGGAAAAGTGGAAGACACTCTTCTGTATTAAAGGTTTCCAAAAAAGAAGCATAAAATAGCATGGTGAATGCAGCCTTATTTAGATGAGCCAACGGCTGAGGGGAATTCATTGATATGATTAGATGTGATGGTATGATAATGTATGGTAATTGTAATTAATCAGAGGCCCACCAGCAAGTGGAGGATGTGCAGCATTATGTAAGCTGCATCCCGCCTGTACCAGCCTGAGCAGATCTGACAGCTGGACCCATCTCCTGCTGCATCTGCTCAGCAGCACTTACACATCGGATGTGACAAAATGCCCACTGCTACTTCTCCACTTCAGCGGCCATTAATATTAAGATTTACTACGTGTGTGGAAACAGGAGGTGTCCAAAAAAGAATACTTCATGTTGAATCCAATAGACAGAATGAGTGGTGTGTGATGTCCTTTATGACTATGGACATAGCCAGGCTGGGACAGCAGCTTCAGTGGGGCATAATTTCCATGAAATGCCACGTAAATCTTTGAGCAGGAAAGGTCAGCCCCTGCCACCTGATACCATGGCCCACATACAGTCCGTGACAAGCCAGCGACACAACAACTTCTGTATCCCAGAGGAAACAAGCTTACAGGACCAAAAGGAACCCATAGGTATGAGACGAAGGTTGTCCCAACCCGCCAGTATCAGCAGGATCGGGCAACAGTCTACTCTTACCAACAGATGAGCTCCGGAAAGAAAAGGACAGAACATCTGGAATGTCAGTGGCGGAGCTTTTATTTGGTGGTTTTATAGAGGATTGGGGTTCCTGCTCTCAGAGAAAATATGGACGCTCAACCGAGCCAAGTGTTCTGGGAGTCAGGAGACACCACCATCGGCTGAACAACTGGTTGACCGCGATCTGATGTATATAGGGGTCTTAAGACACCAATTCATCAAAACTAGAGTTTTGTACACCAGTCTTGAAGACGAAGGTGTCCGTTAATGAATTGGTCACCATTGTAAGAAAGGTACTTTAGTCAGGAAATACAGTACTTGTGTCGTACTGTACACTTTTTTTTGCAATAATCATGATGAATTTAATCAGCAGCGCTGACAGCCCGCACCCCACCACTCAGCTGTGTACAGCGCTGACAGCGGGCACTCCACCACTCAACTGTGTGCAGCGCTGATATCCAGCACCCCAACCCTCAGCTATGTATAGCGCTGACATCCAGCACCCCACCCCTCAGCTGTGTACAGCGCTGACACCGGGCACTCCACCACTAACCTGAATACAGCGCTGACATCCAGCACCCCAACCCTCAGCTATGTACAGTGCTGACATCCAGCACCCCACCCCTCAGCTGTGTACAGCGCTGGCATCCAGCACCCCACCCCTCAGCTGTGTACAGCGCTGACATCCGACTCCTCACCCCTCAGCTGTGTACAGCGCTGACATCCAGCACCCCACCACTCAGCTGTGTGCAGCCCTGACATCCAGCACCCCACCCCTCAGCTGTGTACAGCGCTGACACCGGGCACTTCACCACTAACCTGAGTACAGCGCTGACATCCAGCACCCCAACCCTCAGCTATGTATAGCGCTGACATCCAGCACCCCACCCCTCAGCTGTGTCCAGCGCTGACCCCGGGCACTCCACCACTCAACTGTGTGCAGCGCCGACACCCGGAACCCCACCACTAACCTGTGTGCAGCAGTGACATTTGACACCCCACCACTCAGCTGTGTACAGCGATGACATCCGGCACCCCACCACTCAGCTATGTACAGCGCTGACACCCGGCACCCCACCACTAACCTGTGTGCAGCGCTGACATCCGACCACTCAGCTGTGTGCAGCGCTGACATCCGGCACCCCACCACTCGGCTGTGTGCAGCGCCGACATCCGGCACCCCACCACTCGGCTGTGTGCAGCGCCGACATCCGGCACCCCACCACTCGGCTGTGTGCAGCGCCGACATCCGGCACCCCACCACTCGGCTGTGTGCAGCGCCGACATCCGGCACCCCACCACTCGGCTGTGTGCAGCGCCGACATCCGGCACCCCACCACTCGGCTGTGTGCATCGCCGACATCCGGCATCCCACCACTCGGCTGTGTGCAGCGCCGACATCCGGCACCCCACCACTCGGCTGTGTGCAGCGCTGACATCCGGCACCCCACCACTCGGCTGTGTGCAGCGCTGACATCCGGCACCCCACCACTCGGCTGTGTGCATCGCTGAAATCCGGCACCCAACCACTGGGCTGTATGTAGCGCTGACATCCGGCACCCCACCACTCGGCTGTGTGCAGCGCCGACATCCGGCACCCCACCACTTGGCTGTGTGCATCGCCGACACCCAGCACCCCATCACTAATCTGTGTGCAGCGCTGACATCCGGCACCCCACCACTCGGCTGTGTGCAGCACCCAAAGTTACCACTTCTACACAATGTAGACAGAAAAGCACAGCGCCATACACTGTATATGGCCCGTCTCTAGTATTGAAGCTCAGCATCTATTGAAGTGATTGGGAGCTGAGCTGCAGAGCCCAGAAATAGCTACTAGACAGTGTTCAGAGCTACGCTGTCCTGCTCTGTATACATCTGGCCACAGTCACAGTAGCTTGGTGAGGGTCTGGGAGTCAGAGCTCTGCACTAATCTAATATTGATAAGCTACGGAGAGGTAATCAATATAAGTCATGGACATACAGAATCTATGACTAGGGGAAATCAGAATTAACATCTGTGATGCATATCATATGTCTCATTCACTGTATGGCTCTTACCGGGAGGCAGACTTCAGGCTACTTGCCTAGTAGAAAACCAATATAACCATTTGTAAACTGAAGAAGGCAAAGGTGCGAGCGCTCCCCACTGGCAGGTTTTGCTAAGGAAAATTGACTGCTGACTACACATTAGCACTTTAGTTGGTATGCAAGGTTTGCCCAAATAAAAATGGTGATAATTCTGCTACTTTTACAGAAAATGTCGTATTTCCAAATGTGTCCATTACTGCCTGCTCTAGCACGTTACTTGTTTTAAGAGGCAGAAAAGCAAAGCAGCTTTGCCATTATCATTAGAAATCAGTCCAAGTTCAACCTAGAAAGTCTCCAATGAATCGCTGAGGTCACCAAACGGCAGCAAATTATTCAGCACAAGCTGCCACGTTTCACACATGATGAAGCCATTACATTATGCCAACAGGTAGGCACATTACTGCGGGCAGCAGGTATTGTTCCTTTGAAATTCAATTTTATCACATCATGTGAGCAAATTATATTTCCTACGAAAGATGAAATGCAAAACCAAAAACAGATGTAAAAAATATAACAAAGAGGAACATAGAGCATGCACGGTCAAATATGAGGACAAGACAGGTACTCACGGGAAACCTTGGTGGCCCCATTGGCAGACGAGGCTGGTTTGGGACAGGCAGAAGGGGAACTGCGGTGGGAAAAAATGTAATAAAAATAATCAATTTAATTTTCAGTCTAATGGTCACTGGAAGCTCACATTTTCTATGACCTAATTAAATCGGCTCTGAGGCTTAAGATAGATTGACGTTAATGAAACTGACCAGTTAATTTATTTCCTTCTTCACAAAAAGAAAAAAAAAAAAACAATTCTACAATTCTAATTGTAGGCAAAAGTATATTATTAATAGATTTCTCAATTATAGAAGGTTTTCTGGTTCTTTAAAATTGATCTTCAATGTTAAATAGGTGGGTGGATGCTTAGTATTTTTAGTACTTCATAGAACCAAACACTCGATACGAGAAGTGCTGTCCCAATTCCCAAAAAAGTCAGCCTGTGCAGTGTTAATGGGCAACCAGCAGTTCGATGGGCATTTCCAGATCACGCACGGTGAGGAGGCAGCGAAGGCAGGCCGCCCAGAGGAGGCAGCGAAGGCAGGCCGCCCAGAGGAGGCAGCGACGGCAGGCCCGGTGGAGGCAGCGACGGCAGGCCCGGTGGAGGCAGCGACGGCAGGCCCGGTGGAGGCAGCGACGGCAGGCACGGAGGAGGCAGCGACGGCAGGCACGGAGGAGGCAGCGACGGCAGGCACGGAGGAGGCAGCGACGGCAGGCACGGAGGAGGCAGCGACGGCCGGCACGGAGGAGGCAGCGACGGCCGGCACGGAGGAGGCAGCGACGGCCGGCACGGAGGAGGCAGCGACGGCCGGCACGGAGGAGGCAGCGACGGCCGGCACGGAGGAGGCAGCGACGGCAGGCACGGAGGAGGCAGCGACGGCAGGCACGGAGGAGGCAGCGACGGCAGGCACGGAGGAGGCAGCGACGGCCGGCACGGAGGAGGCAGCGACGGCCGGCACGGAGGAGGCAGCGACGGCCGGCACGGAGGAGGCAGCGACGGCAGGCACGGAGGAGGCAGCGACGGCAGGCACGGAGGAGGCAGCGACGGCAGGCACGGAGGAGGCAGCGACGGCAGGCACGGAGGAGGCAGCGACGGCAGGCACGGAGGAGGCAGCGACGGCAGGCACGGAGGAGGCAGCGACGGCAGGCACGGAGGAGGCAGCGACGGCAGGCACGGAGGAGGCAGCGACGGCAGGCACGGAGGAGGCAGCGACGGCAGGCACGGAGGAGGCAGAGGCGGCAGGCACGGAGGAGGCAGAGGCGGCAGGCACGGAGGAGGCAGAGGCGGCAGGCACGGAGGAGGCAGAGGCGGCAGGCACGGAGGAGGCAGCGACGGCAGGCACGGAGGAGGCAGCGACGGCAGGCACGGAGGAGGCAGCGACGGCAGGCACGGAGGAGGCAGCGACGGCAGGCACGGAGGAGGCAGCGGCGGCAGGCACGGAGGAGGCAGAGGCGGCAGGCACGGAGGAGGCAGAGGCGGCAGGCACGGAGGAGGCAGAGGCGGCAGGCACGGAGGAGGCAGAGGCGGCAGGCACGGAGGAGGCACAAAGCCCGGACTGTAGACGTCCACTAGGTCACTCTATGCCAGATAGCAAACAGAGTGGATATATTATTGAAGGCTTTTCGAAAGTATGTGGGGCAGCTCAGCTCATGTTAAGTGGTGAAGAGGGCTGAAAGGTGGTGGCCATGGTGTATTAAAGAAAAAAAACAACAACAACAACAACAACAACAACAACCTGGTGACAGGTGCCATTTAATAAATGAAAATAATGTAAAACTCGCTGGTCCCCATTTCAGCAGAGATGCTGAGAGTCTGACTCCACCATCTAACATTCATGATGATCCCATAGGAATAAAAAGGTGAAAGGATACCTAGCACTAAGCAAGTGGACAAAAATCTACAAGTTTATTTCAAGAACATAAATGCAGACAGGATAGCTCAGTCAGCAAAACGAATACGTTGTGACCAGAGGGTCTTAATCATGGGAGGGTCTTAAATCATGACTACTATGATTAACTATGATTAAGACCCTCTGGTTGAAACGCGTGGATTTTGCTGACTGAGTTGTTCTGTCTACATTTAGGTTCCTGAAATAAACTTGGAGATTCTTGTCCACTTATGGAGTGCTAGATATCCTTTCACTGTTAATGTCTGTCAGGCTCATGGGCCCGTGTACCTGTATGAGGAAAGCACTGCAAGACTGGGGAGCTGGAGTCACCGATATCAGAGGAGTGGTTAGCAATTACAAGAAAACAAAGACAAAACTGGAAACCTCTTTGGGGCTATTGAAATTCTTTTCTAGACAAGTTAGAGTTCACCAATAGCACCTACCTGTTCCCTCTCCTGCACAGCATGCCATTTATTTTCTCCGACATGGGAGCTATAAGCTACGTATCCACTAGAGGGCGCTTACTTCTACCATCTAAGTGCTGCACTGACCTCTATGATCAGTGCCAGAAAAGAGGATGGAGCTGCCGTCCAATGATCCAATGAACTTGCTGACCCAAAGGAACGCAGACAAGTTAACATTGTATTCCCAATAGTTGCGGTTTGCACAGAATGGGGCCATGGAAGCATGTCGTGCCCCCATGCTCTAAATAGATATTGCTCTGACAACATGTACAGTACCTTCATACATAGATCTTACAAATTTTCCATTAATGGGAGACATTTTACCAAAACTAGATTTTTGTATTCTATATTAACATAGTGACAATGCACATGCTCCAATCTATCCAGAACATAAGAGGCAATAACATACAGCCAAAAGTAATCCGTACCTTGGACTGGGGCCACATTTCCCTTAAAATGTGGATTAATATGAATATTTTTAGGCTGTTGGGGTGGTGTTGCCAAGAGAGAATTACTTCCCATCCTGGATTTTTCCAGGGGTGACTGCAGCCTTTCGGATGATTGATTCCTAGATCGTGGCATTGGCAGAAGAGGCTGTATAGGCTGATGGTGCTGGAACAGACTGCGGATCGGCTGCTGGGAGAAGCAGAACAGGAAAGTGTCAGTAACACAGCAAACAGGCAAATACCCACGGAGCCTGAAACTGAGCGGACGATCACAAGCATTAACAAACTGCCAAATGGACTTATTTTTTTTCTTCTTTTTTCATAGATGCAACATTTTTTATTTTCCTGCCGACGTAGACATACGTACAAGAGTTTGTTTTCTGCAGAAGAAGTTGTAGTTTTGACCATACAAATGCCAGGGTCGGTGAAAGTGAAAAAAATGCAATTCCACCATTGTTCTTTGAGTTTGGTTTTTAGGACATTCATTATATAGTACAAATGGCCTGGTATCAATTCTTCAGGGCAGTACAACTATACGCCGGTACCAGACTTGTAGGTTTTTCCTAATTTAATTAGCCCCTAAACACCCCACAACAGATATGTCTATCAGAGCAGGTGAAGGTGTCTGGAGTTGGCCCAGGAGATGAGTTACTGGCTAAAATAAACAGCCAGCATCCGTGCCCAAGATATTCACCATGGTTTTTAACCAAACACCACTGACAGTGGCATTTAAAGGGAATCTGTCTTTTTAAAAACCTCATCTAAGAGGATCCTGATGTAGGCAAAGAGAAGCTGAATCCAACGATATATCACTTAGAGTATTTTGGGCAATACTTTAGTTTTTACAAAGTGCTGCATGTCACTTCTTTCAGCATTTTTTTCAGCGTTTTTCACCCATTGAAAGCAATGGGTGGTGCTAAAAAATGCTGAAAAAAAACCACACGTATCAGTTTTTGCTGCGTTTTTGGTGCCAAAACCTGATGACGTAGAATCAGGTTAAAGGGAATCTGTCACACAATTTTTCGCCTATAAGCTGCGGCCACCGCCATCAGGGGCTTATCTACAGCATTCTGTAATGCTGTAGATAAGCCCCCGATGTGACCTGAAAGATGAGAAAAACAAGTTAGATTATACTCACCCGGGGGCGGTCCCGGTGTGGTCCGGTCCGATGGGCGTCGCGGTCCGGCGCCTCCCATCTTCTTAGCTTCCTGACGCGGCTCTGGCGTACTTTGTCTGCCCTGTTGAAGGCAGCGTAGAGTACTGCAGTGCGCAGGTGCTGGGCCTCTCTGACCTTTCCCGGCGCCTGGACACTGCAGTACTTTGCTCTGCCCTCAACAGGACAGACAAAGTACGCCTGCGCTGGAGCCACGGCAGGAAGCAAAGAAGAGGACGTCATCGTATGAAAATGGGAGGCGCCAGACCCGGACCGCGACGCCTATCGGACCGGACCGCACCACACCAGGACCGCCCCTGGGTGAGTATAATCTAACTTGTTTTTCTTCTCTTTCAGGATACATCAGGGGCTTATTCTACAGCATTACAGAATGTTGTAGATAAGTCCCTGATGCCGGAGGCCACAGCTTATAGGCCAAAAATGGGGTGACAGACTCCCTTTAATTTTTATGCACTAAACTATCAGCATGTACAACAGGAAAAAAACATGCAACAAAAACTAAGCATAACCTGCTTTTTTGAAGCAAGTTTCTTTTAGAGAGAGAGCAGATTTTGCCTGCGGGAAAAAAAACACATCAAAAACGCAAAGTGTGAACATAGCCTTAAGTAATAAATCCTTCACAGTTAGTGAACAACAGCACACACTTTGACAAGTGACACATCCCTGAATTTGGTGTTTCAGCCTCTATATCCTGTTGTCTTCAGATTATATAGTAAAAACCTGCTGACAGATTCCCTTTAAATTGAATGTTAGCCGAGGTTCACCCCTATCAGCTTCCATCGGATCCCAGAAGTCAACTCATTTTAATCCCCCCATCCACATTAAAAACAAAAAAAATGTGAAGATAAAAAAAAAAAATAAATAAATAAACAAAAACATTTGATTTTATTGCGGGCGTAATATTTCGGTCTATCGAAATCTAAAATTAATCTGTACAGTAAATGCGGTAAGAAGAAAAAAAAATCAAAACCTCAGAAAGGGGTTTTTCAGGCACCACACTTAGAAAAAAAAATACAATGAGAAGCGACCAAGACATTGTACCTACGCCAAAGCTGTATCAATAAAAATGTAGATCTTATATGGTTATCAGCAGAAAAGTAAAACATTAAGGATCTCAGAAGAAAAAAAAAAGTAAATTTAGTTTATAAGAAACGAAACATCTGTGGAAGGGTTCCTCGCCAGAAAAGTGATAGCATTAAGGTGAATGTGGGGGGCTAGGACCATCTGAATGGACATCTGTTAATATATTGGTAACAATCTGATGCATATCCTATTAATGTATGATATGCTCAATCTGAAGTATTTTTCAAAAAAAGCAAAAAAAAAAAATAATCTGTGAAAGGTTGTTTTTCATATGTTGAGAGTTTTATTACAGTCTGGGATTTTGTTTTTGCTTTTCGTTGTTGAAGGTAAGTTCATGTTATATTTTGATAGTTCTGACTTTAACGTCACGTCGATACCAATTATGCTTATTTCTTTATTTTTAACAGAAAGGGGTGAAAGAAGGCCATTTCTATTTTTTTTTAAAGGAATCTGTCAGCAGGTTTCTGCTTCGTAATATGAAAGCACCATAGTGTAGAGGAATAGACCCCGATTCTAGCGATGTGTCACTTACTAAACTGTGCTTTGCTGGTTCAATACAATTAGTATTTTATCAGCAGGTGATTGTCACAAGAAGAAAAATGGCCTCTGAGTCCAATCACTTCACCATCACCAATTACCAGCTTTCTATCACCATAGAGTGTACACAGAGATGTGGTTGGGATTTTACAGGGCTCAGCATTCTGAGCTCTGCAGCAGAGAAATCTGTGATTATCACAACTGCTGCATCCAGTAAATTAAACTAAGTAGTACATCGCTGTTATCATGATCCCTGTCCCTACATCATGCCGCTATCAGAGAGAATAGAAGAATCCAGGATATCTATAAACAGAAAGATAGTGCGGAAACAATTAACTAACAAATTAACTCAAGTTTCCAGGTCCAGAGTGAATTACACCCCAGAGTAGTGAAGGAGATAGCAGAAGAAATTTTAGAACAACTCTCCATAATCTTTGAAAATTCTTGGAGAACAGAAGTACCAGAAGACTGGAGAAGAGCATATGTTGTTCCTATCTTCAAGAAAGGGGAAGAAGGTGGACCCAGGGAACTATAGGCCGGTGAATCTAACGTCTATACCAGGAAAAATCTTTGAACAAATTATTAAACAACATGTATGTAAGTACCTGGATAAGAATGAAGTGATTAAACAGAGCCAGCATGGGTTTGTAACTAATAAGTCATGTCAGACTAACTTAATTTCCTTCTTTGACAGAATCACTGACTGGGTGGATCACGGAAATGCTGTAGATACAGTATATCTTGACATCAGCAAACCATTTGACAAAGTATCTCACACAATCCTTATTGAAAAAATGACTAAGTATGGAATGTAAAAGCAACTGTTAGGTGGATTCATTACTGGCTTAGTGATCTGACCCAAAAAGTGGTCATAAATGGCTGCACATCCAGTTGGAAGAATGTCTCAAGTCGGGTACCACCGGATTCCGTCCTGGGCCCTGTATTGTTCAACATCTTTATCAATGATTTAGATTAAGGAATTGAGGGTAAACTGATTAAATTTGCTGATGACACAAAGCTAGGAGGGACAGCTAATACTAGAGAAGAAGAGAGAGAGAGGATTCAAAAAGATATAAACTGGAGCAGTGGGCAGCAACTAACAGAATAGTTTTGGGCACCACACTTAAAAAAAGACAACAACAAACAAGTTACAAGATTTGGGAATGTTTAGCTTGCAAAAAAGACGACAGAGGAGACTTAATAGCTGTCTACAAATATCTCAAGGGCTGTCACATTGTAGAAGGATCATCTTTATTCTCATTTGCACAAAGAAAGACTAGAAGCAATGGGATGAAACTGAATGGGAGGAGACACAGATTAGATAATAGAAAAAACTTTTTGACACAGGGTGATCAATGAGTGGAATAGGCTGCCACGAGAGCTGGTGAGTTCTCCTCAATGGAAGTCTTAAAACAGAGGCTGGACAGACATCTGTTTGGGATGATTTAGTGAATCCTGCTTTGAGCAGGGGGTTGGACCGGATGACCCAGGAGGTCCCTTCCAACTCTACCAGTCTATGATTCTATGATTACTTAGCAAAAACCTGCTGGCAGATTCCTTTTAAAAAGGACTGCTGCTTTTCAAGGTTTATTTAAATACATTGAATCTCTTTACTATTGAACTAGTCAGCTATTTTACATGCAACAGAATGGGTTATACAATATTTATATGGCCACTGCATGGATAAGGCTTATGGGAAGACGGCGTCCTGCAGGAGATTCATCTCCCCTTTAACAGTCCCATGATGGCCAAGACATGAGAAGAGAATTCATAAATATCAGTAAGGTTAACAGTTACCCCTTGGTTATGACGATCTCTCAGGTTTCGTCGGTCTACATCATTTCTTTCTCCCATGCCACGGGACATGCCATGATTGCCCCCTCGTCTGCCACCTCTTCTTTGGCCGTAACGCCCTAATTTGCGCTGGCGTTCCATCTCTTCAAACTCCATTAGGGAAGCCTTGGCTTCTTCAGAGAGTTCTGTAATGTGCAAGCAACCATGGTTAGCAAGGGAGAAGCTGACAGATCACACGACCTTATTCTCATGCTTGGGATGGGATTCAAAAGGCAAAACATCCAAAATGCACTGTAGGAACACAGCTAATGACTGCAAAAAAAACACAAATCTTTTCACAGACTTTCACGTTAAAGGCATATTCTTAGAACAGGCCATCAATATTAGATCGGTGTGGGGCTGACTGCATCCCTCTACTATTTACTAGGTTGTAGCTGTGCCTGGCAGAGCAGTGCAGTACCATTTACTTCAATAGGAGGGAGATGCAAACAGCTGCAGTACCTACCACTGTCACAATGGAACGTATGGTGCTGTGCAAGGTAAGCAGTGAAGGGGCACAGCACTCGCCCTCCAGTCATTGGTGGGGGAAGGGCCGGCTCCAGGTTTTCGTGGGCCACTTTAACACATACCACAACTCAGGATGCACAGATACACCAGAGAAATATAGATATAGTACAATGCCAACGATTTCACTTCTCACATGACATGAGCGATATCTATTGTAAAACTCTACAATAGTTTCAAACAGAATAATGGGCCCAATACAATGCTTCATACAGAATGGGCCCAATATAATGCTTCATACAGAATAATGGGCCCATATTATGCTTCATACAGAAAAATGTGTCCCATATAATGCTTCATACAGAATAATGGGCCCAATACAATGCTTCATACAGAATGGGCCCAATATAATGCTTCATACAGAATAATGGGCCCATATTATGCTTCATACAGAAAAATGTGTCCCATATAATGCTTAATACAGAATAATGTGCCCCATATAATGCTTCATACAGAAAAATGTGCCCCATATAATGCTTCATGCAGAAAAATGGGCCCCATTTAGTGCTTCATACAGAAAAATGGGCCCCATATATTGCTCAACACACGGAATGGTCCCTTTTTATTGTTCCATACAGAACAGGCCCCATACAGAATAGGTCCCATATATTGCGCCATATAGTATGGGCCCCATATATTGCTCAACACACACAATGGTCCCTTTTTATTGTTCCATACAGATCAGGCCCCATATATTGCTCCATACAGTATGGGGCCCATATATTGCGCCATACAGTATGGACCCCATATATTAATGAAAAATGAAATACTCACCTCTCCTCGATGGCCGCAGGTCTTGACTCCTCAAGTGCTGGGGCAAGGAGCAAGAGGGGGGGGGAGGCAGTTAATATGGATGGAACTTGCCCATTCATGTCTATTGGTCCATGGAAAATACTGTACCACACTGGAATGTGTTTTTTTTTTTTTTAAATGCTCTACATCCGAGAAACTCAGATCCCATTCTGATCAAACTTGTGAAATCAGCATAGTCGGACTGTCTTTCTTGGATGGAGAACACACGGTCGTCTGCACATGCTCATTTGTAAAAAGAGCAAGAACATGGCAAACCCCGGTTACATTTACTTTAGTTACATAGTTATTAAGGTTGAAGGAAGGCTTTAAGTCCATCTAGTTCAACCCATAGCCTAACCTAACATGCCCTAACATGTTGATCCAGAGGAAGGCAAAAAAACCCATGTGGCAAAGTGTAAGCTCCACATTGGGGAAAAAAATTCCTTCACGACTCCACATACGGCAATCAGACTAGTTCCCTGGATCAACGCCTTATCAAGGAATCTAGTGTATATACCCTGTAACATTATACTTTTCCAGAAAGGCATCCAGTCCCCTCTTAAATTTAAGTAATGAATCACTCATTACAACATCATACGGCAGAGAGTTCCATAGTCTCACTGCTCTTACAGTAAAGAATCCGCGTCTGTTATTATGCTTAAACCTTCTTTCCTCCAGACGTAGAGGATGCCCCCTTGTCCCTGTCTCAGGTCTGATTAAAAAGATCATCAGAAAGGTCTTTGTACTGTCCCCTCCTATATTTATACATGTGATCACCCCTTAGTCTTCGTTTTTCCAAACTAAATAGCCCCAAGTGTAATAACCTATCTTGGTATTGCAGACCCCCCAGTCCTCCAATAACCTTGGTCGCTCTTCTCTGCACCCGCTCCAGTTCAGCTATGTCTTTCTTATACACCGGAGACCAGAACTGTGCACAGTATTCTAAGTGTGGTCGCACTAGTGACTTGTATAGAGGTAACATTATGTTCTCCTCATGAGCATCTATGCCTCTTTTAATGCATCCCATTATTTTATTTGCCTTTGTAGCAGCTGCCTGACACTGGCCACTGAATATGAGTTTGTCATCCATCCATACACCCAGGTCTTTTTCATTGACTGTTTTGCCCAGAGTTTTAGAATTAAGCACATAGTTATACATCTTATTACTTCTACCCAAGTGCATGACCTTACATTTATCCCCATTAAAGCTCATTTGCCATTTATCAGCCCAAGCTTCTAGTTTACATAAATCATCCTGTAATATAAAATTGTCCTCCTCTGTATTGATTACCCTGCAGAGTTTAGTGTCATCTGCAAATATTGAAATTCTACTCTGAATGTCCCCTACAAGGTCATTAATAAATATGTTAAAAAGAAGAGGGCCCAATACTGACCCCTGTGGTACCCCACTGCTAACCGTGACCCAGTCCGAGTGTGCTCCATTTATAACCACCCTTTGTTTCCTATCCCTGAGCCAGCTCTCCACCCACTTACACATATTTTCCCCAATCCCCATTATTCTCATTTTATGTATCAACCTTTTGTGTGGCACCGCATCAAAAGCTTTGGAAAAGTCCATATACACTACATCCACTGGGTTCCCTTGGTCCAGTCCGTAACTTACTTCTTCATAGAAATTAATCAGATTAGTCTGACATGAACGGTCCCTAGTAAACCCGTGCTGATACTGGGTCATGAGGTTATTTCTCTTCAGATACTCCAGTATAGCATCCCTTAGAATGCCCTCCAGGATTTTACCCACAGTAGAGGTTAAGCTTACTGGCCTATAATTTCCGAGTTCAGTTTTTGTCCCCTTTTTGAATATTGGCACCACATTTGCTATACGCCAGTCCTGTGGTACAGACCCTGTTATTATGGACTCTTTAAAGATTAAAAATAATGGTCTATCAATGACTGTACTTAATTCCTGCAGTACTCGGGGGTGTATCCCATCCGGGCCCTGAGATTTGTCAATTTTAGTGATTTTTAGATGCTGCAGTACTTCCTGCTGGGTTAAGCAAGTGACACTTAATGGGGAATTTTTGTTATCACTGATCATGTTGTCTGCCATGGGATTTTCTTTTGTAAATACTGATGAAAAAAAGTAATTTAGCAGATTGGCTTTTTCCTCATCCTCATCCACCATTTCACCCAGACTATTTTTAAGGGGGCCAACACTATCATTTTTTTAGTTTCTTACTATTTATGTAGTTAAAGAATATTTTGGGATTATTTTTACTCTCTCTGGCAATGAGTCTCTGTCTCAATTTTTGCTGCCTTGATTTGCTTTTTACAGAATTTATTTAATTTTTGTATTTATTTAATGCCTCACCACTACCTACTTCCGTTAATTCTCTAAATGCTTTCTTTTTGTCACTTATTGCGCCACTTACAGCTCTATTTAGCCATATTGATTTCTTCCTATTTCTAGTATGTTTATTCCCATACGGTATATACTGTGCACAGGTCCTATCCAGGATGCTAATAAACGTCTCCCATTTTCTTTGTGTATTTTTATGTCTCAGGATATCGTCCCAGTTAATTGCACCAAAATCATCTCTCATCCGTTGGAAATTTGCCCTCCGGAAGTTTAGTGTCCTTGTAACCCCTCTACTACACATCTTATTAACCTCTTTCTGCCATTGGACGTACTATTCCGTCCATGTGGGGTGGGCCCTAATTCCCAAGGACGGAATAGTACGTCCAGCGCGATCGGCCGCGCTCACGGGAGGAGCGCGGCCGATCGCGGCCAGGTGTCAGCTGACTATCGCAGCTGACATCCGGCACTATGTGCCAGGAGCGGTCACGGACCGCCCTCGGCACATTAACCCCCAGCACACTGCGATCAAACATGATCGCAGTGTACCGGCGGTACAGGGAAGCATCGCGCAGGGAGGGGGCTCCCTGCGGGCTTCCCTGAGACGATCGGTACAAGGCGATGTGCTCACGTTGTACCAAGCGTCTCCTCCCTGCAGTCCCCAGATCCAAAATGGCCGCGGGGCTGCATCCGGGTCCTGCAGGGAGGTGACGTCACAGCGCCTGCTCAGAGCAGGCGCCGGGAAGCTTCCCTGTTGTGCACGTCAGATCGCCGATCTGACACAGTGCATAGCAAAGTGTCAGATCGGCGATCTGTCACTTTACTGTGATGCCCCCCTGGGGCAAAGTAAAAATGTATATATAAAAAAAAAAATCACGTAAAAAAAAAATAATTCCTAAATAAATAATAAAAAAATATTGTTCCAATAAATACATTCCTTTAGCTAAATAAAAAAACAACAACAATAAAAGTACACATATTTAGTATCGCCACGTCCGTAACGACCTATAAAACTGTCCCACTAGTTAACCCCTTCAGTGAACACCGTAAAAAAAAAAAAAAGAGGCAAAAACATCGCTTTATTACACTGGTCAACAGCATTTTTGGTGCCAAAGATATTTCATCGAATTTAGGGTATTTTTGGGGTGCTGATTCTGAATATGTCATCAGTTTTGCCAGATTGGCTCAAGTTTTTGAGATTTTTGGTATCCTATTTATAGCACTTGTTGGTAAATGCGACGCATCATCTCATTAATTTCTTTGGATTAGTACTTGAACTGAGCAGTTCTCAATATAGTTTTGTGTTAATTAGTGTTCTAAAAGTTTGTTCATAGCTTGATTTTTGCACTAACTTTATGTTGTTGTCTGTTTTCCAGTGAAAAGCATGAACTCATCAAGAAGAAGTTGTCTTAACGATCCAGACTCATTCTGTTACATTTGTGGTGAATACACACTGCCAAAACATAGAAGAAACATAACAGACTTCGTAAAAAAAGTGTATTTTGCCTATTTTGGGGTTATGCTTGGGGACCAAGACAAGTTTTGGGCACCACACATAGTGTGCAAAGCATGTATCGAATTATTACGAAAATGGAGCAAAGGACAAAGAAAAAGCTTCAAATTTGGTGTTCCAATGGTGTGGAGAGAGCCAAAAAATCATCATGATGACTGTTATTTATGGTAAACACAGGTACAGGCACATCTTCACAATGAGGGACAGGCCTTCTTGCAGATTCCATGTTACTCCCATTTTCGTTTCTTATGCTTATTGAATCCTTGCACTTGCACTGCACAGAAATAACAGTCATCATGATGATTTTTTGGCTCTCTCCACACCATTGGAACACCAAATTTGAAGCTTTTTCTTTGTCCTTTGCTCCATTTTCGTAATAATTCGATACATGCTTTGCACACTATGTGTGGTGCCCAAAACTTGTCTTGGTCCCCAAGCATAACCCCAAAATAGGCAAAATACACTTTTTTTTACGAAGTCTTATGTTTCTTCTATGTTTTGGCAGTGTGTATTCACCACAAATGTAACAGAATGAGTCTGGATCGTTAAGACAACTTCTTCTTGATGAGTTCATGCTTTTCACTGGAAAACAGACAACAACATAAAGTTAGTGCAAAAATCAAGCTATGAACAAACTTTTAGAACACTAATTAACACAAAACTATATTGAGAACTGCTCAGTTCAAGTACTAATCCAAAGAAATTAATGAGATGATGCAAAAATAATTATTTTTTCTCTAAAATAGTTTTTATTGTATAAAAGCGCCAAAACATAAAAAATTGATATAAATGAGGTATCGCTGCAATCGTACTGACCCGAAGAATAAAACTGCTTTATCCATTTTACCAAACGCGGAACGGTATAAACGCCCCCCCAAAAAGAAATTCATGAATAGCTGGTTTTTGGTCATTCTGCCTCACAAAAATCGGAATAAAAAGAGATAAAAAAAATGTCACATGCCCAAAAATGTTACCAATAAAAACGTCAACTCGTCCCGCAAAAAACAAGACCTCACATGACTCTGCGGACCAAAATATGGAAAAAATTATAGCTCCCAAAATGTGGTAACGCAAAAATCATTTTTTGCAATAAAAAGCATCTTTTAGTGTGTGACGGCTGCCAATCAAAAATCCGCTAGAAAACGTGCTATAAATAGTAAATCAAACCCCCTTCATCACCCCCTTAGTTGCGTAAAATTAAAAAAAATTAAAAAAATTTATTTATTTCCATTTTCCCATTAGGGTTAGGGCTAGGGTAACGGTTAGGGCTAGGGTAAGGGCTAGGGTTAGGGTTGGGGCTAAAATTAGGGTTGGGGCTAAAGTTAGGGTTTGGATTTCATTTACAGTTGGGAATAGGGTTGGGATCAGGGTTAGGGGTTTGGTTAGGGTTACAGTTGAAATTAGGGTTAGGGGTGTGTTTGGATTAGGGTTTCAGTTAGAATTTGGGGTTTCCACTGTTTAGGCACATCAGGGGCTCTCCAAACGCGACATTGCGTCAGATATCAATTCCAGCCAATTCTGCGTTGAAAAAGTAAAACAGTGCTCCTTCCCTTTCGAGCTCTCCCGTGCGCACAAACAGGGGTTTACCCCAACATATGGGGTATCAGCGTACTCGGGACAAATTGGACAACAACTTTTGGGGTCCAATTTCTCCTGTTACCCTTGGGAAAATACAAAACTGGGGGCTAAAAAATAATTTTTGCGTAAAAAAAATATTTTTTATTTTCACGGCTCTGCGTTATAAACTGTAGTGAAACACTTGGGGGTTCTAAGTTCTCACAACACATCTAGATAAGTTCCTTGGGAGGTCTAGTTTCCAATATGGGGTCACTTGTGGGGGGTTTCTACTGTTTAGTTACATCAGGGGCTCTGCAAATGCAACGTGACGCCTACAGACCAATCCATCTAAGTCTGCATTCCAAATGGCGCTCATTCCCTTCCGAACTCTCCCATGCGCCCAAACAGTGGTTCCCCCCAACATATGGGGTATCATCGTACTCAGGACAAATTGAACAACAACGTTTGGGGTCCAATTTCTCATGTTACCCTTGGGAAAATATAAAACTGGGGGCTAAAAAATAATTTTTGTGGGGAAAAAAAATAATTTTTATTTTCACGGCTCTGCGTTATAAACTGTAGTGAAACACTTGGGGGTTCAAAGCTCTCACAACACATCTAGATAAGTTCCTTAGGGGGGGTCTACTTTCCACAATGGTGTCACTTGTGGGGGGTTTCAATGTTTAGGCACATCAGTGGCTCTCCAAACGCAACATGGCGTCCCATCTCAATTCCAGTCAATTTTGCATTGAAAAGTCAAATGGCGCTCCTTCCCTTCCGAGCTCTCCCATGCGCCCAAACAGTGGTTTACCCAAACATATGAGGTATAAGCGTACTCAGGACAAATTGGACAACAACTTTTGGGGTCCAATTTCTTCTCTTACCCTTGGGAAAATAAAAAATTGGGGGCGAAAAGATCATTTTTGTGAAAAAATATGATTTTTTATTTTTACGGCTCTGCATTATAAACTTCTGTGAAGCACTTGGTGGGTCAAAGTGCTCACCACACATCTAGGTAAGTTCCTTAGGGGGTTTAGTTTCCAAAATGGTGTCACTTGTGGGGTGTTTCAATGTTTAGGCACATCAGGGGCTCTCCAAACACAACATGGCGTCCCATCTCAATTCCAGTCAATTTTGCATTGATAAGTCAAACGGCGCTCCTTCCCTTCCGAGCTCTCCCTTGCGCCCAAACAGTGGTTTACCCCCATATATGGGGTATCGGCGTACTCAGTACAAATTGTACAACAACTTTTGGCGTCAATTTTCTCCTGTCACCCTTGGTAAAATAAAACAAATTGGAGCTGAAGTAAATGTGTAAAGTTAAATGTTCATTTTTATTTAAACATTCCAAAAATTCCTGTGAAACACCTGAAGGGTTAATAAACTTCTTGAATGTGGTTTTGAGCACCTTGAGGGGTGCAGTTTTTAGAATGGTGTCACACTTGGGTATTTTCCATCATAGAGACCCGTCAAAATGACTTTAAATGAGATGTGGTCCCTAAAAAAAAAATGGTGTTGTAAAAATGAGAAATTGCTGGTCAACTTTTAACCCTTATAACTCCCTAACAAAAAAAAAAAATTGTTTCCAAAATTGTGATGATGTAAAATAGACATGTGGGAAATGTTACTTATTAAGTATTTTGTGTGATATATCTCTGTAATATAATTGTATAAAAATTCAAAGTTGGAAAATTGCGAAATTTTCAAAATTTTCGCCAAATTTCCGGTTTGTTCACAAATAAACGCAGGTAATATCATAGAAATGTTACTACTATCATGAAGTACAATATGTCACGAGAAAACAACGTCAGAATCATCAGGATCTGTTGAAGCGTTCCAGAGTTATAACCTCATAAAGGGACAGTGGTCAGAATTGTAAAAATTGGCCTGGTAATTAACGTGCAAACCACCCTTGGGGGTAAAGGGGTTAAAGGAGACATGAAAACTTATTATTTTGTGATCACTATTCCCCAAGTGACCCCCAACCCTTATATTTGATATGCGGTCTGGCCTGTTGGTTAATATTAGGTCTAGCAGTGCCCCCCTTCTTGTTGGGTCCTGAACCAGTTGTGAAAGGTAATTGTCTCTCATAGTTGTCAAAAACCGATTACCTTTGCTGGAACTGCAGGTTTCTGTTCCCCAATCTATTTCAGGGTAGTTGAAGTCCCCCATAATAATGACTTCTCCTTGAGTCGCAGCTTCATCTATTTGCTTTACGAGGATATTCTCCATCGATTCCAATATTTTTGGAGATTAATAACAAACCCCTATCAGTAATTATTTTTTCCCCTTCCCCTTATCTCCACCCACAGGGACTCTATATTTTCATTAGATTCACCTATATTATCACGCCGGATGGATTTTAAGGATGATTTTACATATAGACACACCCCTCCCCCTCGCTTATCTGTACGGTCATTTCTGAAAAGGCTATAGCCCTGCAAGTTAACAGCCCAGTCATGGCTCTCATCCAGCCACGTCTCAGATATCCCCACCATGTCATAATTATGTTCCAACAACATTAGTTCTAATTCGCCCATTTTGTTGGCGAGGCTTCTGGCATTAGTATACATGCACTTGATGTTCCTCTCTGTACCTCTATTCTTTCTTAAATTACTAACTGTTCTAACCCCACCCCCCATGCCACCGCCACCCCCAACTTCCTTATTTGTGCCCAGGTCTCTATCTGCACTATCTTCCCCTCCTCTAAAATCAATACCCTCCCCCCCAATCCCTAGTTTAAACATTCCTCCAACCTTCTAGCCATTTTCTCCCCCAGCACAGCTGGACCTTCCCCATTGAGGTGCAGCCCGTCCCTAGCATAGAGCCTGTAGCCCAGAGGTCCCCAACCTTTTTTGCACCAGGGACCGGCTTTAAGCAAGACCAGTTTTCCATGGCCCGGTGGGGGTGGGGCAGGGGCGGGGTTTTGGTCATATGGGGGTGGGGTTATGGAGGGATGGAGCTTAGTGCATACTTATCATATAATTATGACATTTATAATGAGGGCTGGATTTGTTCTTTTTCTTTCGCTCCTTGACAGTTTCCTGATCATTCCATAACATTTCCTCCGGCACAGCGGTGCGGATGTAGCAGACCTGTGTTAGTCATTGATCATGTGCTCTCAAGAGAAGTTATTGGTCCACACTGCACTTATAAAAGTACCACAAAGCTTTAGCATGAGGCCAGATGTAGCAGAGAGGAATGTGTCACTTGTAGATTTCATACACAGAGTGATTCATTTGTCGGGTTTATGAAACACTGAACACAGATGTAGCAGAGCTGATGGTGTCACAGCAGAGTACATTCATTAATCATTAATGAATGTACTCTGCTGTGACACCATCAGCTCTGCTACATCTGTGTTCAGTGTTTCATAAACCCGACAAATGAATCACTCTGTGTATGAAATCTACAAGTGACACATTCCTCTCTGCTACATCTGGCCTCATGCTAAAGCTTTGTGGTACTTTTATCAGTGCAGTGTGGACCAATAACTTCTCTTGAGAGCACATGAGTAACAAACAGTAAATAACAAACTCAGCTCTGCTACATCAGTAAAAAACCAATTGATTAATGATTAATCAATTGGTTTTTTACTGATGTAGCAGAGCTGAGTTTGTTATTTATTAAGTTTCATGGCCACTTCATGAAATCCTATCAACAAAAAAATATTCAGCACTGCTACATATACCCCAGCTCCCCACACATGGACCCTGCACAGCCGCCGGTAATACCTTCATTCAGAGGGGCCCAGCCCGCTGTTCCCGCACACACGCACAGGCACCCATGGTGACTCCGGAAATACATGGCGGGCTGTGGAAGCCGCCCGCCCTGCTCGTACAGCGGGAGATGGGAGGAGGGAGTGGCGGATGAGGGGGAGGAGACTTCCGCCCGAACTCCACGGCCGCCCACCAAAGGGGGAATGATGAACGCTGCGGCGCTGCAGTGTGACAGAATAGAGGCCGCACAACCGGTGTGGTTAGCCGCTAAAGTAGCTGTCAGCGGCGCCGCGGACCGGCTGATAAACCCCAACGGCCCGGTCCTGGTCCGCGGACCGGCGGTTGGGGACCTCTGCTGTAGCCCACTGAGTAGTCGGCCCAGTTCTGCAGGAACCCAAACCCCTCCTTCCTACACCAATTCTTGAGCCACTTATTAACCTCCCTAATCTCCTGTTGCCTGTCTGGCGTGGCACGTGGTACAGGCAGTATTTCGGAAAATACCACGTTGGAGGTCCTCGCTTTCAGCTTGCAGCCCAATTCCCTGAAATCATCTTTAAGGACCTTCCACGTACCTCTAACTTTGTCATTTGTGCCAATGTGCACCATGACCGCTGGGTCCTCACCAGCCCCTCCCAGTAATCTGTCCACCCGATCAGTGATGTGTTGGAGTCGAGCGCCAGGTAGGCAGCACACCGTACGACGATCCCTGTCTTTGTGACAGATTGCCCTATCTGTTCCCCTAATAATTGAGTCCCCCACTACCAGCACCTGTCTGGCCTGCCCTGCTCTCCTTTTTCCCTCCTTACTGGAGCAGTCACTCCTCCGGCTTTCAGAGGACATGCCTGGCTGCAGCAGTGCTACCCCTGTACTGGCACCCCCATCATCTGCCAACTTAGCGAACTTATTGGGGTGTGCCAGATCAGGACTAGCCTCCCTGGCACTCTTCTCTCTACCCCACTTCCTAACTGTCACCCAGCTAGCTACTTCACTGTCCTGCAGCTCCATCCTACCATCCCCCCTCATCTATCCCATTAAGCGTCTGCTCTGTGAACAGAAGACTCCTCTCCATATTGTCTATGGATCTCAGTGTTGCCAGCTGCACATTTAGATCCAGAATCTGGCCTTCCAAATGCTCAACGTACTCACATCTCGCACAGCAGTATGCACCCTCGACCGGCTGATCAAGGACTGCATACATGTGGCAAGATGTGCACTGGATGGCATTAACAATAGTGGAGCACATTTCCTAATGGGGATTGCACCAGACAAAAGCGTTAAATAAAAATAAATACAAAGTATCAATAAAATACAGACAGTAATTCAGTAATTCCTCCCTTGGAAACTCCCTGAATCCAAAGTCACTGAATCACAAGTCACACTTACGCTCAGGTCACACTCGGCTCGCTCACACTCGCTAAACTGAAGATTTAAAGATTTTTTTTTTCTTTTTCCCCTCTGCAGCAATCCACCTTGCTGTTCAATGCACTTCCAAAAAGGGTATATTCAAGGTGTAAAAAGGGTATATTCAAGTTGCAGAAATTTCCCTGCAAACATGTGTAATTCTGCAAGCAGGTGCATGGATTTCTGCAGATCCATTCGTGACAGATTTCTTTATCGATCAACCACGTAACTTCTTAAAAAGAAAATTGTGATCTTTTGCATAAACCTACTGTTAAAATAAAAAGGTATAATGGGGACACAAAGGAAGATATGTGATCCTCCAGGAGATAACATCAGTACCATTGACCACTCAATAATGGAGGTCTTCATAAATACGAGAACTTTACATTGCAGGAAAGTGTTAATTAGAAATCCCACACATAACATGAGAGATTTGATCTTCACCCCCATTACCAACCCCCTTCTATCCCTGGTGCTCCCGCCTGCACCGGACTTCCATTCACAGTTAATGCCGTGAATCAGCAATTATTTTTCATCTGGCTCCAAGTGTCAAGATTAATTTCACCATCCCTAGTAATAAAATGGTTTCAAATGACATCTTTAATCAGCACATAAAAATACTTCCCTCCAATAGAGACAAGCTGTCACAAAAGGTCACCAATATGTGACAGGATGGAAATTATGTTTGTTACTTCTACTGAAATGTTAATTCATCCTTTAAGTGTTTCTTTAGATTGCTCAACATTGAAAACTTAAGACTTCTATAATCATACTGGGTCATGAGAAATACATGTAAAACTAAGAAGAAACATCAGACCTACAGATCTTTAAACAATTGAAAACTTAGGTAGGAACAAACAAAATAGGAAATGCACAAGTGTATATGCACAACGCAACAACTTTCGCATTTATATGTAAAAACGTCTTGCTAATCACATGTTCAGCCTTTTGAGTGTCCTTTAACTGCTTTTGGAATCGATGGCCGCCAAGAGGTTATGAAGAAGTGACCTTTTAATTCATTTGTTTTCCACTTTAACCCCTTAATCCCATATGACGTACTATCCCGTCGAGGTGGGGTGGGCCTTAATTCCCACCGACGGGATAGTACGTCATAGCGATCGGCCGCGCTCACGGGGAGATCGCGGCCGGGTGTCAGCTGACTATCGCAGCTGACATCCGGCACTATGTGCCAGGAGCGGTCACAGACCGCCCCCGGCACATTAACCCCCGGCACACTGCGATCAAACAAGATCGCAGTGTTCCGGCGGTATAGGGAAGCATCACGCAGGGAGGGGGCTCCCTGCGGGCTTCCCTGAGAGCAACGCGATGTGATCGCGTTGCTCCGAGCGTCTCTTACCTCCTATCCCTGCAGGCCCCGGATCCAAAATGGCCGCGGGGCTGCATCCGGGTCCTGCAGGGATTACTTCCGGGTCCAGAGCAGGCGCTGGTAAGCCTGCAGCGCTCTAAGTCAGATCGCTGATCTGACAGAGTGCTGTGCAAACTGTCAGATCAGCGATCTGTGATGTCCCCCCCGGGACAAAGTAGAAAAAAAAAAAAAAATTCCACGTGTAAAAAAAAAAAAAAAAAAAAAAAAAAATCCTAAATAAAGAAAAAAAAAATTTATATATACAGGTCCTTCTCAAAAAATTAGCATATAGTGTTAAATTTCATTATTTACCATAATGTAATGATTACAATTAAACTTTCATATATTATAGATTCATTATCCACCAACTGAAATTTGTCAGGTCTTTTATTGTTTTAATACTGATGATTTTGGCATACAACTCCTGATAACCCAAAAAACCTGTCTCAATAAATTAGAACATCAAGAAAAGGTTCTCTAAACGACCTATTACCCTAATCTTCTGAATCAACTAATTAACTCTAAACACATGCAAAAGATACCTGAGGCTTTTAAAAACTCCCTGCCTGGTTCATTACTCAAAACCCCCATCATGGGTAAGACTAGCGACCTGACAGATGTCAAGAAGGCCATCATTGACACCCTCAAGCAAGAGGGTAAGACCCAGAAAGAAATTTCTCAACAAATAGGCTGTTCCCAGAGTGCTGTATCAAGGCACCTCAATGGTAAGTCTGTTGGAAGGAAACAATGTGGCAGAAAACGCTGTACAACGAGAAGAGGTGACCGGACCCTGAGGAAGATTGTGGAGAAGGACCGATTCCAGACCTTGGGGAACCTGAGGAAGCAGTTGACTGAGTCTGGTGTGGAAAGACGTGTGCAGGAAATGGGCTACAGGTGCCGCATTCCCCAGGTAAAGCCACTTTTGAACCATAAACAGCGGCAGAAGCGCCTGACCTGGGCTACAGAGAAGCAGCACTGGACTGTTGCTAAGTGGTCCCAAGTACTTTTTTCTGATGAAAGCAAATTTTGCATGTCATTCGGAAATCAAGGTGCCAGAGTCTGGAGGAAGACTGGGGAGAAGGAAATGCCAAAATGCCTGAAGTCCAGTGTCAAGTACCCACAGTCAGTGATGGTGTGGGGTGCCATGTCAGCTGCTGGTGTTGGTCCACTGTGTTTCATCAAGGGCAGGGTCAATGCAGCTAGCTATCAGGAGATTTTGGAGCACTTCATGCTTCCATCGGCTGAAATGCTTTATGGAGATGAAGATTTCATTTTTCAGCACGACCTGGCACCTGCTCACAGTGCCAAAACCACTGGTAAATGGTTTACTGACCATGGTATTACTGTGCTCAATTGGCCTGCCAACTCTCCTGACCTGAACCCCATAGAGAATCTGTGGGATATTGTGAAGAGAAAGTTGAGAGACGCAAGACCCAACACTCTGGATGAGCTTAAGGCTGCTATTGAAGCATCCTGGGCCTCCATAACATCTCAGCAGTGTCACAGGCTGATTGCCTCCATGCCACGCCGCATTGAAGCAGTCATTTCTGCCAAAGGATTCCCGACCAAGTATTGAGTGCATAACTGAACATTATTATTTGATGGTTTTTTTGTTTGTTATTAAAAAACACTTTTATTTGATTGGCCGGGTGAAATATGCTAATTTATCGAGACAGGTTTTTTGGGTTATCAGGAGTTGTATGCCAAAATCATCAGTATTAAAACAATAAAAGACCTGACAAATTTCAGTTGGTGGATAATGAATCTATAATATATGAAAGTTTAATTGTAATCATTACATTATGGTAAATAATGAAATTTAACACTATATGCTAATTTTTTGAGAAGGACCCGTATATATATATATATATATATATATATATATATATATATATATATATATATATTATTCCCATAAATACATTTCTTTATCTAAATAAAAAAACAAAACAATAAAAGTACACATACCGTATATACTCGAGTATAAGCCGAGATTTTCAGCCCAAATTTTTGGGCTGAAAGTGCCCCCTCGGCTTATACTCGAGTCATGATCGGTGGTGGGGTCGGCGGGTGAGCACTGTCATATACTCACCTGCTTCCGGGGCTCCTGGCGCTCCCCCTGCCCGTCCCACTGTCTCCGGGTGCCGCAGCCTCTTCCCCTGAGCGGTCACGTGGGACCGCTCATTAGAGAAATGAATAGGCTGCTCCACCTCCCATAGAGGCGGAGCCGCGTATTCATTTCTCTAATGAAGCGGTGCCGGTGACCGCTGATAGAGAAAGAGGCTGCGGCACCGAAGACCAGTTGTCCGGGGGAAGGAGCGGGACGCCGGGAGCAGGTAAGTATGTCATATTCACCTGTCCTCGTTCCACACGCCGGGCATCGCGCCATCTTCCCGGCGTCTCTCTGCACTGACTGTTTAGGCAGAGGGCGCGATGACGCATATAGTGTGCGCGCCGCCCTCTGCCTGATCAGTCAGTGCGGAGAGACGCCGGGAAGATGGCGCCGAGGAGCTGCAAGCAAGAGAGGTGAGTTTGTTTTTTGTTTTTTTTTATTGCAGCAGCAGCACAGATTTATGTGGAGCATCTATGGGGCAACGGTGCAGAGCACTATATGGCAGAGCTATGGGGCAACGGTGCAGAGCACTATATGGCACAGCTATGGGGCAATGGTGCAGAGCATTATATGGCAGAGCTATGGGGCAATGGTGCAGAGCATTATATGGCAGAGCTATGGGGCAACGGTGCAGAGCACTATATGGCAGAGCTATGGGGCAATGGTGCAGAGCACTATATGGCACAGCTATGGGGCAATGGTGCAGAGCACTATATGGCAGAGCTATGGGGCAACGGTGCAGAGCATTATATGGCAGAGCTATGGGGCAACGGTGCAGAGCACTATATGGCAGAGCTATGGGGCAATGGTGCAGAGCACTATATGGCACAGCTATGGGGCAATGGTGCAGAGCACTATATGGCACAGCTATGGGGCAACGGTGCAGAGCACTATATGGCACAGCTATGGGGCAACGGTGCAGAGCACTATATGGCAGAGCTATGGGGCAACGGTGCAGAGCACTATATGGCACAGCTATGGGGCAACGGTGCAGAGCACTATATGGCACAGCTATGGGGCAACGGTGCAGAGCACTATATGGCACAGCTATGGGGCAATGGTGCAGAGCACTATATGGCACAGCTATCTATGGGGCAACGGTGCAGAGCACTATATGGCACAGCTATGGGGCAATGGTGCAGAGCACTATATGGCACAGCTATGGGGCAACGGTGCAGAGCATTATATATATGGCACAGCTATGGGGCAACGGTGCAGAGCACTATATGGCACAGGTATGGGGCAATGGTGCAGAGCACTATATGGCACAGCTATGGGGCAACGGTGCAGAGCACTATATGGCACAGCTATGGGGCAACGGTGCAGAGCACTATATGGCACAGCTATGGGGCAACGGTGCAGAGCACTATATGGCACAGCTATGGGGCAACGGTGCAGAGCACTATATGGCACAGCTATGGGGCAACGGTGCAGAGCACTATATGGCACAGCTATGGGGCAACGGTGCAGAGCACTATATGGCACAGCTATGAGGCAACGGTGCAGAGCACTATATGGCACAGCTATGGGGCAATGGTGCAGAGCACTATATGGCACAGCTATGGGGCAACGGTGCAGAGCATTATATATATGGCACAGCTATGGGGCAACGGTGCAGAGCACTATATGGCACAGCTATGGGGCAATGGTGCAGAGCACTATATGGCACAGCTATGGGGCAACGGTGCAGAGCATTATATATATGGCACAGCTATCTATGGGGCAACGGTGCAGAGCATTGTATATATGGCACAGCTTTATGTGGAGCATCTATGGGGCCATAATGAACGGTGCAGAGCATTATATATGGCACAGCTTTATGTGGAGCATCTATGGGGCCATAATGAATGGTATGGAGTATCGATTTCTAATTTTGAAATTCACCGGTAGCTGCTGCATTTTCCACCCTAGGCTTATACTCGAGTCAATAAGTTTTCCCAGTTTTTTGTGGCAAAATTAGGGGGGTCGGCTTATACTCGGGTCGGCTTATACTCGAGTATATACGGTATTTAGTATCGCCGCGTCCGTAACGACCCAACCTATAAAACTGTCCCACTATTTAACCCCTTCAGTGAACACCGCAAGAAAAAAAAAAAAAAAACAACGAGCCAAAAAACAACGCTTTATTATCATACCGCTGAACAAAAAGTGGAATAACACGCGATCAAAAAGACGGATATAAATAACCATGGTACCGCTGAAAACGTCATCTTGTCCCGCAAAAAACAATCCGCCATACAGCATCATAAGCAAAAAAAATAAAAAAGTTATAGTCCTCAGAATAAAGCGATGCCAAAATAATAATTTTTTCTATAAAATAGCTTTTATCGTATAAAAGCGCCAAAACATAAAAAAATGATATAATTGAGATATCGCTGTAATCGTACTGACCAGACGAATAAAACTGCTTTATCAATTTTACCAAACGTGGAACGGTATAAACGCCTCCCCCAAAAGAAATTCATGAATAGCTGGTTTTTGGTCATTCTGCCTCACAAAAATCGGAATAAAAAGCGATAAGAAAAGTCATGTGCCCGAAAATGTTACCAACAAAAACGTCAACTCGTCCCGCAAAAAACGAGACCTCACATGACTCTCTGGACCAAAATATGGAAAAATTATATGTCTCAAAATGTGGAGACGCAAAAACTTTTTTGCTATAAAAAGCGTCTTAGTGTGTGACAGCTGCCAATCATAAAAATCCGATATAAAAACGCTATAAAAGTAAATCAAACCCCCCTTCATCATCCCCTTAGTTAGGGAAAAATAATAAAATTAAAAAAATTTATTAATTTCCATTTTCCCATTAGGATTAGGGCTAGGGCTAGGGTTAGGGCTAGGGTTGGAGCTAAAGTTAGGGTTGGGGCTAAAGTTAGGGTTGGGGCTAAAGTTAGGGTTGGGGCTAAAGTTAGGATTACATTTACGGTTGGGATTAGAGTTAGGGGAGTGTCAGGGTTACCGTTGGGATTAGGGTTAGGGGTGTGTTTGGATTAGGGTTTCAGGTAGAATTGGGGAGATTCCACTGTTCAGGCACATCAGGGGCTCTCCAAACGCGACATGGCGTCCGATCTCAATTCCAGCCAATTCTGCGTTGAAAAAGTAAAACAGTGCTCCTTCCCTTCCGAGCTCTGCCATGCGCTCAAACAGTGGTTCCCCCCACATATGGGGCATCAGCGTACTCAGGACAAATTGGACAACAACTATTGGGGTCCAATTTATCCTGTTACCCTTGTGAAAATACAAAACTGGGGGCTAAAAAATCATTTTTGTGGAAAAAAAAAAAGAATTTTTATTTTCACGGCTCTGCGTTATAAACTGTAGTGAAACACTTGGGGGTTCAAAGCTCTCAAAACACATCTAGATAAGTTCCTTAAGGGGTCTACTTTCCAAAATGGTGTCACTTGTGGGGGGTTTCAATGTTTAGGCACATCAGTGGCTCTCCAAACGCAACATGGCTTCCCATCTCAATTCCAGTCAATTTTGCATTGAAAAGTCAAATGGCGCTCATTTCCTTCCGAGCTCTGCCATGCGCCCAAACAGTGGTTTAACCCCCACATATGGGGTATCAGCGTACTCTGGACAAATTGTACAACAAGTTTTGGGGTCCATTTTCTCCTGTTACCCTTGGTAAAATAAAACAAATTGGAGCTGAAATAAATTTTGTGTGAACAAAAGTTAAATGTTCATTTTTATTTAAACATTCAAAAAATTCCTGTGAAACACCTGAAGGGTTAATAAACTTCTTGAATGTGGTTTTGAGCACCTTGAGGGGTGCAGTTTTTAGAATGGTGTCACATTTGGTTATTTTCTATCATATAGACCCCTCAAAATGACTTCAAATGAGATGTGGTCTCTAAAAAAAAATGTGTTGTAAAAATGAGAAATTGCTGGTCAACTTTTAACCCTTATAACTCCCTAACAAAAAAAAAAAATTTTGGTTCCAAAATTGTGCTGATGTAAAGTATACATGTGGGAAATGTTATTTATTAAGTATTTGGCGTGACATATCTCTGTGATTTAAGGGCATAAAAATTCAAAGTTGGAAAATTGCGAAATTTTCAAAATTTTCGCCAAATTTCCATTTTTTTCACAAATAAACGCAAGTTATATCGAATAAATTTTACCACTATCATGAAGTACAATATGTCACGAGAAAACAATGTCAGAATTGCCAAGATCCGTTGAAGCGTTCCAGAGTTATAACCTCATAAAGGGACAGTGGTCAGAATTGTAAAAATTGGCCCGGTCATTAACGTGCAAACCACCCTCGGGGCTTAAGGGGTTAAACACTCTGTACTTTCCAATACAAATCAATGAAAGAACCCCCAAAACACCCAGAAGACATATAGACGCCTTTTGTAGCAGTTTGCCACCATTTTCGCTTAAAAATTAATGCTAGCAGTTACTTCATTATTGAATTGAGCGAAAAAAGGAAAACAAAAAAAAGGACTAGAAAACTAGAGTAAAAAACAAAAATTATGGGAAAACCCTACCAAAAAAAAAAAAAAAAATAAAAAAGTTTTGTGGAGCATCATCTGCTCGAAAGACTCAGTGGGCTTGCCCCAACTCAAAAAAGATGCCCTATGGATATAGCCTAAGAAGAAAGACTAAAGATAGAGTGAGATAGAGAGAGAGATAGAGAGATAGAGAGAGATAGAGAGAGAGAGAGATAGAGAGAGAGATAGAGAGACCGTATATACTCGAGTATAAGCCTAGATTTTCAGCCCATTTTTTTGTGCTGAAAGTCCCCCTCTCGGCTTATACTCGAGTCATACCCAGGGGTAGGCAGGGGAGGGGGAGCGGGGGCTGTTTAATTATACTCAGCTACTCCTGGTGCTGTCTCTGCACGTCTTTTCCCCGGCGCCGGCAGCTTTTTCCTGTACTGAGCAGTCACATGGTACCGCTCATTACTGTATGGGGTCATAATCAACGTTTGTGCAGCACTATATGGGGCAAGTGTCTGTATGGGGCCATAATCAACGTTTGTGCAGCACTATATGGGGCAAATATCTTTATGGAGCATCTTATGGGGCCATAATCAACATTTGTGCAGCATTATATTGGGCAAATGTGTCTATGGAGCATCTTATGGGGCCATTATTAACCTTTATGCAGGATTATATGGGGCATATTTTAATATGGAGCATCTTATGGGGCTTATCATAAACTTTATGGAGCATTATATGGGGCTCCTGATTCAATATGGATATTCAAAAACACAACCTACTGATGTCTCAATTAATTTTACTTTTATTGGTATCTATTTTTACTTTTGACATTTACCGGTAGCTGCTGCATTTCCCACCCCAGGCTTATACTCGAGTCATTAAGTTTTCCCAGTTTTTTTGTGGCAAAATTAGGGGGGTCGGCTTATACTCGAGCATATACGATAGAGAATGTATATATATATATATATATATATATATATATATATATATATATATATATATATATATATATATATATATATATATATATATATATATATATATATATTTATTTTTTTTTTTTTAATTTAAATCACTGTGTGAATTGCACCTCCACTTCAAGCAGTGCACACACACCCGTGAAGGAGGGGAAAATATACAGGTGCTGACATAAGTTCTGGAAAACCCCATTACTGGCAAGTTATTTAGTATTTTCCCCATCACCAGTGACAGCACCGCCTGAGAAATGTACAGAGCATTAAATCCATCTTAGGGAGGGACCACCACCTGTAGAACCCTTCTCCCAAAGTATAAATCAGTGTTGGGAGGATAAATCAAGCTTTGTGCTTATAGCATGTAGGAGGAGAGGACCACGTTGCTGCCTTACATTTCTGGTCGATAAACACATTCACGATCTGCTCAGTAGACTGCCATGGCCCGAGTAGAGTGAGCCTTCAGATTCCCTGAAGATGCCCTATCACTTGAGAGACTAAATTAGTGGTCTACCTGAACCACCACCTAGCTAAGGTACTTCTTGAAGCTCAAATCCCCTTCCTAGAACCCTGGAAGGAGACAAATAACTGACTCTTCCTCCATGGCCCTGTATATTTTAAACATACTTCTACCTTCCAAGATGTGAAATTTTTCTTCCTTATAATTCTTGGGGTTAGTACAGAAGGAAGGGAGGATGACGTCCTGACTTCTATGGAACCTAGTGGCAACTTTGGAAAGGTAAGACTGACTGACTGGGTCTGACTTTAAGGTAACCCTGTCATACAGGATTTGTATAAAGGGAATGCTAACAGACAAGGCTTGAATGCCACCAACTTTTCTAGCAGATGTTAGGGTGACTAGAAGGACTGTTTTCAACATAAGGTTCTTGACTGATGCAGAAAATATCGGTTCGAAAGGGGAGGGCGTCAGTGCTTCCAGCACCAGGTTCAAATCCCAAGTTGGAAGTTTTGGAGTAACCACTGGTTTTGATCTGTCACATGATTTTATGAATCTCTCTATCCACGTATTACTTGCTAGGTCATAATTATGTAGAGCCCCTAAGGCAGATATCTGTACTTCGAGGCTCCTAATAGATAACCCCCTATTTAGTCCTTTCTAGGGAAATTCTACGATGGGTTCAATTAGAAATACAGTCTCGTAGTTTTACACCTGAGCTGCTAAGGAACTTTATCCATGTTCTACCGTAGATGTTAGTTGTTAATTGTTTTCTACTTTTTAGAAATGTGAAAATCCTATAATCTGAGAACCCTTACTACGTTAATCGTGACCTCTCAAATTCCAAGCCATCAAGTGACACCCAGTTACCTGGGGGTGACAAACTGGACCTTGAACAAGAAGATCCAGGATCTATGGCAGTAACCAAGGATCGGAGACCAACAACTACCTCATCCATGAGAACCACGGTATTTTGCGCCAGAACGTTGCTATTATAATTACTCTTGCTTGAAATTGTCTAGTAGGGGAAAAACTTAATCTAGTCTGAAGTGCCATTTGATTCGAAAGGCGTCTACCATATAAGGATGTTTTCTGAGATTTAGTGAGTAAAATTCTTTACTTTTCTGTTGCATTAGCTGGTCTGAGAGACCCCATAATCCTACAATTTGCTGAAAAATAGCTGAATTCAGGCTACACTCTCCTTGCCTCAACCGACTGCGGCTCAATAAGTCCGCCTTACTGTTCTGTTTACTTATTATGTGTAACGCTGTCAATGAAGAGATCTTTTTCTGAAAGGTCTGCTTTGTTACTTTCATCAGCAAATTGGATCTTGTTCCTCCTTAATGGTTGATGTATACCACTGTTATTCTGTTGTCTGATAGAATACGAACATGCCTGCCTTGTACCGATGAGAGTACGTTCTTCACAGCATATATTTCACTGCCTTTAGCTCTTTTAGATTGCAGGTCCCTATCTTTTCCTCTCTTGTCCATCGACCTTGGACCATCCCATCGTCTGAATACGCTCACCAACCTTTTGGACTTGCATTATAATACTCTGAACTGGATTTTCTCAAGGAACTCCTTTTGATATATTTTCTGAATTTAACCACCAACAGAAAGACATGACCAAGGAAAGGGTTACTCTTCCTTACCCTTCCTTCTAGATGTTAATGCAGCGCCTTTTTGATTATTAAAACTTCCGACTGAGGTTTTTTGATGCGCAACTGAGGCCACAGGACTGCTGAAAAACAAGGGGACAGAGACCAGCAATGACATGGCCTTCCTCAGGGTCATAGTGGCATTCTTCATCGCTTTTAGCCAGGGCTGTGGAGTCGGAGTCGTGGAGTCGGTGTAAAATGAACCGACTCAAACTCCTAAAATATATAATAAATTGGTACAGTAGTTCAATACAGTATGTAATGTAAATTTTTTCCTAAGAATTTTGGAAAGTTATGAAATGTCCTATAAATGTCTGTTCTATTCCTGATTTAAGGATCTCTGCTTTTAGAGGAGATGAATCTGTACTGCACTTTATGTACATGCTCAGTAGTAAAGCAGTGCTGTGGAGTCAGATGTCAGGGACATTGAGGAGTCGGAGGTTTGGCTTACCGACTCCAAAGCCCTGCTTTTAGCACATGAACTGACACCTGTCCTATCTCTTCCTTTGGGAATTGACAATTTTCATTTATCAAATCTAACAGCAGGACTAAAAAGATTTGAACTCTAAAGGGAATCAATCTCTACTTCAAGTTCCTAAGGCAACCAAGATTCATCAAGGTTGTTCTAACACATTCTAATCGTCCATCATGCCTTTAATCAAGCAATCATCTATGAATGTTCTGTTCCCATAAATGAACTGTCAACTACTGCTATCACTTTCGTAAAAATTTGTGGGGTCATTGATAAAACCCAAGGGAACTGAACTGGAAATGCCTGATTAAGGCTACAGCCACTCTTCGGAATTTCTGATCGTCTATGTGGATTGGAAGGTGATAAAATGCATCCTAAAGGTGTAGAACAAACATGTGTCAGCACATTTACAGTAGTTTTATGATGGAAAAGATTCCATTTTTAAAGAATAAGTTTTTAGGATCTTTTTAGCTTTTTCAGGTTGAGGATAGTACTGAAAGAGGCATCTGTTTTTTTTTTTTTTTTAGTCAAAAAAGAAGAGACTAGAACCCCCTTCTCCTTTCTTCTCTACTGGAAAGTCAATGAGGATTGATTTTTTTTCTTTAACCAGTTCCTGGACTTTCATTTCTAGAGCTAACTGTCCTCACAACCACCCCACCCGCTCCCCAAGACCCTTAAAGGGGCGTTACTACAAAGATCTGTAGGCGAACAACCAAGAACTCCTTTCTCAGGCCCAACTATCAATTTTAGAATCCATCTGCCAGACGAGATTCTTGCCCAGGCAGGAAGGAAGAGGGAAAGCCTTCCCCCTACCTAAGGAATGGCATCACCGGGAAAACTTTATTTGCCGAGGAAGGACACCCGGGCATGAACCCTCTGTTTCTTCGACGGTCATCCTTTTTCTCCTCATCTTCTCCTTCGAAAGAACCTCCTGTATGAAGGGACGGATCAATTAGGGAGACTTTTTTCATAATCACCGGCTTTGTCTAGAATGTCATCAAATGTGGGTCCAGATACTCTCCTTAACATGGAATGGAACTTAATCTGGATTTTGATTGCACATCACCAGGACAGGTTATAATGCACAGGGCTCTTGGAGCTCTGTCGAGAGAGCTGCCGATCTAGCCACCAATCTCGCATAAATCAGCCAGGAATGCCGCTGCTCCCTGCATAAACGGAATATCGGGCAAGATGTCTTCCCTTGCGGCCATATTCCTTAACTGACTTTCCAATTGCTCAAGCCAGACCATCATGGACCTGGCTGTAGATGTCTCCGCTACGGTTGGTTTTAGCGCTCCAGATGATGTTTCTCAGGTATTTCTTAAGGTAGACATTTGCATTTTTATCTAAGGGATCTTCTTGTAATCCCATATCTTCAAATGGCAAGAAGGATTTTTTTTTATGACAGCCACCGCTACATCTATTTTTGGAGCTTTATCTCATAGGGCAGTTGCTCAAAGGGAGCTCAAAGGGATATTTCCTCTTTAATGATGAGTGCAGCAAACACTTCCTCTCAGGTCTCTTCCATTATTTCCTAATAAGGGCCAGTACTTTTTCATTCACCGGAAAGGTTTTTTTCTTTTTTTTTTCTGCTCCAACCCTCCAAACATGATATCTTGTACTGATCAATGTCCTTTCGCCCATTTAATGCCCAGGATGGCCCTTACTACCCTGATTTCTTGATCCGCATATTCTACAGGGAAGCAATGGTGACCTCCTTCACCCCTATCTGAGGAAGAGGAATCCGAGGATATACATTCGCCTTCTGATTTGTCTGATCTTTAAGAATCAGATGACAATATGGTTAACTTCTTCCCCTTTTCACATTTGTCATATTATTGGAGGGCTAACCACTTAATAGAATTTTCCACTTCTGATCTAATAGCTGCTCTAAGCTCCATAGCAAACTTAGGAGTTTCTCCACATACGGTTTTGTCTATTCAAGCTTGGCAGAGTATTTCTGCCATGATCTGGGAAATTCCTCTTCGCACAGTGCACACTCTTTATGCTTGTATTTAGCTATGCGTTTCTTAGGCATCCCTTAACAAATAAGCAACGAGACAACCAGATACCAAAGTGAACTTTAACAAAGATCACTCACCACAAAGCTGATTGTGAAGGTACCGGATTTTGAGGTAGAATAGGATTCATTTGAGTGATCTCCTCCATAGGCTGTGCTGCACCTCTGCAACTGGACATACTGAACTCTGGAACTGTCTGTACAAACCCCACCGTTGCGTTGACGTTGTTGCTTGACCTGCAGTTGCTCCAGAACTGGTGAAGACGGCCAGAATCACCACTCTTCCCGCAGTCTTAAACAGCATTTAAATGAGGGTCAAGCACAGACAGCACCTCCGCCCAATGGCGGCCTCCTCCGAACCTCTCCCAGAAGTGCTTAAACCCTTCCGGGTCAAATGCCACTGGCACGCTCACACGGTGCATGCGCAAATCCCGGGACGACGTGGCCACCTGAGGACACACAAATAAGCTGCCTCCGCCAGCACTCAAGCCAAGCCCCCAATGGACCCATGCGACACTTCCAGTTCTCACACTGGCACAGCAGACGTTATGCCCTCCTAGGTGACCAGGCTGGACCTGGGTATGAGACTTCTTTTCTTTGTTCTGCACGGCACGCATTGTGCATAGGTTCTCCGTTAAGGACAGGAAACCAACTGATGTGGAGGAAAGGCTCCTCCCTTTTATTCTGTAGGTTTCCTGCCCTGGATGGAAGGATCCCTGCTCTCAGTTATTACCATCATGGGTAACAGGAGACAAAAAACATTTAAAAAAAAAACCTGAACCCTACTCCACTGGCTACACCATTCCTCCGTGGCAGCCAGATCAGAGAACTGAACTTCCTACTACCTGCCAGCATCCACAGAACCTCTTATTAATAATAGGGCCTGCGACATCACAATGTAGCCTCCTAATAAGAAGGGCCAAGGATACTTGACCAGTGTCCTGCTAGTCAAATTGCTCAACACTAATCCACATGTGTCAGTCATAAGGTCATGCAAAGATTCAGTGTGAGGATTCTTCCATCTGAATACAAATAACCTAGCAAATGACACAGTATGATCCCATAAAACCGTAAACACTTGGACCTGGCCCTATTACACATGCACAGATAGCTGGAACAATGAAGCAGGCGCTTCTTTGGTCACACTCTCTAAATGTCAACTTCAGCATAGGAACACAAAAACACATTACTGTAACAGAAAGCTTAAAAAAAACACTAAAACAGGGTATTTGGGAAAAGTTACCTAAAGTCTCTGGAATGTTTCGCCTTTGTCTGCTGGTGTCAGAAAGACGAATTATCGTTCCTTCTTTACGTTCAGATTTGAAGCGTATGCGACCGCTCTCTTCTTCATCCTCATCTTCATCATCCTCATCAAGTACTTTAGTATGCGAGGGTAACTCTTGGGATTCAGTGAGCACCTAACAAAAAGAAATCAAAAATCAATGACAAAGTTTACCGTCATACAGAGCTATGTGGGCAAACTACAAGAAAAACCCAGCCAAGCAACATAATCCGTCAGATACCTCGTCAGATTCATTCAGCAGCTCTTGTGCTTCCTGCTCCTGTACAGCTTCCACTGCATCGACCACATATTGCTGCTCTTCTTCACTCACTTCCTGCCTCTTGTACGATTGTGAGTATTCTTCATCCTTAAAAAGACAAAAAAAAAGTACAACATTAAAAAGACATCGCACAGCATGCATTGGCTTCTACTCATTGTGAAGTACAGTCATGGCCAAAAGTGTAGGCACTCTTGAAATTGTTCCAGAAAATTATTGCAATATCACAAATGTTTTGTTATACACGTTTACTTCCTGTGTCCTGTGTGTGCTGGAACAAAACAAAAACCTGGAGAAAAAAAAAAAAAAAAAAAAAGGTAATTTGGACATAATTTCACACAAAACTCCAAAAATGAGAAGGACAAAATTGTTGGCACCCTCAACTTAATATTTGGTTGCACACCCTTTGGAATAAATAACTGCTATCAATCGCTTCCTTCACCCATCAACAAGCTTCTTACATCTCAACTGGAATTTTGTCCCACTCTTCTTTTGCAAACTGATCCAGATTTCTTATATTTGAAGGGTGCCTTCTCCCATCAGCAATTTTAAGATCTCTCCACAAGTGTTCAATGGGATTTAAATCCGGACTCATTGCTGCCATTTCAGAACTCAACAGCACTTTGTTTCCATCCATTTCTGGGTGCTTCTTGCTTGTGGAAGACTCATGACTTAGCACGCAAAACTAGCTTTCTGACACTGGGTACTACATCATGACCCAAGATCCTTTGGCAATCTTCAGACTTCATGATGCCTTGCATACAGTCAAAGCACCCAGTGCCAGAGAAAAATTAAATAACTCTAAAACATCTTTGAACCACCACAATATTTGACTGTAGGAACTGTGTTCTTTTCTTTGAAGGCCTCATTCCGTATTCAGTAAATGTGCTTTCTCAAAAAGCTCTATCTTGGTCTCATCTGTCTACAAGATGCGTTCTCAGAAGGATTTTGGCTTACGTACATTTTAATAAGCTGCAGTCTAGCTTCTTTAAGTCTCTGTGTCAGCAGTGGGGTACTCCTGGGTTTGCTACCATAGCGTTTCATTTGATTCAAATGTCGACGGATAGTTCACGCTGACACTGATGCACCCAGAGTCTGCAGGACAGCTAGAATTTCTTTGAAACTTGACTGGGGCTGCTTATCCACCATTCGTACTATTCTGAGCTGCAACCTTTCAATTTTTCTTTGCCGTCCACATCCAGGGAGATTAGCTATAGTGCCATGGGTTGTAAACTTCTTGATTATGTTGCACACCAAGGACAAATGAACATCAAGATTTCTGGATATGGACATATAATAGGGCTGTGGAGTCTGTAAGCCAAATCTCTGACTCCTCAATTTCCCTGACTTCTGACTCCACGGCACTGATCACTACTGAGCATGTACATAAGGCACAGCACAGATTCATCTCAACTAAAAACCTAGATCCTTAGATCAGGAATAGAACAGACATTTATAGGCTATTTCAGAAATTCCCAAATTCTTCTGAAAAAAATATTCAGCACATACCACATTAAACTACTGTACAAAGACAGTCAACTTCTCCCTTTTCTGTCTGGTTTCAGGTGTGATTGTCATATTGCCCACATGGGTTACTTATAAGTCTGAATAAGCATCACATGCCTGAAACAAAGTTGTTCACTCACAATTTTGGAAAGGTGCCAAAAATTTGGTCTCAACTATTTTTGGAGTTTAGTGTGAAATTATGCTCAAAAACATGTTTTTTTTTTCTTTTTGTAACGGGAAACCTGTCTGGACAGTTTCTTAACCAATCTTTTCCATTGGTTGTATAGAACCTAGAAATTATCTGATAAATAGACCGGTAACTAAAACTGATCCCAGTAGAGGGGAACCAAGGTAGGGTGTCCCTCAACGTAATCAACCGGAAACAGATTTAACATGACATAAAACTGTCTTCTAGTGCCACATAAAAGTGCACACTGTCTTATTCCTTACCTGCTGGTCCCCATCCATGGGCAGCTGAGAGCCATCAAGTAGGCAATGACCGGTGGCCTTCGCTTCCATAGGATGTACGACCATGGCAGCAATGAGATTTACTCATGTCACCTTTTTTTCTGGCACATTCAGTTCTGTGCAAGATCGGATGAGACTGCTGAATGCACACATACTGGAGGCTTGTGTGCCTGCGCCCTGAAGACATGTTTGGCTAGAACTCAGCAGCTGACCAGCACGGGTACTCAGGGGAAACGGGCAATTGGGTACATTATAGGACTTCCATAATGTTTTCCTTAGAGATAGCTGACATCCACTTTTTCATTACTCTTCAAATGAACAGCGGTCATAGCGAATACATACAGCTTATGGCATGTTAGAAAATGTTACTATGACCCCCCCCCCCCCCCCATACACAATAAATATGTAAATATGTGCAGATGAATGGCTGGTTATCATCATGGTAAAAAAAGCATCTCAGACCACATGGGAACTGTTGTACTTTTTTTTAGCAGATTATAAAACCATTGCCTATGATTAGGTGAAAAAAAATCTAACATGCCCAATCGAATCCTAAGTAACGCTAGCTGGTAGGCCATCAGTTGAACTGAACAGCTGTTCGTTATGTCCAGGCTGCCGATGATAGTTTGTCACATCTGGCTGATTTTTCTCTGATATAAATTGAGGCCTTAGGCTATTCCCATCATGTACATTGGCCAATAGCTGATCCAATAATGGAATCCATGATTGTCCGTGCTCGGCTATCGGCACACTGGAGGCTGTAAGGCAGTTGCTGCTTTAGGCTATATTCACACGTTGTGTTTTTGCTGCATTTTTAATGCAAATTTAAAGTGAGAGGGAGCCAAGCTGCAATACCCGAGAATGGACACTAGAAAGTGTATGGCGCTGTGGTGTCCTGGCTGCATACCCCGATTACTTCTGGCTGCCACGGGACATACAAACAGCTAATCGGTGACTGACAGTCTCCCACCAATTGGATGTTTTATCACTTATCCTAAGGATACGTCATCAATAATCAAGTTTGTTTTAGATTGACCCTCTGCTTTGGCCTAAACTCCTCTGAGGAGTTGTTATTTTAGATGAAGGTCTTCTCTTAAAAGTATGAGCTCCACACCATCCCTTCATCTTCAGAACATTATATAATTTAACACTTATCCGGTGTTATTCTACATCACAAGAATTTTACTGTTCCTTCCACCACAGCGAACAATGAAAGCCCGATAACTATAGCAAAGGACAAACTTACTACAGTGGGCTTGTATGATTCACACATACATATATAGCCTTCACCGTTTCTTTATATATGCAAATGAGGATTTTGTGCCACGATCTGTAGTTTTATGATTAACAGGCATAACAAAAAAAAAAAAAAACCATTGCCTGAAAAGAGTCATCCATACATCACTGAAGATTAACTCTTATTGTGAGCGGCCAAAGCACAAAGAAAGCATCTTCTTATAAATCTATTATCTCTGCGGGTAAACATGGATCTCCAATCTCTTCATTCAGCCTTGGACAGCTATTAGTTACAAAAATGACCGGCGAAAGCAATCAATCATCCCCTCAGAGTAAGCACCTTAAAGATGTCTTTAGGAAGTCAATAATCTTTTAGCTTTAGATGACTTTATCAGATCTTGCTCAAAAGCCTGGATAATAGCTTTTGCATTAAACAGTACGAACAATCGCGAATGGACCCCAGAACACAAAGCTGTTTTCATCCATGAGGATACGATCCTCAAGGTCATGATTCTCTCCTGCCATCCAGAATAACAAAGGACCGCTACCTGACGACAAACAAGCTGTCAACGGAAAGTTTGTCACCATCTAGATAAAGAAACTGGCAGCCGCTGATAATAGGTCTAATTTTCATCTCTTCCACTGAAAGAGAATACATTTCAAATTGTCCTCGAGCCTAAATCACATGAAAACCCTTGATCAACCAAGATACAGGACGACTTACTTGGAATTCGTCCAGAGGTTCATTGATCTCAAGGTCTAGCACCTCATCTGCGGCTTCTTCTTCATATTCCACCTGTTCATCAGCTAGCTCAGCATAGTTCTCTTCATAGGTCTCCACCAGATCCTCAGGAGCAGATTCCAGCTCCTGCGCTTCCTCATACACTTCTTCAGTCGCTTCTTCCTCGTATTCTGCTGCACCCTCCTCATTTATGCTTTTAGAAAGGTCAAAGGATGAGTGGTCACCAGTGGTCGCATTAAGACTGACGGTGACTGCTTGGGTACTGGAATAAAAACAGTGAATCTTATTTAGTGATATATCCAGTTGTTTAATAAGGAGGGCTACAGATTTAAGAAATTTAGGGGCATTTGTATCTTAAGAAGTTATGACATATGGGAGAACGCACAGTTTGGATGAGCAGCACGACAACCCCGCTGGATGAAATGGCGATTGTTCGTAAACACACAGCCTTCTCCCCCGGCAAGTAAGGAACCCGGAAGAGCAACGAGTTACCGATAAAAATATGCAAAACCATTTTACTGATCGCTGGGTGTCTAATCACCACAGATCCTATAAATGTTAAGGATGCGGAGAGGAGTTCCCAGTCTGCACTGTAGTACAGCTCCGCTCAAGTGTATGGGGCAAGCCAGCGGTCCCTGCACATCCGGTGGCTGGGAGCGATGTCACGGAAGAAAACAGATAAAGGAATCTAGTGTTAAAGCAGCGCCGACCCTCTGTGACCATTAAATGACGGCGCATACTAGTAATATGTCATCAAGATTAAACAAATCTGAATTTTTTTTCCTTCAAATTGGCTAAGGAAAAATGAAAAAAGTTATAATCACCACAGACTTTTGACTTGTAATCCTAACTTATGCACTATGGACATAATGGAGGTGGGATGCCCCAGTTTCCTCTGTGCAGCTCAGAAGCTTTATGTGCTCCCACATAGACCCCACTTTGTAAGACATTATTCATCACCCTACCCAATCATGGAGAGGAGCTATGCAGCCAAATAGTCCATTACATAGTCTTCCCTACCCCCTGTCCGATGGGATCTATGTGAAGACCAAGGACAGCACTCAGGAGCCTGGTGAGATCAGTAACTCACTGAATATTAACCCCTTTCTGCCAGCTGACAGAATAGTACGTCAGCTGGCAGAACACCCGCTTTGAGGTGGGCTCCGGCGGTGAGCCCACCTCAAAGCCGCGACATGTCAGCTGTTTTGTACAGCTGACATGTGCGCGCAATGAACGCAAGCGGAATCGCGATCCGCCCGCGCCCATCAACTAGTTAAATGCCGCTGTCAACCGCTGACCGCGGCATTTAACTAGCGCTCCCAGCCGCGCGGCCGGAAGTGCTCACACCGCTGACCCCCGTCACATAATCGGGGGTCATCGGTGCATTGCCATAATAACCAGAGGTCTCCTTGAGACCTCTATGGTTGTTGATGGCCGATTGCTTTTAGTGCCACCCTGTGGTCGGCGTTCAAAGCAACCCTGCATTTCTGCTACATAGAGGTGATCTGTGCTTCACCTCTATGTAGCAGAGGCGATCATGTAGTGCAGTGATTTTCAACTAGTGTGCCGCGACACATGGTCGGGTGTGCCGCGGGGAAAGTTCCCCAAACTATGGTGCCCCCTTTGTTTTGTTCCCCGGCAATGCGCAGCGATGCGCAGTCACGGAATAACACATGCGCGAGCTTTGAACGCTCGCGCGACTTAATGACGTCACCGAGGCCGGCGCGTCATCCTGAGAGCGGAGAGACTCTCGCATTTGCCCGCCGCCAAGGTAATGCCCGCCAATAATGCTGTGTATAATCATTAAGTCAGCAACAGCTCATTAACCCCTTCCCGACTTTTGACGCCACGTAGGCGTCATGAAAGTCCGTGCCAATCCGACCCATGACGCCTATGTGGCGTCATGGAATGATCGCGTCCCTGCAGATCGGGTGAAAGGGTTCACTCCAATTTCACCCGATCTGCAGGGACAGGCGGAGTGGTACTTCACCCAAGGGGGGGTGGCTTCATCCCCTTGTGGCTACGATCGCTCTGATTGGCTGTTGAAAGTGAAACTGCCAATCAGAGCGATTTGTAATATTTCACCTAAAAAACTGGTGAAATATTAAAATCCAGCCATGGCCGATGCTGCAATATCATCGGCCATGGCTGGAAACACTTATGTACCCCCCCACCACCACCGATCCCCTCTCCGGTCCTCCGTCCGGTGCTCCGCTCCCCTCCGTCGTCCTGTCCGCTCCCCCGTCCTCCTGCCTGCTCCCCCCGTGCTCCGATGCCACCCCCCGTCCTCCGATCCCCCCCCCATGCTCAGATCTCCCCCCCCCCCTCATACTTACCGGGCCTCCCGGTGTCCGTCCGTCTTCTCCATGGGCGCCGCCATCTTCCAAAATGGCGGGCGCATGCGCAGTGCGCCCGCCGAATCTGCCGGCTGGCAGATTCGTTCCAGGTATATTTTGATCACTGAGATATAACCTATCACAGTGATCAAAATAAAAAAAATAGTAAATGACCCCCCCCCCCCTTATCACCCCCATAGGTAGGGACAATAATAAAAAAAAAAGAAAATATTTTTTTTTCTTTTTCCACTAGGGTTAGGGTTAGAACTTGGGTTAGGGTTAGGGGTAGGGTTAGGGGTAGGGCATGTGCACAAAAAAAAACTAAAAACAGGGAGAGACTGAGAACTGTTGAGGAAGAGCTTCGTGTGTGTCTTTCCACCATTCCTGCCAGGATATCCCTTTTGTGTTTATCGAAACAGGCCCAGGTTTCACACTGAGTGAGTATAAATACATTTAGAATCTATATTATTAACTATATGTAGAATATGTACTGTTTTAGTGTCATTTTGTGCCATTTTGGTTGGTGGTGTGCCCCGTGATTTTTTAAGTATAAAAAGTGTGCCGCGGCTCAAAAAAGGTTGAAAATCACTGATGTAGTGCATGCTTCTAGCCTCCTATGGAGACTATTGAAGCATGCCAAAAAATTTTTAAAAAAGTGTTTAAAATATAAAAAAAATAAAAAATATATAAAAGTTCAAATTCACCCCCTTTTCGCCCCAATCAAAATAATAATAATAAAAAAATTAAACCTACACATATTTGGTATCGCCGCGCTCAGAATCGCCCGATCTATCAATAAAAACAAAGGATTAACCTGATCGCTAAATGGCGTAGCGAGAAAAAAAAATTAAAACGCCAAAATTAAGGTTTTTTTGTCGCCGCAACATTGCATTAAAATGCAATAACGGGCGATCAAAAGAACACATCTGCACAAAAATGGTATCATTAAAAACGCCAGCTCGGAGCGCAAAAAATAAGCCCTCACCCGACTCCAGATCACGAAAATTGGAGACGCTACGGGTATCGGAAAATGGCGCAAATTTTTTATTTTTTTAGGAAACTTTGGAAAACAGGATTTTTGGTTGCTTACCGTAAAATCTGTTTCTCGGAGCCTCCATTGGGGGACACAGGAACCATGGGTGTATGCTGCTGCCACTAGGAGGCTGACACTATGCACAAAAAAAGTTAGCTCCTCCTCTGCAGTGTACACCCCACCGACTGGCATTATACTCTTCAGTTAGTGAGAAAGCAGTAGGAGAAAAACAGTAAGGTTGAAACATAACCACAAACATGAGAACTGTAAACATGAGAACAGTCATAGAACACAGAACAGCGAAAACTAACATGGGAGCTGTGTCTCCCAATGGAGGCTCCGAGAAACAGATTTTACGGTAAGCAACCAAAAATCCTGTTTTCTCTATCGCCTCTCATTGGGTGACACAGGAACCATGGGACGTCCCAAAGCAGTCCCTGGGGTGGGAAAAAACAGACTTCCATCAGGTCAGAGGACTCACCACTGCCGCCTGCAAGATCCTTCTGCCTAGGCTGGAGTCCGCCGAAGCGTAGGTATGGACCTTGTAAAATTTGGCGAACGTGTGGATGGAAGACCAGGTTGCCGCTTTGCAAAGCTGTAGGGCGGAAGCCCTGTGGTGTACCGCCCAGGAGGCACCAACTGCCCGGGTAGAGTGAGCCTTTATCCCAGGAGGGGGCACTCTGTTCTTGACCCGGTAAGCCTCCAGAATTGCCGTTCTGATCCAGCGAGCAATAGTCACCTTAGTAGCCGGTAGGCCTCTATGCGTGCCATCAGGAATGACGAAAAAAGAATCCGTCTTCTGGAAAGCGGACGTTCTATCCAGGTAGATCCTCACTGCCCTGACGAGGTCCAGCTTGTTCAACGATCGCTCCAGAGGATGAGTCGGAGCTGGACAAAAAGAAGGTAGAACGATGTCCTCATTGAGGTGGAAACCACCTTAGGAAGGAAGGAAGGTGGAGGCCTGAGGACCACCTTGTCCTGGTGAATGACCAAGAAAGGAGGTCGGCAAGAGAGGGCCGCCAACTCGGAAACGCGGCGGATAGAAGTGATGGCCACAAGAAAGGCCACCTTCCACGAAAGAACTGACAGGGCAATCTCCCTGAGAGGCTCAAAGGGGGAAACCCTCAGAACGTCCAGGACCAGATTTAAATCCCATGAATCCACCGGGGCCCTATATGGAGGGACAGCATGGGCTGCTCCTTGAAGGAAGGTCTTAACCTGTGGCCGAGAAGATAAAGTCTTTTGAAAAAGGATGGAGAGCGCAGAAACCTGGCCCTTTAGGGAACTAAGAAGCAAGGCCCGAATCCAGTCCTGCCTGAAGGAAGGCCAAGATGGAAGGCAGGGAAAAGGACAAAGATGGAACGTGGTTGGACTCGCACCAACGGAAGTAGGCCTTCCAGGTACGGTAGTAGATCCTGGAAGAAGGCGGCTTCCGAACCTGGATCATGGTGTGAATCACCCGGTCCGAAAGGCCGGACGCTCTTAGAACTGCGGCCTCAACAGCCACGCCGTTAAACTGAGCGACCGAGAAATCGGGTGGCAGATCGCACCCTGAGAAAGCAGATCGGGCCTGTCTGGAAGGCGCCAGGGGGCGTCCGCGAGAAGGTTGACGATCTCCGCGAACCAAGCTCTCCTGAGCCAATCCGGGGCGATCAGAATTACCGGCACCCCTTCCGCCTTGATCTTTTTCAACAGTTTGGGAAGCAAGGGAAGGGGTGGGAACAGGTAGGGCAGCGCGAACTGTGACCAAGGAATGGCCAGAGCGTCGACGCCCACTGCAAGAGGATCGCGAGACCTGGAGACGAACTGAGGAACCTTCCTGTTCGATCGAGACGCCGTGAGGTCCACCTCCGGAGTCCCATATCGAAGACGAATCTGATGGAAGACTTCATGGTGCAGGACCATTCTCCTGCTGCGAGACCCTCGCGGCTGAGGAAGTCGGCGGCCGAATTGTCCACGCCGGGGATATGCACCACGGATATCACCGGAACCGTTGCCTCTGCCCAGAGGAGGATCTTGGATACCTCGGCAAGGGCCAAGGAGCTCCGAGTCCCCCCCTGGTGGTTGAAGTAAGCCACAGCCGTGGCGTTGTCCGTCTGGATTCGGATTGGTAGGCCCCTGAGAATCCTTTCCCAGTGGCGGAGGGACAGAAAGATGGCCCGAATCTCGAGGACATTGATCGGCAGAGATGACTCCTGAGCCGACAAACAGCCCTGAACCGTCAGGTGGCGAAACACCGCACCCCAGCCAAGCAGGCTGGCATCCGTCGTCACCACCTGCCAGTGAACTGGAAGGAAGGACCTGCCCTGGGAGATGAGAGGTGACGTCAGCCACCATTTGAGGGACCGTTTGACCCGGGGAGAGAGTCGGATTGGACGATCCAGGGAGAAGATAGACCTGTCCCACTGAGACAGAATGGCTTGCTGAAGGGGTCGCGAATGGAATTGGGCGAAGGGAATCGCTTCTAATGTTGCTACCATCCTCCCCAGAACCTTCATGGCTGATCGCAGGGAGGGAGGCAGAGGACCCTGGAGCAAGCGTATGTCCCGACGAAGGATGGATCTCTTGTCTTCGGGAAGGAAGACTTTGGTCTGATGAGTGTAGAAGAGCATGCCCAGAAAGATGATGCGCTGAGAAGGAATAAGGCAGGACTTCTTCCGGTTGACCAGCCACCCGAAACGGGCTAGGGTGTCGAGAACGGTGGACAGACTTTCGTGCGCCTGAGAAAAGGACGGAGCATTGATGAGGATGTCGTTGAGGTATGGAAACAGAACCAGGCCTCTGACACTCAAGATGGCCATCAGCGCTGCAAGACCGAATGGCAGGGCGACGAACTGAAAATGTTCCTGGAGCACCGCAAAGCGCAAGAAACGGTGATGTCCCGGGAATATCGGGACATGGAGGTAGGCGTCCTGAATATCTATAGAACACAAATTCCTGAGCCTCCATAGAAGCAATTACTGAACGAAGGGACTCCATCCTGAAGTGCTACAGACGAACTCTCTTGTTCAGCAATTTGAGGTCCAGAATGGGATGAACCTTGCTGCCTTTTTTCGGTACCACAAAAAGATTCGAATAGAACCCTGTGAACCGTTCTTTTTCTGGGACGGGAACGATTACCCCGGCTTTGAGGAGAGAAGCGATGGCTGCGAAGAAACCCGGAACTAGAGCGGGGTCTCTTGGAGGGCGTGATTCGAAGAAACGATCCCGGGGTCGTGAAACAAACTCTATGTTGTATCCCGAGGATACAACTTCCCTGACCCATGCGTCCTCTACTGAGGTGATCCAGACGTCCCTGAAGAGGAGACGGCCGCCCAGCTTGGGAGGTTGGCTGGGGTCTTGCCGAGAGTCATGCCGAGGTGGATCTTCCAGCCCTGGAGGATCTACCCTGGGAGTAGCGAGAACGCCAGGAAGGAGTGGGTCTAAAGGAAACTGCCTTCTTTTCTTGACATGACTGTGGCCTCTGTTGCTGCTGGGAAAAAGCGTTTGATGCCGCGAAGCGACGAAAAGACCGAAATTGCAGTCTAGTAGGAGGGCGACGAGGTTTAGCCTGGGGAAGAAGAGAACTTGTGCCCCCGGTGGCGTCCTTAATGATTTGGTCCAGCTTGGAACCAAAGAGACGTGAACCCTGAAAAGGCAGGCTGGTAAGGGACTTTTTAGAAGAGAAGTCCGCCTGCCAGGCCTTGAGCCAAACGGCCCGACGGATGTCAACAGCGTTGCTGGACGCCTGGGCCGCACAAGACACGGCATCCAGGGAAGCAGAGACCAGGTATTCGCGCCCGCATGAGAAATCTGGTTGGCAAGCTCCGCCAGCTGTCCGGGTGGAGCCCCGTCCAAGATGCCCTGACGGAGTTGTTTGGCCCATTTGGATATGGATTTAGAAACCCAAGTGGAAGCAAAGGCTGGTCATAGAGAGGAGGAAGCCGCCTCGAAGGCTGACTTCGCAAAGGACTCTATAACTCTATCAGAGTCTTTCAGAGATGCCGCGCCGGATAGCGGAGGACCGTGTTGGTGGACAGCCTGAAAACTGGAGGATCCACAGAGGGAGAAGCCGTCCAATTAGCGGTGAGCTCCGGAGAAAAAGGATATAAAACGCCAAAGCGCTTTCCTCTCTGAAAGCGCCTGGTCGGATTCTCTCTTTCTCTTGTCATGATCTCCTCGAATTCAGGGTGAGGGGCGAAAAACTTGGAAGGTGGTTTAGACCGTCTAAACTAAACGGCCTGGTCTGCGGGTTCCGTAGAGGAATCTTTGATGCCACAGGTCTGATTTATCGCTCCAATGAGGTTCTGAACTATATCCCTCATGTTGGAGATTTGGTTCGAATCCAGCTCTGAAATATCCTCCGAAGGCGCATCAGAGAACGCCTCGCCGGACTCAGGGGAGGAGGACCCTGGGGAAGCCAAACGCAGAGAAGGACCGTGGGGCGAGATGGAACGGGAAGAGGACTCAGACCGGCGTTCCTGTCTGGACCTTTTGCGGCCTATAACGGAAGGCTCGGATGGGGCCTTCTGCGACCCGCTGGCTACTGCAGGGGTCTGCAGGGGCAACCTATCAAGCACGGACACAAGAGTTTGAGACACCCGTGTTAGATCCGCTACGGATTGTGACAGAGAGGAAGCCCAGGCTGGGGTAGAGGCTTCGTCTCGGGCGCAACAGCAGGGGGGTCCTGGGCGGTGGGCATAACGGGGTTGCTGCAAGCCTGACAGAGGGGAGAGGACTGACCTGACGGAAGTTTGCAGTTACAAGTCGAACACGCAAAGTGTTTGACTAAGACAGAGGAAGAGGTCGAGGCAGAAGTAGGAGGACGAGAGCGACCTCCCTTGGAAGTAGACATTAGACATGGCGAACGAACCCCTGAGAAATGCCAGAAGGTTAGGGGACAGAAGGGCAGAGGAGAGTGTCAGTCTGCACAGCAGAGCTACTCACGGCAGGCGATGCGAATTTCGGATGGAAGGCTGCACGGTTTTGAAGATGCGCTTCAGAATGATCCTCAAAGCAGGGGTGCAGGCAGACGGAGCAGACCTCTGGAACTCTCCTGTTCGGGACCGGCTGTGGGGCTGAGACGACCGCAAGTGTGGAGGACGCCAGGATTCGCGCTCTTGGGTGGTGGGCAGGGCTAATTGCCTGGCCAGGAGCACCACGATGGTGCCGGGGGCGGAGCTTGCCGAGACAGTCGGGCGGGAGAAAAGCCCGCCCGAGAACGCAGGAAGTGGGCGGAGTCGCGGCCGGAAGTAGGCCACGGGAGAAGCCGGGACTTAAATTAGAAGCTTGCGGCCGCCGGAGAGGGCCGCGGGACCGGAGATGGTACGGTTGCTGGAGGAGAACGGCGCGGCTGCCTGTAGGGGGCCGCGCAGCACGGACCAAAGATACGGCCGCAGACAAGGCAGAGCGGTTGCCTGTAAAAATGCGGTCGCCGGACGAACTGTCGCCCAGGTGCCAGGTAAAAAATGCGGCCGCCAGAGGAAAAGTGCAGGGCGCAGGAACAGCAGCGCAGCTGCCATAGGGAGCCGCGCCGCACAGAGCAAAGATGCAGCCGCAGGAGCCCATATTTCCCTGAGCAGAAAGAGGATTGCGCACCCTGTAACAGGGAATCCGCAGAGACCCCCTATGAGACAGAAGGGCAGGTGGGAAGGGAAAGGGATACTCACCTAAATATCCCACGCTGTTCATTACTAACCTCAAGCCGTGGAGGGTATTAGACATCCGTGGAGCTGGACGTCCTCGTCTCCTCCAACCGACAGGCTCTGGAGGGCGAGTGGGTGGGGGACGGAGGCAGGACCGGTCATCTGAGCACGCTTGTGTGCTAGGCTTTCCCAGTGACGAGTTCTTTGGTCCTGCAGTCGGATCTATGAGGATACGGGGTGGCAGTACACGCCGTACTCATAGTCCGCATTGTGGGACTACAGTTGTGACTATTCACACTGTATCCCTCCGGAAACCTGAAAAGAAAATGACGCACATTGAGGTAGATAAGGGTCTAAAAAAAGACCCGTGTCCACCTCCTACTGACACTAAGCTAAACTGAAGAGTATAATGCTAGTCGGTGGGATGTACACTGCAGAGGAGGAGCTAACTTTTTTTGTGCATAGTGTCAGCCTCCTAGTGGCAGCAGCATACACCCATGGTTCCTGTGTCCCCCAATGAGAGGCGATAGAGAATTTTTTTTTTACCACTTAGATAAAAGAGAACCTAGACATGTTTGGTGTCTTTGAACTTGTAATGACCTGGATAATCCTAATGGCAGGTTAGTTTTAGCATTTGGTGAACCTAGCAAAAAAGCCAAACAAAAAACAAGTGTGAGATTGCACTTTTTTGCAATTTCATCTCACTTGGAATTTTTTTCCAGTTTTCTGTTACACGGCATGGTAAAACCAATGGTATAGTTCAAAAGTACATCACGTCCCGCAAAAAATAAGCCCTCACATGGCCATATTGATGGAAAAATAAAAAAGTTATGGCTCTGGGAAGGAGGAGAGCAAAAAACGAAAACGAAAAAAGCTCCGGGGGTGAAGGGGTTAAGCATGCAGCTAGACACTTTACAGTGCATATAAATCAGACGAGGGCAAACAGATTAAAAAATATATATATTAGATTGCACTCTGACTAATATTATTCAAGGATTCTGTGCTGTTATGCAATTTTTTTTCTCATTTCAATCTGGAGTCGCCGCGTATATCGGATGAGACTCGCCAAATGAATGGTTGCAAAAAATAAAAAAAAACTGCGCAACACATTTCAAGTACAGTAAATTCACAGCCGAACTGTTAGAATAGATAGGAATATGTCAGTGAGATATATAATTAGTGCAGTGCATGTGTAGTTTTTCTGCACATGCATTTAGCTAATAATTTCTCTCTTTTTTTTTTAAATGGCGTGGGTTCCCCTTTTTTTCTTTAATAACGAGCTAAGGAAAAGCAGACAGCAGCTGCGAGCTGGTCTTAATAGTCTGGGAAGGGGCCAATAACCATGGACCTTCCCAGTCTGTTAATATCAGCTCACAGTGGTCTGCTTAGCCTTTAGTGGTTTTTAAAAAAGGAGGTACCCAAAAAAATGATGTGCAAAGTAGCAAAAACTAAGCAGACAACTGGAGGCTAATATTAATAGACTGGGAAAATCCATGGATAATGTCCCCTTCCCAGTCTAATAACACCAGCCTTCAGCCGCCCCAGAAATTACGCATCCATTAGATTCACCAATTCTGGAGTAATCAGTATCTCTCCTGCCTACCAGTTGGCCTGATACACAAAATAACACAAAATAATATCTGGTAATCAACGGTTAGGGCCGATGGGCTAATGTGTGTAAGGGTGACAGCCGGTGAAAGTCGAGATGTAGATCGTGCATGTCTGATTTCACACTGCTGATTGCACGCTCTTGGTGTTAAAGAGCCACTGTCACCCCCTCCAGCCGTTATAAACTAAAAGAGCCACCTTGTGCAGCAGTAATGCTGCATTCTAACAAGGTGGCTCTTTTAGTTTTTGGTTCAAGTATTCCCAAAATAAAGCGTTTTCAAACTTAGCCAAAATACCTGTCTCTAGCCAGGGAGGCGGGTCCTCACTCCCCAGCTTGAACCGCTACTCTGCCGTCACTCCAATCTTCAGGGGCTTTCGTCGCCGCCCCCTCAGCGCTGTTTACGCTTCAAAACCGGCGCCTGCGCTGTGTACTACTGTGCTGCGCAGGCGCAGTAAGCTCTGGCCGTCTGACGTCCCAGCCAGGCTTGCAGACTGCGCCTGTGCGGGCAGTGCGGCCACCCACCTTTGGAATCCCAGCCCCGCACTGTTATGCATTATGCATTATGTGCGGGGCTGGGATTCACAAGCAGGGCGGCCGCACAGGCGCAGTCTGCAAGCCTGGCTGTGATATCAGATGGCCAGAGCTCACTGCGCCTGCGCAGCACAGTAGTACACAGCGCAGGCGCCGGTTTTGAAGCGTAAACAGAGTGAGGGGGCGGCGACAAAAGCCCCTGAAGATTGGAGTGACGGCAGAGTAGCGGTTCAAGCTGGGGAGTGAGGACCCGCCTCCCTGGCTAGAGACAGGTATTTTGGCTAAGTTTGAAAACGCTTTATTTTGAGAATACTTGAACCAAAAACTAAAAGAGCCACCTTGTTAGAATGCAGCATTACTGCTGCACAAGGTGGCTCTTTTAGTTTATAACGGCTGGAGGGGGTGACAGTGGCCCTTTAAGCCGCCACGATTCAGACAGCAGCTTTCACATTAAGAACAGAGGAGCGCACGACTGAGCGAGCGTTACTGTGTATTGGAGAGTCAACAAAGATGGCTATTGGTCAAACTATCATCAGAGAGCCAACTATTTGTATGGCAAGCTTTAGACCAGGGGTCTCCAACTGCATTCCTCGAGGGCGGCAAACCATACATGTTTTCAAGATTTCCTTAGCATTGCACAAGGTGCTGTAATCATTATGTGTGTAGGTCAGAGGTGTCAAACTGCATTCCTCGAGGGCCACCAACAGGTCATGTTTTCAGGATTTCCTTAGCATTCCACAAGGTGCTGGAATCATTCTGTGCAGGTGATTAAATTATCACCTGTGCAATACAAGGAAATCCTGAAAACATGACCTGTTTGAAGCCTTTGAGGAAAGCAGTTTGAGACCTCTGGTGTAGGTGACTAAATTACCACCTGTGCAGTACAAGGAAATCCCGAAAACATGACCTGTTTGAAGCCTTTGAGGAAAGCAGTTTGAGACCTCTGCTTTAGACGGTGCCAGGCCACTGCCTTTTTAAAGTGATTAGATACCCCCTTTTGTACAAGGACAGGGTAAAGGCAGCGACGAAAATATGAACAATAATTTCAAGTTAGAAAACTTCACGTTTATGGCCTGTTTTGAGTTTAAGGCTATGTGCACACGTTGCGGATTGGGGTGCAGAATTTTCCGCACAAAATCCGCATCTCCTGGCAGAAACCGCAGGTGCAGATTTGCCGCGGATTTTGTGCGGTTTTGATGCGAATTTTCTGCGGTTTTTACCACTGCGGATTTCTATAATGGAAGGGATCAGAAACGCTGCAGATCCGCACAAAAGAAGTGACATGCACTTCTTTTCAATCCGCAGCAGATTCTTCCGCACCATTAGCACAGCTTTTTTTTCCCTATTGATTTACATTGTACTGTAAATCACTGTGCGAAACTGCAGCAATTCTGTGCGGAAAAATCCGCTGCGGATCTGCACAAATTCCGCATCGTGTGCACATAGCCTTAGGCAGCAATGGCATTCGGATCATCACACATTGATGCATCCTTAGAATATGAACACCCAATTTTTGCCAGTAAAAAGAAAAAAAATAGTTTACCTTTACACAGAAACAGAGATAAACACAAGACTAACAGGGAAAATAAAGAGAGTAAATGTACAGTCTCTACCTGTAATTGGTGATTTCCAGCTCCTCTTCATCACTTTGGAGAAGATCATCATTAAGTTCTTCATCTGACAGATCTAGAGAAGTCTGATGACCAAATAGATTGAGTGAGTCATACATCAATTCAGAAAGCAAATATAAAGGCATTAAAAAAAAAGCAAAAATAGTTTACCTTCCTTCCAGGTAAGAAGTCCTCCTCAAGCAGATCATCTTCTAGTTCACTAAAAAGAACATAAAAAAAACAAAGACCTGAAAATTAAGCCATAAAATTACAACATAACAGACAAGATATGGTGCAATATATTAGAATCACCAATCAGAAAGCTTGACACCAAGGAAAGACGGCCAAAATCTGTCATGTGCACGAGATTGATAGATACAATGTGTCTTAAGAAGCAAAGGTCCTTTACCATGAAGGTATCCGTTAAAAAAATAAATAACTTCTTAGAAATATATTTTTTTCTTCCATGAGTGGAAGGTTGTTTGACAACAGGAGCAGTTACAACTGGCTGGTGTTTCTGATTTTTAACAGTGATGACTTTGTCATGTAGACTGGAACAGAGTCAGCAAAGAGGTGTTTTATTTTTTCAAGTCTTTAAGTAGTGGACTGCTCCTTTAATAGTTTGATTGATCCATAAACAACAGTTTTAAAGATGAACTCATATGTCTAGATTCATAGAATGTCACGAGTTGGAAGGAACCTCCAGGGTCATCGTGTCCAACCCCCTACTCCATGCAGGATTCACTAAACCATCTCAGACAGATATCTGTTCAGCTTCTGTTTGAAGACTTCCATTGAAGTAGAACTCACCACCTCTCTTGGCAGCCTGTCTAGTCCGTACGCATGTCCTCTCTCTCTCTCCATTAAGACCGCCATGTCTATAGACCTTTCATTCAAGCTGGTGGTCAAGTATAAGGACAGAAGGGATGTCCTTATCCTGACCACCATACACCGTGACAACAGCTCCCTTGTCACTGTTCGTGGGACCACAAGTCCCAAAGCCAGATTGTATCTTGGATTACAATCGGTACAGAGGGGTGTAGATCTTTCAGATCAAGTCCTCAAAACCATACAGTGCTATGCACAAAGCCAAAGTATGGTACAAGAAATTGTCGGTGCACATTCTACAGATGGCACCGTACAGTCCTTTTGTGCTGGTCTGATCTGCAGACAATATGGGGACCTTCCCTTCAGTCTCAGGAGGAAGACATCAAGGCCCTAATATTTGGCACTCAGGGAGGTGAGGGTACCAGCAATTCTGAAACCGATAGCGCCCGTATTGTCCAAGGTCAACATTTCCCAGGAGATATTCCCCAAACAGCGAAGGAAGGATGATCACAAAAATGTTGCAGAGAGTGCTCAAAGAGGGGAATAGGAAAGGACACAAGTTACCATTGTAAATCCTGCCCTGAGAAACCTGGCCTTTGCATTAAGGATTGATTCAAAGCATACCACTTGTCCACAAATTAATAAAATTTGTTTTTACCCTGTGGATACAACACACTTTTATAAATCTGATGTACTCCGCACAGCTTACACATACCGCCACATTACAAATTCATAAACCAAAACCAATATAATAATTACTATAGAACAATGCCTCTAGATAAATTCCTTCAGGGGTCGTGAATCGTGATCCACCCGCCACTATTAACTAGTTAAATGCCACTGTCAAACGCTGACAGCGACATTTAATTACCGCTTCCGGCCGCGCGGACGGAAATGCGCTCATCGCCGACCCCCGTCACATGATCGGGGGTCAGCAATGCGTCGGCATAGTAACCAGAGGTCTCCTTGAGACCTCTATGGTTGCTGATTCTGGCTTGCTGTGAGCCCCACCCTGTGGTCGGCGCTCATAGCAAGCCTGTAATTAGGCCACATAGGAGTGATCGGCTCTGCTACATAGCAGCGATCATCAGATCAGGCTAAGCCAGCTTCTAGCCTCTCATGGAGGCTATCAAAGCATGGCAAAATTAAAAAAAAAAATGTTTAAAAATGTATGAAATAAATAAAAAAACATAAAAGTTTAAATCAACCCTTTCGCCCCACTCAAAATAAAACAATAAAAATAAAATCAAATATACACGTTTGGTATCGTCACGTTCAGAATCGCCCGATCTATCAATAAAAAAAAGGATTAACCTGATCGCTAAATGGCGTAGCGAGAAAAAATTAAAAACGCCAAAATTACTTTTTTTTGGTCGCCACGACATTGCATTAAATGCAATAACGGACGATCAAAAGAACGTATCTGCACCAAAATCACTAAAAACGTCAGCTCGGCACGCAAAATATAAGCCCTCACCCGATCCCAGATCACGAAAAATAGAGACGCTACGGGTATCGGAATTTTTTTTTTTTTTAGCAAAGTTTGGAATTTTTTTTCACCGCTTAGATAAAAAATAACCTAGACATGTTTGGTGTCTATGAACTCGTACTGACCTAGAGAATCATAATGGCAGGTCAGTTTTAGCATTTAGTGAAGCTAGCAAAAAAGCCAAACAAAAAACATGCATGGGGTTGGACTTTCTTTGCAATTTCACAGCACTCGGAATTTTTCCCCCATTTTCTAGTACACGTCATGGTAAAACCAATGGTGTCGTTCAAAAGTTACAACTTGTCCCGCAACAAATAAGCCCTCACATGGCCATATTGACGGAAAATTAAAAAGTTATGGCTCTGGGAAAGAGGGGAGCAAAAAACGAAAACGCAAAAAACGGAAAATCCCAAGGTCATGAAGGGGTTAAAATAATGTCCCTGTGCTGAGATAATCTTATACATGTGCCCCTGCTGTGTACTATGTAATGGCTGTGTCGGATGTGCAGGGACATGGTCTGATCATACCACATACCCTGGGCAGGGGAGGAAGGAAAAGAGTATACAGATGAATCTGCTGCAATCCCATGCTGTCCTATCTGTATACTCTCTTTTGCTTCCTCCCCTGCCCAGGAGCTGTGGTATGATCAGACCATGTTTCTGCACAGTCAGACACAACCATTACAAAGTACACAGCAGGGGCACATGTATAAGATTATCTCAGCACAGGGACATTATTTTTTAAAACACATCCAATTGTGGAAATTATTATTTTTCCAAAATCTGTTGATTAAAATGAACTTTTAGTTGTGGGAAAACCCATTTAAGCAACAAGTTAAAATTCACAATAATGAAACATCTGACATCTCTATTTGCCTACACAATTGCACAAGAAAAGTCCCTTAAACTCCGTCTCCATCGTGGAATGCATTTCTGCTAGATTAGTCAAATCCTTCCTTACTTGCCGACACGGAGAGCGCATGTAACATCTTCATTATATAACCTATATTTCGCCTGCCAAACAGAATGCCATCACTGTATGATGGTTCATCACAGGGAGGAACATAAGTACCTGTCCCAGTCGTCATCCTTAGTTCTTCGTCTCCGAGACCTTTCTGCGCCAGGCTTATCAAACTGATCAAAGTCATCGTCTGCAAAGAGAAAAATCTTGTTAAGACGACTATTAAGTGCATCATTCAGAAACACTTAGAAAACGTTACAAATGCATGAAATATTAACGGAAGATGCCGTCGGCTTTATACTACACAGCACATAACAGGAATAGGACCAGGCAAGCCGAATACACTGCTAGATATGAACTATTTTCAGTTTGGTCACAATATACCCGATCTACCTGGTGTATTAGGTGCTATTAGCCATACATGTTGCTATTCTGCTTTACACACCCAAGGTGAGCTGCTAGAACGATGTTTGGGCTAGGAAAAACAAATCTGTCACCAGGTTTCCCAATAAATACCCTCTACATTATTTAAAACATTTTAGACTTGATGGGGCCGATGCAATTACTGCTAAACAGGGCTGTGGAGTCGGAGAGTCAGAGTCCATTTTGGTGGAGTTGGGAGTCATGGAAATTAAGGAGTCGGAGATTTGGCTTACCGACTCCACAGCCCTCACTTGCTATGAGCGCCGACCACCGGGCAGCGCTCATAGCAATCTGGCAGTGACAACCATAGAGGTCTGCAGGACACCTCTGGTTGTGATGCCAACCCATCGGTGACCCGCAATCACGTGACGGGGGTCACCGATGGGTGGATTTCCAGCGCGATTGCCGGAAGCGCATGTTAAAAGGGTTAATAGACGCCCGGATCCCGATTCCACCCGCAAATATCCTGGGCACATGTCAGCTGTTCAAAACAGCTGACGTGTTGGTAAAGATGTGGGCTCACCGACGGAGCCCACATCAAAGGGAGGGACTCCGACATCATATTTGCGCCCTATGTCGGAAAGGGATTAAACATATGAGCTGAGGCAGTTCAACACATTTTTATTTGTTGGGTGAAACAAAATTGACAATATACTCATTCATTGAGTATTAGGTGCTTTGCGGTACATCTCGGTGTTATACAACACTCCAAAAAAGCGTTGAAACATTTTTTCTGTATTCAATTACTCATCCACAGAGTATTACAAGAGATATCAAAAGTTAGCTATTAGACTTGTCACAAGGAGAGCCCCAACCCTATGTTCTATATCGTCTCCAAGCCTTTTTAGTCAAACACCCAAGTCTGGAACTTGGCATTACAAGGGTTTTTCAAATGTGGTAACAATATATGATTGTGTTGCAAATATGTATATAAATCCAAGACATTTCTTTCTTCAGCAACGGCAAAGTGTAACATATAAATAGTTTCTTGAATTGCAACAGCAAAGGGGTCATTTACCTCATTGAATGTACAGTTGGTAACAATGCAATACGTAGGGTGCACGATCCGGGTCCTAGCGCACTCACAGACATCTTTCAGATATAACAAGTACAACTGCGTTATATATTTCTACAGGGTCCAAGCATTTTCTACTTGCACATGTATATACATACATACATACATACATACGCACACATACTTTTTTTCATTTTTTATCATTTTTATTTTTTTTTGTTTCTAATGCTTTTGTCTTTTCCTTACGCTTAGGGTACTGTCTCACAGTGCCATTTTCATCGCTACGACGGCACGATCCGTGACATCGCAGCGTCGTATGATTATCGCTCCAGCGTCGTAGACTGCGGTCACACTTTGCAATCACGGCGCTGGAGCGATGCCGAGGTCTCCGGGTAACCAGGGTAAACATCGGGTTACTAAGCGCAGGGCCGCGCTTAGTAACCCGATGTTTACCCTGGTTACCAGCGTAAACGTAAAAAAAAAACAAACAGTACATACTTACATTCCGGTGTCTGTCCCCCGGCGTTCTGCTTCTCTGCACTGTGTAAGCACCATAGCCGGAAAGCACAGCGGTGACGTCACCGCGTCACCGCTGTGCTCGCTTTCCGGCCGGCAGGCGCTCACAGTGCAGAGAAGCTGAGACGCCGGAGGACAGACACCGGAATGTGAGTATGTACTGTTTGTTTTTTTTACGTTTACGCTGGTAACCAGGGTAAACATCGGGTTACTAAGCGCGGCCCTGCGCTTAGTTACCCGATGTTTACCCTGGTTACAAGCGAACACATCGCTGGCTCGGTGTCACACACACAACGATCCAGCGATGTCAGCGGGTGATCAAGCGACGAAAGAAAGTTCCAAACGATCTGCTACGACGTACGATTCTCAGCAGGGTCCCTGATCGCTGCTGCGTGTCAGACACTGCGATATCATATGGATATCGCTAGAACGTCACGAATCGTACCGTCATAGCGATCAAAATGGCACTGTGTGACAGTACCCATATGGATACCCTCTTTTCTTTGAGCTACAGAAGATACAATTTACTTCTACTTTTTACCTTTCTTTTAAATGTGTATTTTGTCTGTTTTTAAGCCTTTGTTCACACAACTATGATGCTTTACAAATTGCATGCTGTTACGTGATGTGGGCAATGGGTTAATCTCTCTACAGGTGTTTGCACTCTTAATTTAACATCAACTTACCCACCAACTGCTGTGTGGTTTGACAAACATTTATTCTCAGAACTGTGCTTGTTCACACTGTCTAAACAACCATGAACAAGGCTCTCATAGGAGCTGAAACGCGTTAGTTGCATCCACTGTGACCAGAACCGCACTTACCATGTCTTTATGGATGTGATTTATTTCTTCAATAAAATTGGACATTTTACTTACCCTGCTTCCACGCTGGATGTTTCCTCTTTGTTTGCCTCAGCCGGATCCCATGCTTTTTCCGTGCGCTTCTCAGCAGGATTGTGGCTGCATCAATGCTGACCTAGCTCTCCTTTCTCCCTTCTCCACTTGTTTCCATTACATGATTTGTGGTACTTAACTGTGGTATTAAACTCCAAAAAACTGATTTACCTGCTGCACGTGACCAATTTTTTTTTTTTTTTTTCATGAAAAGTAAACTTGGTTTCAAGAGACCAAGCAATTAGAAAATACGTGCGGTAAGGGACGGGGGAAATAGAAGTGCTGATAATGGTGCAAGAAGACGCCAAGATGCGACAACACCTGTTGCTGTAGTGTACATGCACGCCCATCCACGACACAAAGGTTCCTGTCCCATTTTGCAGGGAGGTATGGTAGACCACTTCTGAAGCCAGGGCAGGGCGAATAGGTGGTGAGTTGGAGAGCAGATAAGGCTTCCAGCAAGCTTGGTAGCACCATGCAGTCTTCCACACAGTCCAGTCTCACCAGCCAACAGTCTGGATCACAATCATCACCCTGATCCTCATTCCTCCTACCACGCTGAGTCCCAGGTTCTCACAATAGGACACTCCAAGGAGCTGTCTACAACATTTCTTGATTGTGGCCTCTCAACCAGCATGCTCCCAGAGGGACAGGAGGAGATGCTGTTTAGTGACGCACAAAACTTAGAGCAGTCACGGCCACAAAATGATGCTGGGGAACAGCAACATTTTGTTTGAGTTAGATGATGAGACACAGTTGTTGATAAGTCAGGTTGTTGTTAAGTTACCAAGTCAGGAGGACCAGGGTGCGGTGGTGGATGACAATGTCAACTACCCAACCTGGGAAACTGACATGCAGAACGAGGCAAGCAGCGTCAAGGGGGAGGGATCGGCAACGGGGCAGTGGGGTGCCCAGAGGGAGAAGGCGGGCAACTGCTCCATAGAGCACCAAACCTTCCTGAATTTATAAGTCAAAGACTTGGGAGTTCCCCAGTCTGGGACATTTTAAAGAGAGTTCTGAGAGAGAAAAAAAACCGGTCATCTGTAACCTGTGCCATGCCAAGATCAGCAGGGCCTGACCATTAAGAGCCTAACCACCACCAGCATGATCAGGGCATCGAGTCAAGTGCTTAGATGATATGTGCCTGAACGCCTGGGTCCACGATCAGTGCTAGCGGGTGACCTCACTGCCTCCTAACCTGTGCTAGGTACTTCCCAATACCCTGTCCATGACAGTGGCGCAGATGTCCTCTGCCCTGCACATGTCCTAGCACTTTCTGACGCACCATCATCAGGGACTTTCAAATCTTTGTCCCAGCACAGTGTTCAGCTGTCCCTACCCTAGGCCTTGGAACAAAAGAAGGCGTTTGCAGCCAACTACCCACCGGCCCAAAGGCTAAACAGACATTTCCATATTGCTTGCCGTGGAAATGTTGCCGTTTAGGCTTGTTAACGTGGAGAATTTCAGCTGACTAATGGCGGCAGCCGTTCCTCGGCACCAAGATGCCACTTTTTCTCCCAATGTGGCGTCCCCGCCTTGTACCAGCATGTGTCCAGGTATATCACCGATGCCCTTATCAATGCAGTTACTGGGATAGTCCACTTAACGACCAACAAGAGGACAAGCGTTTGCAGCCAGGGACGCTACATTTCAGTGACGGCACACTGGGTGAACATTGTAGAGGATGGAGTGGAGTCCCACCCTGGCACAGTACGTGTTCCCGATGCCAAGGATTGCTGGTCCTACTTCTATCAGGGTTTCCTCCACGTCATACATCAGTTCCATCACCTCTCCCTGCTCCTCCTCCGATGAGTTATTTCATAGCATGTCGTCCACATCAGCCGGAAGCTCTGAAGCACTCCCTCAGCGAAAAGGCAACAGGCTATGCTGAAGTTAATTTGCCTAGGATAAAAAACGCACACTGTGGCAGTTATTGAAAGCAATAACTGACTGGACAGATATGTAGCTTTTGACGCAGAACCTCCAACCAGGCATGGTCGTGTGTGATAATGGGTGTAACCTGGTGGCAGCTGTGAAGCTTGGCAAGCTCACACACGTACCGTGCTTGGCCCACGTGCTCAACTTGGTAGTTCAGCAAACAAATTATGGGGTCAGTTTTCTCCTATTATCTATTGTGAAAACTACATATTTAGGGTGATAACCTTTTCGTGAAAAAAAAAAAAATGTCATATTGAAAAAGTTCAACCTAATGTTATCAAATTCGGTTTCTTACCTGTGGGTTTAAAATGCACACTATACCCCTGGTTAAAATCCTTGAGGGGCGCAGTTTCCAAAATGGGGTAACTTTGTTTTTTTCTTTACTGTTTAGGACATCAGGGGATGTTTAAAAGTGACATGACACCTGCAGATCATTACATCAAAGTCTGCGTTCCAAAATATCACTCCTTCCTTTCAGATCCCTGTGCCTAAACAGTAATTTTCCTCCACCTATGGAGTATCGGCATACTCAGGAGAAATTGCACAACAAATTTTGGGGTCCATTTTCTCCTGTTAACCTTGTGAAAATAAAATTGGGGCTAAAAGTACATTTTTGTGGGTAAAATGTGATTTTTTATTTTCTAGATACATTCCTTAAAGGGTCTAGTTTTCAAAATGGGGTCACTTGGTTTCTACTGTTTAGGCACATCAGGGGGCTCTCCAAACCATATATGGCGTCTGCTCTCAATTCCAGACATTTTTGCGTTAAAAAAGTCAAACGGCGTTCCTTCCCTTCCAAGACCTGCTGTGCAACCAAATAGTAGTATTCCCCCACATATGGGGTATCGGCATACTCAGGAGAAATTGAATAAAAAATTTTAGAGTCCATTTTCTCCCGTTACCCTTGTGAAAATAACAAATCTCTGTGAAAAAAAAAAAAGTTAAATGTTCATTTTTTCCTTCTACATTGCTTTAATACCTGTGAAGCACCAGAAGGGATAATAAACTTCTTGAATGTGGTTTTGAGCACTTTGAGGGGTGCAGCTTTTAGAAGGTGTCACTTTTGAGTATTTTTTATCACATAGCCCACCCTCCCTAAGTCCCTTCAAATGTGAGGTGGGCCTTAAAAAAATGGTTTTGTAAATTGTGTTGGCAAAATGAGAAATTCTTGATCAACTTTTAACCCTTATAACTTCAAAATAAGAAAAAAAAAATGAAGTTTCAAAAATGATGCAGATGTAAAGTAGACATATGGGAAATGTTATTCATTAAAGGGAACCTGTCACCCCCAAAATCGAAGTTGAGCTAAGCCCACCGGCATCAGGGGCTTATCTACAGCATTCTGGAATGCTGTAGATAAGACCTCAATGTATTCTGATAGATGAGAAAGAGAGGTTAGATTATACTCACCCAGGGGCGGTCCCGCTGCGGTCCGGTCCGATGGGTGTCGCGGTCCGGTCCGGGGCCTCCCATCTTCATATGATGACGTCCTCTTCTTGTCTTCACACTGCGGCTCCGGCGCAATTGTACTTTGTCTGCCCTGTTGAGAGCAAAGCAAAGTACTGCAGTGCGCAGGGAAAGGTCAGAGAGGTCCAGCGCCTGCGCACTGCAGTACTTTGCTCTGCTCTCAACAGGGCAGATAAAGTACGCCTGCGCCGGAGCATGAATACAAGAAGAGGACGTCATCGTAAGAAGATGGGAGGCCCCGGTCCGGACCGCGACGCCCATCGGATCGGACCGCCCGCGTGAGTATAATCTAACCTCTTTTTCTCATCTCATTCCAGAATGCTGTAGATAAGCCCCCGATGCCGGTGGGCTTAGCTCACCTACGATTTTGGGGGTGGCAGGTTCCCTTTAACTACCGTATTTTGTGTGACATAACTTTCTGATTTAAGAGCATAAAAATGTAAAGTTTGAAAATTGCGAAATTTTTGCCAAATTTCCGATATTAATCACAAATAAACCCAAGTCATATCGAAGAAATTTTACCACTATCATGAAGTACAATATGTCATGAAAAAATAGTCTCAGAATCAGTGGGATCTGTTGAAGCGTTCCAGAGTTATTAACACAAAGTGACAGTGGTCAGATTTAAAAAATGAGGTCTGGCCATTAAGGTCAAAATTGACTAGTCACTAAGGGGTTAACGTGGCTTCTTTCTTCCCATATCTCATGACCTTCAGCTGTTACATTTGGTACTCCCTGGTTCTCAGACCTTCCCTTCTAACTGAAGATAACGCCAGAATGGAGGAGAAACATGAACGCAAAAAACCCCAAAGGATTATCCACAGCAAGGTATCAGGTTGTAATCAGTCAATCACTGCAGATAATTAGCATAATCAATGACAGTATCGTCATGATAGCATCTGATAGCATATACACCTCGCAATGTCATGAATAGTCATTCTGCCCCTTTCGCAGGACAATTATTATTCATCACATATACATTTATGTATTGATTACTTGTCAGCATGGTATAGGCTGCTGATATGAATGGAGCCATGTGGGACCTGGGGAGCGTCTTGTAAAAAGGATTGCACCGATATAAAAGCACTTATGTACAAATTCACCCAGCCTTAAGGAGGTCCCAGGCGTATCGTAGCTTATAATCACCTACAAGAGAGTATGTCCACTACATCGGCATTTTAATCAAGACTCACAACGCAGCATTGGTCTTATGGGAAAAAGCTTTATGGGAGGAGGGATGTCGGTGTTTGAGGATTCATTCTCAAGCCAAATAACAGAGCAGCAACTTATTAAAAAGGTAACAGAATAAAACATTAACAACATGAAAGACATGACAAAGGTGAATATGGATCCACAAATTACAACACATCCCTAAAGGGTAACTGCTTTCAAACAACTTTTCAGAGTCAGCTGCTCTGCATGTACACGAAGTATAACACCATTCCTGGCCATTATATAGTTCTATATTACCAGTTTTCCCCTCTCCTGCTCTTAATGTTGTAATGAACTCTAAGCTCGTGGAAGACTATCTGCTAACATGCTTCCCATACACCACAAAGTGCAGAGGATTTCTGCTCTTCATTCCTTAGCTAGCTCACAGAATCAGCAGCACAGAGTTGATTATACAAAAGCACTGAGCTGTATACATATGAATTCAACTCTGGAAGGGAGGTAAAAGACTTGTTAAAAGCTCAACATCTTCCAATGTCTCCCTCTGCTTGTTTTCCCACCCTGCTCCTCACTCCTTCATTTCATAGCATAATGGGCTGTGTAATCTGACAACTCCCCACACGGGCAGTCTGGCTTCTCTTGAAGAGGACAGAATTAGGCCATTCTTTTGGAGTGGGTGGTCACTTCAGCAGGCAGGGGAGAAGCACATTTATCTGCCAAGATATGAAGTTTCTTATATTAGCTTGTACAATTAATTTAGGCAAAGCTTGTGGAAAGTAAAGTTCTTAAGGTACCTTCACACGAAGCGACGCTGCAGCGATAGCGACAACGATGCCGATCGCTGCAGCGTCGCTGTTTGATCGCTGGGGAGCTGTCACACAGACCGCTCTCCAGCGACCAACGATGCCGAGGTCCCCGGGTAACCATCGGGTTGCTAAGCGCAGGGCCGCACTTAGTAACCCGATGTTTACCCTGGTTACCAGCGTAAAAGTAAAAAAAACAAACAGTACATGCTCACCTGCGCGTCCCCCAGCCTCTGCTTCCTGACACTGACTGAGCTCCGGCCCTAACAGCACAGCGGTGACGTCAGCGCTGTGCTTTCACTTTCACTTTAGGGCCGGAGCTCAGTCAGTGTCAGGAAGCAGACGCTGGGGGACGCGCAGGTGAGCATGTACTGTTTTTTTTACTTTTACGCTGGTAACCAGGGTAAACATCGGGTTACTAAGCGCGGCCCTGCGCTTGGTAACCCGATGTTTACCCTGGTTACCAGTGTAAAACATCGCTGGTATCGTTGCTTTTGCTTTCAAACACAACGATACACAGCGATCGGACGACCAAATAAAGTTCTGGACTTTATTCAGCGACCAGCGACATCACAGCAGGATCCTGATCGCTGCTGCGTGTCAAACGAAACGATATCGCTATCCAGGACGCTGCAACGTCACGGATCGCTAGCGATGTCGTTTCGTGTGAAGGTACCTTTACTTAAAGGGAACCTGTCACCCCAAAATGGAAGGTGAGCTAATCCCACCGGCATCAGGGGCTTATCTACAGCATTCTGGAATGCTGTAGATAAGCCCCTGATGTATCCTAAAAGATGAGAAAAAAGAGGTTAGATTATACTCACCCAGGGACAGTCCTGGTCCGGTTCTGGTCCAATTGGCGTCGCGGTCCGGGGCCTCCTATCTTCATCAGATGACGTCCTCTTCTGGTCTTCACGCTGCGGCTCCGGCGAAGGCGTACTTTGTCTGCCCTATTGAGGGCAGAGCAAAGTACTGCAGTGCGCAGGGCGTCTCTGACCTTTCCCGGCGCCTACGCACTGCAGTACTTTGCTCTGCCCTCAACAGACTTGACACACTACGGATTGGTATCGCAAGTGCATTTCCGTTAGGACCATTCTCACAGCGTATGGACGAGATTTGGTAAAAATCAACTGTGATATGCTGTAGATTTCACAGCTGAAAAACAAAAGACGACTAACGGTTTACATAAAATCACACCAAGTCATTCCCAGTGCTCCGGGTTGCTCAGGAGGTGTAGCTGTAAGCGAGTATGGGTAGGTTATTTTATAGTGGCTGGCAAAACTATTTCCCACCTTCACTTTTTTTTCGTGTTTTTGCTACCTTAGGCTAAGTTCACATTAGCGTATCTGTGCGCAGCGTATCATCTGCATGCGCAAACGCATGCCAAAACACATGCAGTTGCATGCTTTCGCTGCATTTTTACTCCGCATCATCTTACGCATGACAGCAAAAAAAAAACAACGCTGCGTGTGCATGCGTTTGAATGTGTTTGCGTTGTTTATGTGCATGGTGGAGGTGGTGAAATCATTTCCTGGACATGCACAATCTGAAGTACGCATGCGTATCAAAAGCATGCCCTAGCGATCCCATAGACAGTAATGATTTGTTCTGACGCACTCATCTGCATGCGCAAGCCTGCGCATATTTGATGCCTCAAAAAATGCAACAGGCTTTGTTTGACGCACACCGCGAAACGACGCATGCAAACTGATGCAAACACGTCACTGCGTACACCATGTTAAATATATGTACGCAAGACGCATGCGGATCAGTACGCAGGTATACGCTGCGCACACATATGCTGATGTGAACCCGCCCTTACAACCTGGAATTGCACGGTTTTGTTTTTTTTAGAGAGAGTTTGCATCAGTTCATGTAAAGAACATATCTACAACTGATTTTTTTTTTTTTTATTATTATTGTGAAGGAAACAACCAATAGAACTAAACAACTGTAACCTTCAGTGTGCATAACTATTCACCCCCCTAAAATCAGTAATATTTAGAGCCCTTTTGCCTCAATTAGAGCTGCAAGTCACTTTGGATAAATCTCTGAGCTTTCCACATCTTGCCAATGGGATTTTTGCCCATTCCTCAAGGCAAAACTGCTCCAGCTCCTTCATGTTAGATGGTTTCCTCTGGTGAACAGCAATGATCAAGTCTGACCACAGAGTCTCAATAGAATTATGGTCTGGGCTCTGACACTTTATAACATTTCCGTTTCACCTTAATCACTCGAGTGTTGCTTTACCAGTATGCTTTGGGTCACTGTCTTGTTAGAAGGAGACATTGGAAGGTGGTCAAAATGTTCGATTTTGGTCTCATCTGACCACAGCACCTTCCTCCATACATTTGGGGAGTCTCCCACATGTCTTTAGGAAAGCTCAAAATGAGCCATACAATTTTTGTGCTTAAGTAAAGGATTTTTTTGCCCACTCTTCATAAAGACCACCTCTATTGGGTGCACAGCTTATTGTGGTTGTATGGACAGATATTACAGTCTCTGCATGGGAACTCTGCAGCTCTCTCAGGGTTACCTTTGGTCTATGTGCTGCCTCTCTGATTAATGCCCTCCTTGCCCGGGCTGAGAGGTTTGTTGGGCGGCCCTCTCTTGGCAGGTTTGTTGTGGTACCATGTGCTTTCCATTTGATGATAATGGATTTGATGGTGCTCCGGGGGATCACCAGATATTGGGAATTTTTTTTTTTTAAATAACCCTGACTTGTATTTAACTTTGTCCCTGACTTGTTTGGAGATCTCCTTGGTTTTCATGGTGTTTGGTTAATGGTGCCTCTTGTTAATGGTGTTGCAGCCTCTTTGGCCTTTCAGAAAAGGTGTGTGTATACTGACAGACCATGTGGCATTTAAAGTGCACACAGGTGGACCTCCTTGCACTAAGCATGTGGCTTATGAAGGCAATTGCTTGCACCAGAAAATGTTACGGGCTGAATCGCAAAAGGAGTGAATATATATGCACATGCTAATTACCGTATATACTCGAGTATAAGCCAACCCCCTTAATTTTGCCATAAAAAACTTGGAAAACTTAATGCCTCAAGTATAAGCCTAGGGTGGGAAATGCAGTAGCTATCGGTAAATGTCAAAAGTAAAAATAGATACCAATAAAAGTAAAATTAATTGAGACATCAGTAGGTTAAGTGTTTTTGAATATCCATATTGAATCAGGAGCCCCATATAATGCTCCATAAAGTTTATGATGGCCCCATAAGATGCTCCATATTAAAATATGCCCCATATAATCTTGCACAAAGGTTAATAATGGCCCCATAAGATGCTCCATGGACACATTTGCACAATATAATGCTGCACAAATGTTGATTATGGCCCCATAAGATGCTCCATAAAGATATTTGCCCCATATAATGCTGCACAAACGTTATGGCCCCATAAGATGCTCCATACAGACACTTGCCCCATATAGTGCTGCACAAACATTGATTATGGCCCCATAAGATACTACATACAGACACTTGCCCCATATAGTGCTGCACAAACGTTATGGCCCCATAAGATGCTCCGTACAGGCACTTGCCCCATTTGCTGCTGCTGCTGCTATTAAAAAAAAAAAAAAAAAAAAAAGATCACATACTCAACTCTCGTCGCTCAGGCACCCGACACTTTCAATATTCACCTGCTCCTCGTTCCGGCGCCGCTCCATCTTCAGCGTCTTATGCACTGACGTTCAGGCAGAGGGCGCGCACTAACCACGTCACCGCGCCCTCTGACCTAAGCGTCACTGCAGAAGACGCTGAAGGAGCGGCGCCCAGAACGAGGAGCAGGTGAATATCGCGCAGCGCTCCCCCTCCCCGTATACTCACCTGCTCCTGGCACTGTGCAGTCCCTGCTTCCCCGGCGCCGGCAGCTTCCTCCTGTACTGAGCGGTCACCGTTACCGCTCATTACAGTAACGAATATGCAGCTCCACCCCTACGGGAGGGGGAACCGCATATTCATTACTGTAATGAGCGGTACCATGTGACCGCTCAGTACAGGAAGAAGCTGGGCACCGGGGAACCAGGGACCTGCAGGGACCGCGCCAGGAACAGGTGAGTATAATTAGACAGCCCCCGCTCCCCCTCCCCTAAAGACCCCTGGGTATAACTCAAGTATAAGCCGAGGGGGGGGACTTTCAGCCCCAAAAAATGGGCTGAAAATCTCGGCTTATACTCGAATATATACAGTATTTATCTATTTATTAAATTGCCTTAAATTGTCTGTCACCCACTTCCGTCTGGACGTCCTCAAATCCCACAATCCCGGCAGTTGTCCATCATACTCACCTGCTCCCAGCACGTCTCTGCATGTCCCTGTTTCTCCGGGGCCGGCAGAAGAAGCTGCCGACTCCCGGAGACCATCTGTCAGTGAGAAGCTGCCAGGGACCGCACTGGGAGCAGGTGAGTATAACGGGGAGGGTGAGCATTCGATATTCACCTGTCCACGTTCCACCGCAGCGCGCCACTCAGTCTTCCGCGTCCTCTGGCTGTGACGTTCAAGTCAGAGGGCGCGACGACGTTTTTAGTGTGCACGCCGCCCTCTGCCTGAACAGTCACTGCAGAGGACGTGGAAGACGGAGCGGCACCCAGCAGTGGAACGGGGACAGGTGAATATCACAAGTAGCGGGGGCCTGCTCAGGACAAGAAGCGAGTATGTCTTTTTTTTTTTATCGCAGCAGCAGCATATGGGGCAAATGTTTCTATGAAGCAACTCATGGGGCCATAATCAACCACTATGCAGCATCTTATGGGGCACATTTTCTGTGCAGCATCTTATGGGGCCATAATCAACCATTATGCAGCATTATATGGGGCACATGTTCTATGCAGCATCTTATGGGGCCATAATAAACCTTTATGCAGCATTATATGGGGCTTGGGGGATGAAAGAATCTCAGTGCTGCAAAGCCTGCCCCCATCGGGACGTCACTACCCTCCGGATGCGATAGCATCGAGCCTCCATCTAGTTTGACCCCATAAACTTAATTCAAGCCTGTATTTTTTTCACTAATTTAGACTTTTTAGTGCTGATGCATCACACATAAATCGGATTGCAAAACTAAAGGGAATCTGTCACCCCATTTTTCACCTACAAGCTAAGGCCACCGCCATCAGGGGCTTATCTACAGCATTCTGTTAGATAACTCACCCACCCAGGGGCGGTCCTGGTGCGGTCCGATCCGATGGGCGTCACTGTCCGGCGCCTCCCATCTTCATAAGATGTCGTCCTCTTCCTTGCTTCCTGTCGTGGCTCCTGCGCAGGCATACTTTATCTGCCCTGTTGAGGGCAAAGCAAAGTACTGCAGTGCGCAGGCGCCGGGAACGGTCAGAGAGGCCCAGGGCCTGCACACTGCAGTACTTTGCTCTGCCCTCAACAGGGCAGACAAAGTACGCCTGCGCCAGAGCTAAAACAGGAAGCAAAGAAGAGGACGTCATCGTATGAAGATGGGAGGCGCCGGACTTGGACCGCAACGCCCATCGGGCCGCACCGGGACCGCCCCTGGGTGAGTACAATCTAACTTGTTTTCCCTTATCTTTCAGGTTACATCGGGGGCTTATCTACAGCATTATAGAATGATGTAGATAAGTCCCTGATGGCGGTGGCCGAAGCTTATAGGCGAAAAATGGAGTGACAGATTCCCTTTAAATGAAGGTTGTAATGTAACCAAATAGGTACTAGAAAGCCAAGAGGGGTGAATACTTTTGCAAGCCACTCATCCAAACATTTCCTCCATTAATAAGAGTAAATTGTGCCATTCCTACAGGACAGCAATGTATAAATGCATAATACCCGTCTACAGTGTAAGTAATTATAGCACAGAACCCAGTAGGAATATTTATAAAATGGTTGGGGATTTTGTCTCAGAATGACCAATTCCATCAGCCAATAAACCTTGGATTTCCAAGCGGACTGGCTTCGGGTACCATGATGCAACCTACGTAGCTTGCTTGTACCTTGGAGATTCGCTCTGGTGGGAAATCAGATGTAAACTCATTTAAGAGAAGACGTTTCAAAGCAAATCCATTGGGGAAAAAGCAGCAAGAAGTGAAAACCCTGTAATGAGCTGATAAAGATGATTCAGCCACAACTGCAGCAGATGAAACAATGGCATTTCGATTGAGTTGTAGAAGATGTCCCTGCAAGGGCGACTTCAAACTGAGCGAGAACGCCAACATCAGGGAAAGAGATGATGGAGTCAGATCTACCCCTGCCAGTTATCTCTGCCATGGTGGAGCGTCTCATCTCATCCCCAATGTATAGAAAGCTAAATGCTCAACATACTTGCCACCTCCATGCCCAGAAAACAGTCGGCAAGAGAACAGATGCACTAGAAATTTGCATCAATTAACCATGAAAATGCTGGCTTATCAAAAAGTCATAAAAAAGGAACACAAATTTTACCGCTACAACTTTATAGCTCATTCAGTGAAACTTCCTAATTGGTCTGGAAAAGGCAACATGAGAGCAATAAGGTCAGTAAGAATACAGAGACACCAACTCTTTTTATATTACTTTTGTACAATACATTGAGAAAAAGAAAATTATATGTTTTGGGGACTGAGGGTCGCAATAATTTGAAAGCCACAAGTTTCACAATTTTCAGTCAGCAAAGGGTCTTTTTGGTGTGACAAGCAGGGTTTCATTAGTGCCATTTTGAGGTATGTGACTTTTTGATCACTTTTTATTAACTCTACAGAAGGCAAGAAAAAAAAAAAAAAACACACCAATTACTGTTCAGCATAACTGTCATTTTATCTTTACTCTTGGTTGATATGATCACTATAATACCAAAATATACGTAGGGTTTTTTTTCCATGTTTTGCTACTTTTATCCCCTTTACGACCTATGATGTATTCGGTATGTCATAGGTCGCCTCCCACTTTGATTCCGTGATCCACCTGCGGCTGTTAATATGTTACAGTTTTAGAATTGTTTTTACCACTTAAACCTATATATGTGTGGTATCTGCAAACTCGCAATGACCAGGAGAAACAATGACAGGTCAGTTTTGGCATTTAATGAACATGGTAAAAAAAAAAAAAAAAAAAAAAAAATTTAAAATGTGGACTTGTAGCTTCCTTCAAATTTCACCACACTTGGGAATTTTTTCCCCTGTTTTCCAGTACATTATATAGTAAAATCAATTGTGTAGTTCAAAAGTAACTGAACTTTTCTATGATTATTCAATAGCCCAAAAAACTAGATCTAGCACCATTTAAAACCTTACTTTAGGGCTATGTGCCCACGTTGTGGATTTCTGTGCGGATTTTTCCGCATCGTTTTTGTAAAATCTGCAGGTAAAATGCACTGGTTTTACCTGCGGATTAAACGCGGATTTCCTCCGTTTTTTGTGCGGATTTCACCTGCGTTTTTACACCTGCGATTCCTATTGAGGAGCAGGTGTAAAACGCTGCAGAATCCGCACAAAGAAATGACATGCTGCGGAAAATACAACGCAGCATTTCCACGCGGTATATTCCGCAGCATGTGCACTGTGGATTTTGTTTTTCATAGGTTTACATGGTACTGTAAACTGGATGGAAAACTGCTGCGAATCCGCAACGTGTGCACATACCCTTAGAGATGGCATTTTGTTACGCACTGACCCAGTTTTCGATCCGGTCTTCTTTTGAAGGTAGGAAGCACCAGCGACCCCCAGTGTACCAGGCCCAGACGTGAAAACCATCCGCCTCAGAGAAAGTATTGGATGCAGGACCATAGCAGTGGAAAATGTATGGCTTAGCTCTACTTACTGTACAAGATTACTGATGGCAAATGTGCGCTGTCTGGTATTACAGCTCACCTCCACTGAAGTGAACAGGGCTGAGCTGCATCACCACAAACAACCAGATGACCGGTATGGCAGCCATGTTTTTGGTTGACCATCTTTCAGGTAGACCATTAAGATATTCCCATAAGTGCATAGGACTCATTGGAGTGTATGGATTTGGAAACCAATGCAATTTTGCCAGCAAAATAACGAAAATGGTTCTGACGTAACTCATCCTACAGACACTGACAACTGGAGAGAACGGCTCAGAGATTCACCAGTCCTCCAAACACTATCATGCTCATTTAAAGAGGTCCTACTTTTATACACACAATTCACGCTAATGGCACAAAAAATAAATAAATCACAAACCGATGGGACGATCCACCTCTGCTGTAATATACTGACTATACGTCCTGCTGTCCACTGACTGTGATCCTGGTTGGTTCTATGTAATCTTGCCCTGTGATGATGAGGCATTACATTGGCTGAAGAATCACTTGAGGCCTAGACAATGTAGCTTATGGGTAGTAGAGGCAACTGGTGGTGTGGTTTAGACACAGTGGGCTGTGGGGTGAAGATTAGATCCAATGGGGTGTCCTCTTTCCAATCCCTGTCTGTTTTCTGAGTCCGTTATTATAGCAGCACAATACAATGCCTTTACCTCCAGGAAAGATCTGCAGATCCAATCTCACAAGGCATGGAGAGAAGCAACTGCCTACTGGGCTGTACAAGTGCAAAGGAAACTGTATAATGCTCAGTGAATTTTGTGAATGGGTCCTGATTGGTGCCCATATGGAAAAGAGAGCCCAAACCATCCAATGATTTCAGCAGGGCAGACAACTATATGTTATGAAGTTGTGGGAGAGTGGGCTGAGCATGCCGATTTTGTGCCCAAACTTATTGTTTTCAGAGAAGGCAGGCGCCCAGTCACATTAGCTAGCCATTCAGAGGGATAAGAGCATACCTTTACAGCAGTGCTGTATGCTAGCTAATAAGAGAGGCTCCATTGCCGGTCCCAATGAGCCATACCCCATATACAATGCATAAATGTCACACATTCCCCCGGACGAAGCTAACGCGAAACGCGGGTTGGGGCTCAGGACTGCACGTGCAGGTCATGTAACACTTCTGTTTTATTTAATTTATGCATTGTATATGGGGTATGGCTCATTGGGACCGGCAATATACTGAAATAATGAAGTCTATATTATATGGCCAGTAATAGGATTTATACCTATGTGATACCTATGTGATTGTTCACTTGCTGCAGGAATTGTTCATCTGTGAAAGCAGAGCACTATGCACTTTATGAATAGTTAGCACATGACACTCTAATATATGTATAGAATTAGTTGTAGAGATACCCCTATGTTTGGGATTATTTATACCTGAAACAGCAGTCACATGCACAATCATTTATTCCTATGAAAGGCCTTCTTGTTTACCCCTATGCACCTTAGATACGTGGATATATGGTTGATTTGTGTTGCTTGGCCTGCATTTTGCAGTTAAATTGTATGTGTTGTCTCCATTGTATATACACTCACTGGCCACTTTATTAGGTACACCTGTCCAACTTCTTGTTAACACTTAATTTCTAATCAGCCAATCACATGGCGGCAACTCAGTGCATTTAGGCATGTAGACATGGTCAAGACAATCTCCTGCAGTTCAAACCGAGCATCAGTATGGGGAAGAAAGGTGATTTGAGTGCCTTTGAACGTGGCATGGTTGTTGGTGCCAGAAGGGCTGGTCTGAGTATTTCAGAAACTGCTGATCTACTGGGATTTTCACGCACAACCATCTCTAGGGTTTACAGAGAATGGTCCGAAAAAGAAAAAAAATCCAGTGAGCGGCAGTTCTGTGGGCGGAAATGCCTTGTTGATGCCAGAGGTCAGAGGAGAATGGGCAGACTGGTTCGAGCTGATAGAAAGGCAACAGTGACTCAAATCGCCACCCGTTACAACCAAGGTAGGCCTAAGAGCATCTCTGAACGCACAGTGCGTCGAACTTTGAGGCAGATGGGCTACAGCAGCAGAAGACCACACCGGGTACCACTCCTTTCAGCTAAGAACAGGAAACTGAGGCTACAATTTGTACAAGCTCATCGAAATTGGACAGTAGAAGATTGGAAAAACGTTGCTTGGTCTGATGAGTCTCGATTTCTGCTGCGACATTCGGATGGTAGGGTCAGAATTTGGCGTAAACAACATGAAAGCATGGATCCATCCTGCCTTGTATGGAGCATCTTTGGGATGTGCAGCCGACAAATCTGCGGCAACTGTGTGATGCCATCATGTCAATATGGACCAAAATCTCTGAGGAATGCTTCCAGCACCTTGTTGAATCTATGCCACGAAGAATTGAGGCAGTTCTGAAGGCAAAAGGGGGTCCAACCCGTTACTAGCATGGTGTACCTAATAAAGTGGCCGGTGAGTGTATATATATATAAAAAAGAAAGATGTGTTGTTTTTAAAAAGAAAATATTTAAATAAAGCTATTTTGTTATTAGATATTTATGACTGACTTCCGCTTTGGTTTTGGATTTTTGCTGCTTTATAGGAAGTGTCATATATATAGGCCAGTAGTTCACTATATGTTTATTGTACAAAACCAGCTGCTCAGCAGCAATCGCTGAGGCGGTGCAGGGAGCAGGTAAAGTCACCACTGCCTGTACTGTGTGCGTGCTGTGATCACTCCAACACATTGAAAGCCTACTGTGCAGTGTTTGTGTGCAGTGTGGACTGTCAACCAAAGTGCCTGCGCTCTCGCTGTATAGTGAGCAGTGACTAACAGTGGGTTGTAGCAAACTGATAGCTGGAAGCAAGTGGCTGCAGGGAGAATAACACTTCATTTTGCCCCTGTAGCCACTGCTCATGTACGGCAGACAGGTATGACATAAAAGTCTATAACCTTATATCTGCAGGTAACAAGTTCCCTTCAATATCGAACTTCCATGCTTGCCTAATAGAGCGGCTTGTTTCTTCCTCCCTCAGTACAGTAAAGGAGAGAGGATTTCAGAGTAGAACCAACGAGTTCCAATCGTGCCTGGAGAAGGGGTAAATTCTACTCCAAAACGTATTATAATAAATTAGAAGTGTTGTTTTTTTTTTCTTTTTTATATACTTACCGCCTGGATGAAGCTTTGTCAGCAGCAGCAGCGCCCAGAATCCACCACACTCCTCTCCTATACTGGTTATGTCCTCTCTCCATTTCCCATTTGGTGCCAGTACAGCGGCCGGAGCAACAGCCATGATAGTATTATACATCATTTTTCAGGTAGTTGTGCGGCACACAACCTGGTCAGGTGAGCGACCAACGCTCGAACTCACTGGTCGCCCACGGTGTCACACAGGGAGCGCCATTTGTTAGTCCCTCTCTGAAATCCCAGCAATCACGTGACAAACAATGTCATGTGACCACTGCAGTTAATTAGCAGCTGATCGTCTGCATCATTCACTGTTCAGTCAAAGCAAAATACCAGTGCTTCTTCCTCCTTGATGGATTAGTTAAGGCTGCAGACGATCAGCTGATGATTGGCTGAAGTGGTGACATCATATCGCTTATGTCACGTGACCACCAGGGAACACCACACAGCGTGGAAGAAAGGAGCCGGTCCGGGAGGTAAGAAAACAGTTTTTCAATTTCATGCTACAATGTTGAGCAACAAGGGGGTTGGACACGAGCCACAGCACAAGAAACGGCGGCGGACCAGACGCCAGCCACAGCACAAGAAACTGCGGCGACCAATACACCAGCCACAGCGCAGGACGGCGGCGGGCCAGACGCCAGCCACAGCGCAGGACGGCGGCGGGCCAGACGCCAGCCACAGCGCAGGACGGCGGCGGGCCAGACGCCAGCCACAGCGCAGGACGGCGGCGGGCCAGACGCCAGCCACAGCGCAGGACGGCGGCGGGCCAGACGCCAGCCACAGCGCAGGACGGCGGCGGACCAGACGCCAGCCACAGCGCAGGACGGCGGCGGGCCAGACGCCAGCCACAGCGCAGGACGGCGGCGGGCCAGACGCCAGCCACAGCGCAGGACGGCGGCGGGCCAGACGCCAGCCACAGCGCAGGACGGCGGCGGGCCAGACGCCAGCCACAGCGCAGGACGGCGGCGGGCCAGACGCCAGCCACAGCGCAGGACGGCGGCGGACCAGACGCCAGCCACAGCGCAGGACGGCGGCGGGCCAGACGCCAGCCACAGCGCAGGACGGCGGCGGACCAGACGCCAGCCACAGCGCAGGACGGAGGCGGACCAGACGCCAGCCACAGCGCAGGACGGAGGCGGACCAGACGCCAGCCACAGCGCAGGACGGCGGCGGGCCAGACGCCAGCCACAGCGCAGGACGGCGGCGGGCCAGACGCCAGCCACAGCGCAGGACGGCGGCGGGCCAGACGCCAGCCACAGCGCAGGACGGCGGCGGGCCAGACGCCAGCCACAGCGCAGGACGGCGGCGGGCCAGACGCCAGCCACAGCGCAGGACGGCGGCGGGCCAGACGCCAGCCACAGCGCAGGACGGCGGCGGGCCAGACGCCAGCCACAGCGCAGGACGGCGGCGGGCCAGACGCCAGCCACAGCGCAGGACGGAGGCGGGCCAGACGCCAGCCACAGCGCAGGACGGAGGCGGGCCAGACGCCAGCCACAGCGCAGGACGGAGGCGGGCCAGACGCCAGCCACAGCGCAGGACGGAGGCGGGCCAGACGCCAGCCACAGCGCAGGACGGAGGCGGGCCAGACGCCAGCCACAGCGCAGGACGGAGGCGGGCCAGACGCCAGCCACAGCGCAGGACGGAGGCGGGCCAGACGCCAGCCACAGCGCAGGACGGAGGCGGGCCAGACGCCAGCCACAGCGCAGGACGGAGGCGGGCCAGACGCCAGCCACAGCGCAGGACGGCGGCGGGCCAGACGCCAGCCACAGCGCAGGACGGCGGCGGGCCAGACGCCAGCCACAGCGCAGGACGGCGGCGGGCCAGACGCCAGCCACAGCGCAGGACGGCGGCGGGCCAGACGCCAGCCACAGCGCAGGACGGCGGCGGGCCAGACGCCAGCCACAGCGCAGGACGGCGGCGGACCAGACGCCAGCCACAGCGCAGGACGGCGGCGGACCAGACGCCAGCCACAGCGCAGGACGGCGGCGGACCAGACGCCAGCCACAGCGCAGGACGGCGGCGGACCAGACGCCAGCCACAGCGCAGGACGGCGGCGGACCAGACGCCAGCCACAGCGCAGGACGGCGGCGGACCAGACGCCAGCCACAGCGCAGGACGGCGGCGGACCAGACGCCAGCCACAGCGCAGGACGGCGGCGGACCAGACGCCAGCCACAGCGCAGGACGGCGGCGGGCCAGACGCCAGCCACAGCGCAGGACGGCGGCGGGCCAGCCACAGCACAGGACGGCGGCGGGCCAGACGCCAGCCACAGCGCAGGACGGCGGCGGGCCAGACGCCAGCCACAGCGCAGGACGGCGGCGGGCCAGACGCCAGCCACAGCGCAGGACGGAGGCGGGCCAGACGCCAGCCACAGCGCAGGACGGAGGCGGGCCAGACGCCAGCCACAGCGCAGGACGGAGGCGGGCCAGACGCCAGCCACAGCGCAGGACGGAGGCGGGCCAGACGCCAGCCACAGCGCAGGACGGAGGCGGGCCAGACGCCAGCCACAGCGCAGGACGGAGGAGGGCCAGACGCCAGCCACAGCGCAGGACGGAGGCGGGCCAGACGCCAGCCACAGCGCAGGACGGAGGCGGGCCAGACGCCAGCCACAGCGCAGGACGGCGGCGGACCAGACGCCAGCCACAGCGCAGGACGGCGGCGGAGCAGACGCCAGCCACAGCGCAGGACGGCGGCGGACCAGACGCCAGCCACAGCGCAGGACGGCGGCGGACCAGACGCCAGCCACAGCGCAGGACGGCGGCGGACCAGACGCCAGCCACAGCGCAGGACGGCGGCGGACCAGACGCCAGCCACAGCGCAGGACGGCGGCGGACCAGACGCCAGCCACAGCGCAGGACGGCGGCGGACCAGACGCCAGCCACAGCGCAGGACGGCGGCGGACCAGACGCCAGCCACAGCGCAGGACGGCGGCGGACCAGACGCCAGCCACAGCGCAGGACGGCGGCGGACCAGACGCCAGCCACAGCGCAGGACGGCGGCGGACCAGACGCCAGCCACAGCGCAGGACGGCGGCGGACCAGACGCCAGCCACAGCGCAGGACGGCGGCGGACCAGACGCCAGCCACAGCGCAGGACGGCGGCGGACCAGACGCCAGCCACAGCGCAGGACGGCGGCGGACCAGACGCCAGCCACAGCGCAGGACGGAGGCGGACCAGACGCCAGCCACAGCGCAGGATTTGAGTGCTGATTAAGGGGACGGCCGATTTATTATTTTTTATAAATGAAAATCCCTTTAAGGCCCAAAGAAAAGAGTGGTGGGCGCAGGGGATTGCCACATACACCTCAGCACAGGCCTCAGTATCACCACAGCCATACACAACAGGCCTGGGAGCTCCTCTACATCACCTACCTTCCAGCATAGCTGCCATGCTGCTCCGGAGCCCGCCCTAGGACATAGACTCGATGTGAGAGCAGACCCTCTTTCAGCGCGGTGTTCCCGGGCCTGGATCACGACACAAAACCGGGAGAGCGACGGCAAGGCGGAGGAAGATCAAGCAGCAATCACAACATGGCCGCCGTCAGCCAGCGATCCCCGGGCCCGCCATGCATTATGGGTAGTAGAATGAGGATGGTGTCAACACACAGCGGCGAGGGGCGGGGCTAGGGAATGCGCGCTCTGGAGGGGACAGTGACCGCGCATGCTCGGAGACGCGCACCTCACCTAATAATCTGCAAGTGAGTGGACGTCTGAGGGTGAGCGCCTCAGTATCCGGCGCAGCCTCACATGCGAGCAGTAGTGCGGGGTGACGGAGGTAATGGCGCCCTGTGACATTCAGTGAGTTTCCATAAGTTGTAAAACAACAACAAATGGCCATAGGTGTGCGGTGCGGTTTGTGTGCTCTCTCTACTGCTGTGAGAGTCGTGTGTTTTCTATGGGGAGAGTGAAGTGAGCCGCTGCCAGACACGTCTTATCTCCTGAGGCAGCAGAGTATGGGAGACCTCCTCACACAATAAAGGGGCTGCCCTGTGTCAGGCTACAAGTCTGCAGCCATTATGTCACTATGTGACTGCAGACATGGGACTATTCACAGCACGCACTGTGTACGCTGAGCGTTCTCCGGCGGCGGGTGTGTGACTGTAACATACATGCGGTCATGTACCGACTAGACGTGTATAGCCTTGCTCCCTGCGAGCGTACTGAGCACGTCTAGTCTGACTGTGGCCAGAAGGCTGCAATTCGCATACTTGTGGTCACATGACCGCTGCTCCCAGCACCGCGGAACCCTCACAGTGCGCAATGGGAGAATTCACGAACCTGCAGTCACATGACATTAGCCACAGCAGGCTGGTACCATAAGGCCCGACAACCCATTTAAAGGGGTTCTCCAGGAGCACTGACCTGTCCTCAGGATCGGTCAAGGATACCAGATGTGTTGAGTGCAGTTTCAGCTGTTAATGTAAACTATGATCAGAGGCAGAACATCGCCTCTCTCTGTGCTGTGGTCGTTTAAAGGAACTGCATCTCCACTCCTACCTTACGGGCAGCGAGCTGCAGTTCTCGTCAGCGGCCACTACACTGTGACCAGCGCTATTCTGGCTCCTGCATTGTTTACATCCGTCCGGAACTGATCATTGGGGTGGCCGTCCTACTGCAAGGCTTGGCTGACTTTTGTATAATGTATAAGGCTACTTTCACACATCATTCGATACGGGGCCGTCGCAAACTGTCGTACCGACAAACGTTGTGCACAACGTGGGCAGCGGATGCAGTTTTACGACACATCCACTGCCCATTGCGAGTACTGGGGAGGAGGGGGCGGACCCAACGGACAAAAAAAAGTTACATTGAACTTTTTTTGTCACGACGGACCGCAAAAACACGACGCATCCGTCGCACGACGGATGCGACGTGTGTCCATCCGTCGCAATCCGTCGTTAAAGTCAATGGCAAAAAAACGGATCCTGCGGGCACATTTGCAGAATCCGTTTTTTTTGCCATAACGACGGATTGCGACGGAGGAAAAAAGGCGGAAGTGTGAAAGTAGCCTAAGGGAGGAGACGATCACACACTGTTTGGATTGTCCAAATGAGTTATTTTTCTTGGGGGGGGGGGGGGGGGATAGAACAGAACCCCCAACAGCGACAGAGTATAAAGACACAAACAGAGCTCAAAATGAACTAATTTGGCACTTTTTTTTTTTTTTTAAGACGTACAGAAGAACGTAGTAGATGACAATAAGAAAAAAGTACAAACCCGACCATTTTGCGCCCTGTGTTATTGTACTCTATGGCTCTGTCTCAGGGTGATTTCACATTGCGTCCTGTGTCGCCATCGGGACATGCGTCCGAAATCCCTCGCAAAGCGGGGTCCGGATACATGGGCCGATGGGGCCATAGACTGTAATGGTGATGGATGTAGTACGCTGCATATGAGTGTCCAACTTCTGGAGGCATACACTCCCGAAAATGATGCATGGCAGAGTGCACACTCGCTCTGCCATAACCATTACAGTCTATAGCTCACGGCCGCAGATACGTCCGGAGTCCGGACTCCATTTTGCAGGGGATTTTGGACTTATGCCCTGACGGGGTTGCAGAACGCAATGTGAAAGCACCCTAAGGATCCTCAAAAAGAAGAATATAAGATGCAGAATCTATATATATGAGGCATCGTGATTACTCGCTAATACCGCCCCGTGCACAGTAGCTCCGCCCCTCACCACATCACCACAGATAATCCCGCCCACCACATCACACACAAACCCCCCACCACATCACCACAGATAATCCCGCCCACCACATCACACACAAGCCCCCCACCACATCACCACACATAATCCCGCCCCAACACATCACACACAATACCACCCTCCCACCACATCACCACACATAATCCCGCCCCCCACCACATCACCACACAGAATACCACCCCCCCACCACATTACTACACATAATCCCGCCCCCCCACCAGATCACCACACATAATTCCGCCCCCCCACCAGATCACCACACATAATTCCGCCCCCCCACCAGATCACCACAGATAATCCCGCCCGCCCACCACATCACCACAGATAATCCCACCACATCACCACACATAATCCCGCCCCCCAACAGATCACACATAATCTCGCCCCCACCGCATTACCACACATAATCCCGCCCCCCACCGCATTACCACACAATCCCGCCCCCCACCACATTACCACACATAATCCCGCAGCCCCACCACATTACCACACATAATCCCGCCCCCCACATTACCACACATCCCGCCCCCCCACATTACCACATGAGGCTCCGTCCCCACACATTACCACACGAGGCTCCGTCCCCCCACATTACCACACGAGGCTCCGTCCCCCCACATTACCACACGGGGCTCCGTCCCCACACATTACCACACGAGGCTCCGTCCCCACACAATACCACACGGGGCTCCGTCCCCCCACATTACCACACAAGGCTCCGTCCCCACACATTACCACACGGGGCTCCGTCCCCACACATTACCACACGAGGCTCCGTCCCCCCACATTACCACACGAGGCTCCGTCCCCCCACATTACCACACGAGGCTCCGTCCCCCCACATTACCACACGAGGCTCCGTCCCCCCACATTACCACACGAGGCTCCGTCCCCCCACATTACCACACGAGGCTCCGTCCCCCCACATTACCACACGAGGCTCCGTCCCCACACATTACCACACGGGGCTCCGTCCTCACACATTACCACACGAGGCTCCGTCCCCACACATTACCACACGAGGCTCCGTCCCCACACATTACCACACGTTAATTTACCACCTGTGTAAGCACTATTGAATGTTGTCATTATTTACTTTAGTTTAATCACCAGCAGCGTTAATTAGATAGCAATGAGCGTGCCGAGCGTTAGCTGGCTGGAAACACCTACCGTAGTTATACAATAAAAGCAGATCTGAACTAATAGTAAGGTAATTTTTTATTAATACCACACAATTAACTTACTAATAAAACCAGGCATGATTTTTAAACATTTAAAAAGTACAAGAAAGTGTCCAAAAAGCCTCATATCTCGGACTCATGATAGTCAACATGATACAGTACCACATGGACAACTATGGCACAAGTCACAAAGCAACCTTCTGAAGCGGGGGTGGGGAATCTTTTTTTTCTTCCAAGGGCCATTTGGATATTTATACCATCCTTCTGGGGCCGCACAAATTGTGCACTAACTCTGCCAACAAAGTACATCCTGACATGGGCACTGGTGTTAGGACATAATCTTTCATTGCATGCACCTCAGTGTTCAGTAGTGAACAAAGCACGCGCATTCTCACAGAGCAAGAAGAAATTAAATGGCCGGCAAAATACATCTGCCTACCCAAGCACTGCTGTTCCTGGGAATCTGCCTAAGGGCCAGATAAATGGTCATCAAGGGCCTGAGGTTCCCCACCCCTGTTTTAAAATCAGGCTATCCTTAAAGTAGCACTCCCATTAAAGTTTATATCCAATTAATATGTAGCAATCATATTATATAGCACTGTGTACTTACAGTTGCTCATTTTACCTTTCTGCCCAGCTAATTCTTCTCTTTTCTCTGCTTTATGTAGAAAAAGGAAGTCTCTTGTTCCTCTATCATTCCCCTCTTCAATTGCTGACCAAACCACTCCCTTCTCCTCCCTGCCAGGGACTTTTGTAGTGACTAATGACTCGTGCAGGAAAAATTGACCTCCCGTTTCGACATAGAGGTAGAAGGATTCAGCTAGTCAGTTTTTAATTACATGAAGAGCATAACAATTTTGATGGGAATGCTTCTTTAACCATCTCTGATACGTCTTTTCATGGCGGGCATAACGGGGCTCAAATCATCACCACTTTTTTTTTGTTACGGTGCTGAGGATAAAGGGAATCAGTTACCAAATGCAGCGGTATATGACAGTGTGCTGCGTCTGCCACAATCGGTTTTAGCACTGGTTGCTGCTTTTTAACTTTTTAGTTCCTGTTGCGACAGCAGCATTTAGATGGTTAACAGAAGGGGAGCACTTCCACACTGTCGGGACTCCATGATCACATTCACAGGTCGCAATAGTAGCCAAAGTCTATTAGACCCTTTCATAAGCAGGGTCTAACACGCTGTGTCAGTACCGGAGCGAATGAGACCAGCAATCACACTGAAAAGTATTCATGTGCTATTGTGGGAGTAAATAAAAATGTCAAAAAGAAGCTTGAAAAAATAGTGAAAAACTCTTTGTTTTTGTGTAAAAAATAATTATATACAAATATGTAATTGGCATCACCACATCCGGAGTAATCCAAACTAAAAAACTGTCACATTATTTATTTCTTAAAAAAGAAAAAGTAGCTTTTGTTTTTTATCACCCTGATTAAACAAAAAAATGAGTAAAAAGTGATCCAAAAGTTGTATGTAAAAAAATAATAATAATACTACTAATGGTATAATTGAAAACATCAATTTGTCCCACAGAAAACAAGCCCTCATATAGCAGTCAGCAGAAAAGAAAAAAAAGTCTGCTCATAGAATACAGCGATGCAAAAAGCATATGTTTTATAAAATACTGATTTAAGTGTGGAAAAGTAGGAAATTCTAAAAACCTACCGTACATTAATCTGGTCAATATTGCTATGATTGTACTGACCAGTAGAACAAAGCTGTCGTCACTTTTCTGCAGTGTAAAAAAAAAAAAATAAAAACAATTCCAGAATTGCTCGGTTTTGTTCATTCTGTGTTCAAAAAAATCTGAATAAATAGCAAATATAAAATGCTTTGTTCCCAAAAACAGTACCAAAAAAATTTCAATTCATCTCACACATAAAGTCTCTATTCAGCTCTGTCAGCCAAATAAAAAAGACAGCTCTCAAAATATGGCAAGAAAAAAAGTTGTTGATTTAAAATTCAGTTTTAGGTTTTTAGTGTAAAAGTAGCAAAGCATAACAAAATATTTATGTATATCAGTCATTGCTGTCATCATACAGGCCTGAAAAATATAGCCGTCTTATCACCTATACCACACTGTGCATGGTGAGAAAAAAACAATTCATGAACTGCTGTTTATTTTTTCACTTCGCTTACCAGAAATCTGAATAAACCTCGGTTCACATTTTTCCTGTGCTCTACTCTCATCACTTAGATGAGGGTTTCCTTCCAAATCTCCCCAAAAACTTGATTCAGACTAAATCCCATTACCAGTACTATAATGAGGTGGATGCAGTTACTTTGGAGTCCATATTACCTCTGTTCTGGCAGTGTCCCATCTTGTAGAGGGGATATTTTTATTTATTGCCCCTTATGAAAATTAAAAATTTTGGGATAAATTATCCTTTTAAGTAGGGAAAAAATCTTAATTTTTACTTTTCACTGTCTAAAACATTGTGAACCACTTAGGGTACTTTCACATTTGCGTTTCCCTGATCTGCGGACTTCCTCCGTGAAGCCCCGCCCTCGACCGCACCTCCGCCGCTAGCTCCGCCTACTTCTGCATGCCGCCCGCATGCGGCCTGCGTACCTATCTTTAACATTAGGTACGCAGGTCGTGCGGCTGTATGCGGAGGCTGCCGCATGCGTCGTTTTGACGCTGCGGCGACCAGTGTAGGACGCAGCCTGTAGCATTTTTTTTTTTATCCGCAGCGTCAAAACGACGCATGCGGCAGCCTCCGCATACAGCCGCACGACCTGCGTACCTAATGTTAAAGATAGGTACGCAGGCCGCATGCGGGCGGCATGCAGAAGAAGGCGGAGCTAGCGGCGGAGGTGCGGCCGAGGGCGGGGCTTCACGGAGGAAGTCCGCAGCCGTCCGCAGGTCAGGGAAACGCAAATGTGAAAGTACCCTTATGGGTTAAAACTACTCCCTACACCCCTAGATACATTTCTTCATGGGTTTAGTTTCCAAAATTGAGTCACATGTGGGGAATTTCTGCTTTTTCTTTTTTCCACTTTATGCGCACCCTGCAAATGCAACACGGTGTCCGCAAACTATTCCAGCTAAAATCGTATTTCCTTTCCAAGCCCTGTAAAGTTCCCAATTATTTAGTTTTTGACCATGTTCGAGAAATTGCATAATAAATTGTCAGTTTTCATAACACCCCTTGTGAAAATTAAAAATTTGGGGCTGAAGCAATATTTTACTGGAAAAAAAAATTGGTTTCTTTTCATGTCCCAATGTTATAAATTTCTGTGAAACATCTGTACTTTTAAACTGCTCATGAAACCCCTAGGTGAATAATCTCAAGGGATCTATTTTCCAAAATGGGGGGGTTTGCTGTTTCGGTACATCAGGTGATCTGGTAATGCAAGATGATGTCTGAAAACAGCAGTGTTTGACCACATTTTGGCTATTGCCACATTCAGGAAAGTTGCGTAATAAATTGTTAGGTTCCATTTTCTCCTATCCACCCCTGAGCCGGTTTCACCTTCCTGACCAGGCCAAATTTTACAATTCTGACCAATGTAACCAGGGCTATGGAATCAGTGAGCCAATACTCCGACTCCTCAATTTCCATGACACCGACTCCACCAAAATGGACTCTGACTCCACAGCCCTGAATGTAGCTTTATGTGGTAATAACACTGAAACGATTCATTGTATCCAAGTGATTCTGAGATTTTTTTCGCAAAACATTGTACATCATATTAATGGTAAATTTAGGCCAATATTTTTTGCTTTTATTTGTGAAAATATCCAAAACCAATAGTTTTCGTTGAAATTTATCAACTTTCAAAATGTAAATTTTTATGCCCTTAAACCAGATAGTTTTATCGCACAAAATAGTTAATATATAACGTTTCCCACAAGTTTACTTTACATAACCATAATTTTTTAAACATATATATTTTTAAGAAATTAAAAGGGTTAAAAGTTAATCAGCAATTTCTCAATTTTCCAACACTACATCACATTTGAAGTGACTATGCTGGGCCTATATGACAGAAAATACCCAAAAGTGACACCATTTTAAAAGATGCACCCTCTCAAAGGTTTTAAAATCACATTCATTAAGTTTATTAATCCTTCAGTTGCTGCACAGGAATTAAAGCAGTGTCGAACATTACAATTTGTTGTGTAATATCTCCTGAGTACGCAGACACCCCATATGTGGTGGAAAACTATTGGTAAGGCGCACCGCTCAGAAGGTAAGGAGCGCCATTTTGACTTTTGGATTGCAAAATTGGCTGGAATCAATAGCAGACAACATGTCGCATTTCCAGAGCCCCTGATATGCCTAAACAGTGACCCCATTTTGGAAACTACACCCTCGAGGAACTTATGTAGATGTGCTGTGAAAACCTTGACCCCACCGATGGTTTACAAAATTTTATAATGTTCAGCTGTAAAAATGAACAAAAGACAATTTTTGCCTCAAAATTTGTTGGTTTTGCCCAAAAGTTTAAATTTTCAGAAGTGTAATGGGAAAATGTACCATACAATTTGTTGTGCAGTTTCTCCTAAGTACACTGACACCCCATATGTGGATTGAAAACTACTGAAGGGAAGGAGCGTCAACTGAATTCTGAAGCTCAGTTTTGGCTGGAATAGATTGTGGATGCTCTGTCACATTTGAAGATCCCCTGACATGCCAAAACAGCAGAAACCCCCACAAGTGACTCCATTTTGGAAACTACACCTCTTCAGGAATTCGTCTTTGTAGTGAACATTTTTATCCTTCAGGTGAATTGTATAACATTAGACTGAGTAAATGGAAAATTACCATTTTTTTCCACTAAAATATTGCTTTTGCGCCAAGTTTTCAAAAGGGATAATAGAAGAAAATGAACACTACAATTCACTATTCAATTTCCCCTGAGTACGGCAATATCCCATATGTGTTTGAAAACTACTTTCGAGGCACAGTGCAAAGCTCATAAGGGAAGGACTGCCATATTGTAGTGCAGATATGGCTGATGAGGTTTGCGCGTGCCATGACCCACTGGCAAACTCTCTGAGGTGCCAGAACAGTAGAACTCACCACATAGGTGACTCCATTTTACAATTTGCGCCTGAAAAAGGGCTTAGTGTCCCATCTGAGTTAAAAAACCGCTTCCCTCTAGATGGAGACACCTCTCTGTGGGACACACCAAAGGTGGATGTCCAGAGTGACAAAAAAGACAGCACTGCCATTTGAAGACTCATCCCAGCTCAGGGATCCCATGGATCGAAAAATGGAGAGTCTCCTTTGACGATCTTGGGACACATCCACGAACCTCATTAAGACAAACATAGCATCTACATGTGTAGCTAGATCTCTGTTTCATTGGCTCCGTACTCTAGAGGAGATCACCTTACCCAGGGAACATCGAGAGAAGTGATTCTAGATTCCCTTCCCCTTCTCCAAAAAGCTACTGGGTTTCTTGCTGACACCTCGGCGGAATCTGTCAGAGTGGCATCCCAAGCCGCGGTGCTTTCTAACTCGGCGAGGAGAGCTCTGTGACTGAAGTCCTGGAGTGCGACATTACATCCAAAGCGAAACTTTGTACCATTCCGTTTCAGGGTAGATACCTGTTTGGTCAGGCCCTGGATGATATTTTAGGCAAAGCCACAGACAAAAAGAAGGCGCTCCCCGAGCAGAGGATTCCAAAAAAGAGTTTTTTTCGTCCCTCAAGAGATCAGACCTCTCAAAGGGATTTCAAAGGCAAGGGCAAAACAGGCCGCTGGAGCTACCCTAAAGGGGGAAAGGGAAGGAATATCCTTGTTCCCCAAACCCAGCACACCCCAGATAAACAGTGCCTATTCCCTCGGGGTCGGGGGTCGCCTCTCGAACTTTTATCAGCCAGTGGCGTTCCATCTCTTCAAACTCGTGGGTACTCCGTACCATACAAGACGGTCTAAGATTGGAGTTCGAGAGTCCTCCCACTTGTCCCCTAAGGGTTACCCCTTTACAAAGTCTCCATTCGTAGGATGCATTCTGCTCGGGCCTTTAGAATTTACTCCAGATGGGAGTAATCTCCCCAGTTCCTCAACAGGAGATAGGCAGAGGTCACTATTCTCACCTTTTTCTAATCAGAAAACCTTCGGGGAAGCACAGGATAATTATCAATCTGAAACCCTTAAATCGGGTGATTACATACAGAAAATTCTAAATGGAATCAATAAGATTTGCTATTCCCCTGATAGGTCAGAACTGGGTGATGGCTACAGTGGATTTAAGGGACGCATATTATCACGTCCCAATCCATCAGAAATTCAGGAAATTCCTAAGAATCGCAATTTCCCAGGGCCGGATGATCACACATTGTCGGTTCAATGCCCTCCCGTTCGGAATCTCATCAGCACCTTGTGTGTTCACAAAGATCATGGCGGAGGCAGTGATTTTCATACGGCTTCAGGGGATTTGCATTATACCATATCTAGACGACCTGCTCATTGTCGCTCCATCAACCTCCCGTTTAAACACGGATGTGGTGAGGACCCTAGAAATCCTACAATCCCTGTTATGGATACCAAACCAGGAAAAATCAGATCTTCCGTCCACAAGGAAGAAATTCCTAGGAGTTCTTCTGAATTCAGAGTTAAGAAAATCCTTTCTACCCAAAGAACGACAACAGGATCTGATGCAAAGGATAAAGAAGTACAAAACCCTGAGGACTCCTACTCTGAGACATTCCATGTCCATTTTGGGGTCCCTAACCTCTTGTATCCAGATGGTACCATGGGCCCAGGCCCATACCAGAATCCTTCAGACACACGTATTGTCTTCTTGGGACAGGCAACAGAGCTCCCTGTCAAAGAAAGTTCTCCTTCCCAACCACGTCAGAACATCGCTGACATGGTGGCTTTGTCTCCGGAATCTTCAACAGGGGGTCAATTGGGACCAGATCCCACTGACGATTCTCACTTCAGATGCCAGTCGAAGGGGATGGGGAGCTGTAGTAGAGAATTCTCACTTCCTGGGCATATGGTCTCCGAACATCAGAGCCTGCTCATCAAACTTCAGGGAACTAAAGGCAGTGGAGGAGGCCTTAAAGGCCGCATTGACTCTTCTCCAGGGTCACCATGTCAAAATATACTCCGACAACGTGACCACGGTAGCTTACCTCCTTCATCAAGGGGGTACGAGGTTCGAGAAATTAAAAAATCTGGCTGCGAGAATTTTTTCCTGGGCAGAATGACACCTCTTATCTATCACGGCAGTCCATCTAAAGGGGTCTGCCAACACCCAGGCAGACTTTCTCAGCAGAAAAGATATACATCCGGGAGAATGGTGCCTGGATCAGGAAGTCTTCCTCTCTCTAGTTTCCCGATGGGGGATCCTGGATGTAGACTTATTCGCCAACAGACAGAATGCCAAACTACAAGCATATTTTTCCCTAATCATGACAGACAAAGCACTGGGCATGGACGCTTTCTCACACCCCTGGGAGTTCGACCTTGCTTATGCTTTCCCGCTTATCCCGATTCTGTCAAAAACTCTCCAGAAAATCCGATCCGAACGGGTCACTACAATTCTGATTGCCCCTATGTGGCCGGGAAGGGGTTGGTACAGTGCACTGTTGGAGATGGCCCACGAGGGTCCAATACAATTACCCCAGAAGAGCATCCTTCTTCATCAAGGTCCTTTATTACACCTGAACCTACACAGATTGAACCTCCCAGCATGGCTATTGAAGCCGAAATTCTGAGAGCAAGAGGTCTTTCTTATGAAATAATTCAGAGTCTTCAGAAAAGTAGGAAGCCAGTAACCAACGCCATTTATGGCAAAGTCTGGAAGAAATGTTCTTCATGGTGCTCTCCGAATACTCCGGACCCTTTCCATCCGAATGTTGCCCAGATCCTAAACTTCCTCCAAAGAGGTCTAGAGTTAGGACTTAGGCCGAGTACATTAAAAGTTCAGGTCTGCACTTAGTTCGTTTTTCTTATCAGGATTTGGCCAACCATCGTTGGATAAAATGCTTCATGACTTCAGCCAGTAGACTCTGTCCCACAGTGCGTAATCGTGTCCCCCCCGGGACCTGAATTTGGTTCTAAATAGTCTGACACAATCTCCATTTGAACCTTTATCAAAATCTTCCTTAAAAGTTCTCACCCTCAAAACTGTCTTTCTAGTCACCATTACCTCTGCTAGACGGGTAGGAGAGATACAGGCTTTTTCCATGCAAGAACCTTATTTCAGGGTGACAACTGACAGTATAATCCTTCTTCTAGACTCATCATTTTTACCTAAGGTAACGTCAGACTTTCATAGAGGTCAGGACAGTGCTGCCCTCATTCTGCCCAGACCCTTCCAACAGGAAGGAAGAGTCCTTCCACACCTTGGACGTCCGAAGAACGGTTCTTTTCTACCTCCAACAGACTGAGAGCTGGAGGATTGATCGAAGTTTATTTATCCAATACTCAGGAAGGAACAAGAGCAAAAAGGCGGCAAAGAACACAATTGCCAATTCGATTAAGCAAGCCATAGCCCTTGCATATTCATCTCTTATCCCCTCCTTTATCACTAAAGGCCCACTCTACACGGTCAGTGTCGACATCATGGGCAGAGAGAGGAGACGCATGTATGGAGCAGATCTGCAGAGCCGCCACCTGGTCGTCGGTTCACACGTTCACCAGGCACTACAGATTAGACTTTAACAGGGATTTAACATTCGGCAGACGAGTTCTGCAGGCTGTCGTCCCTCCCTAAGAAATTATTTGTTGGTACTACTCTGGTACCGCTGTCGTGGAAGGTGACTAGAGAAAATAGAATTAGTCTTACCGGTAATTCGGTTTCTAGGAACCTTCCACGGCAGCACTAATTTCCCTCCCTATTGACGATATTTATTGAGGGGTTCCTGCACCGAGTTGGTAATTATACATGCTACTGTGTCCAGAAAAAACACTGGATGTGGCAGGAAGGGGAGGGTATTTAACCTCTTTGTGTTCCTGTCCCCCATTAGGGCGGGGAGACATCCTCCGGTACCGCTGTCATGGAAGGTTCCTAGAAACCGAATTACCGGTAAGACTAATTCTATTTTTTTTATTTGCTCTATTCTGAGATGTTTAAAAAAAAAAAAAAAAGTGACTGGCACTTCCAAGCAGAAAAAGACAAGTGTGAATAGATGAGCCACTCTATGTATAATTAACAAATTATAAATTGATATTTGTAGTACATGCCTTCTAACTGAGCACTCCACCCATTAGCCGAAGACTTTTTTAATTAGCACCATATACCGTATATACTCGAGTATAAGCCTAGATTTTCAGCCCATTTTTTTGGGCTGAAAGTCCCCCTCTCGGCTTATACTCGAGTCATACCCAGGGGTCGGCAGGGGAGGGGAAGCGGGGGCTGTCTAATTATACTCACCTGCTCCTGGCGCGGTCCCTGGTTCCCCAACGCCGCAGCTTCTTCATTTACTGAGCGGTCACATGGTACCGCTCATTACAGTAATGAATATGCGGCTCCACCTCCCATAGGGGTGGAGCCGCATATTCATTACTATAATGAGCGGTAACGGTGACCGCTCAATACAGGAAGAAGCTGTGGCACCGGGGAACCAGGGACCGCGCCAGGAGCAGGTGAGTATACTGGGGAGGGGGAGCGCTGAGCAATATTCACCTCTCCTTGTGCCGGGTGCCGCTCTGCCTTCAGCGTCTTCTGCAGTGACACTCAGGTCAGAGGGCGCGGTGACGTGGTTAGTGCGCGCCCTCTGCCTGAACTTCAGTGCAGAAGACGCTGAAGACGGAGCGGCATCGGGACGAGGAAAGGTGAATATTGCAAGTGCCAGGGGCCTGAGTGACGAGAGGTGAGTATGTGGGTTTTTTTTTTGTTTGTTTTTAATATTGCAGCAACAGCAAATGGGACAAGTGTCTGTATGGAGCATCTTATGGGGCCATAATTAACGTTTGTGCAGCACTGTATGGTGCAAATATCTTTATGGAGCCATAATTAACGTTTGTGGAGCATTGTATGGGGCAAGTGTCTGTATGGAGCATCTTATGGGGCCATAATCAACGTTTGTGCAGCACTATATGGGGCAAATGTGTCTATGGAGCATCTTATGGGGCCATTATTAACCTTTATGCAGGATTATATGGGGCATATTTTAATATGGAGCATCTTATGGGGCCCATCATAAACTTTATGGAGCATTATATGGGGCTCTTGATTCAATATCAATATTCAAAAACACTTAACCTAATGTCTTAATTAATTTTACTTTTATTGGTATCTATTTTTACTTTTGACATTTCCCACCCTAGGCTTATACTCGAGTCATTAAGTTTTCCCAGTTTTTGTGGCAAAATTAAGGGGGTCGGCTTATACTCGGGTCGGCTTATGCTCGAGTATATACGGTAATTGTAGGCTGTTAGCCCTGGAGAGGCATCATATTAGGTTAGTGTCCCAGCAAAGGGTTAAGCCTTGTAGCTGCTGTTGGGCTGTTTGTCCAATTATTGTGCTAATTATATGGTGGCCCGATTCTAACGTATCGGGTATTCTAGAATATGTAGGTAGTATATAGCATAGGCCACATACTATATTGCACAGTCACGTAGTATATAACACAACCGACGTAGTATATAACAGAGCCACGTAGTATATAACACAGCGCACGTAGTATATAGCACAGCCACGTAGTATATAACACAGCCACGTAGTATATAACACAGCCACATAGTGTATTGCACAGCCACGTAGTATATTGCACAGCCACGTAGTATATTGCACAGCCACGTAGTATATTGCACAGTCACGTAGTATATTGCACAGTCACGTATTATATTGCACAGCCACGTAGTATATAACACAGCCACGTAGTATATAACAGAGCACGTAGTATATTGCACAGCCACGTAGTATATTGCACAGCCACGTAGTATATAACACAGAGACTTAGTATATAACACTGCGCATGGAGTATATAACACAGGTTACGTAGTATAAAGCACAGCGATTTAGTATATTGCCAAGCTACATAGTGTATAAGCACAGAGATGTAGCATATAACACAGCCCACGCAGTATGTAACACAGCCCACGTAGTATATAGCAACGTGGGCACTATATGTGTGGTAAAAAAAGAATTAAAATAAAAAATAAACATATACTCGCCTCCCGAAGGCCCCTTGAAGTCCTGGAGCCTGTGTGCGGTGCACACGGCAGCTTCCGGTCCCAGGGTTGCTGTGCGCTTAGGACCTGTGATGATGTCGCGGTCACATGAACGTGACGTCATAACAGGTCCTTCTCGCATAGCATCCTTGGCACCGGAACCTGCCGCTTGCACTGCCGAGGACAGCGGGCAATTTTTTTTTTTTTATTATTATTTTTAACATTATATCTTTTTACTATTGATGCTGCATAGGCAGCATCAATAGTAAAAAGTTGGTCACACAGGGTTCATAGCAGCCATTAGCAGCCATTAACCCTGTGTGAGCGCTGACTGGAGGGGAGTATGGACGGGACACTGAGTGCAGGGCAGTAAGCAGCGGCCATTTCGCTGCTGGACTGTACCTATCGCTGATTGGTCGTGGCTGTTTTGCCGCAACCAATCAGCGACTTGGGATTTCCGTGACAGAGGCCGCGACCAATGAATATCCGTGACAAACAGACAGACAGACAGACAGAAGTGACCCTTAGACAATTATATATATAGATTACCTTCATTTTTTAACTTATTTTCAATAATAATAATGCAATTCCAATTTTATATATTCAATGTCTACACATTATAGTGTTACGAAGCGCAGCTTTATTATTATTTATTTATATAGCACCATTAATTCCATGGTGCTGTACATGAGAAAGTGGTTACGTACAGAGTTATAGATATCGTTTACAGTAAGCAAATTTACAATGACAGACTGGTACAGAGGGGAGAGGACCCTGTCCTTGCGGACTTACATTCTGTTCTACACATTTAATGTTAGCTGAGAGCTATAGCTTTTTTATTTTTCCATTGGTGGAGCTATCCGGTCCGATGAGCGTCGTGATACGGGTCCGACACCTCCCATCTTCATACGATGACGTCCTCTTCTTTGCTTCCTGCCGCTGCTCCTGCGCAGGCATACTTTTTCTGCCCTGTTGAGGGCAGAGCAAAGTACTGCAGTGCGCAGGCGCCGGGCCTCTCTGACCTTACCTGGCGCCTGCAAACTGCAGTACTTTACGCTGCCCTCAACAGGGAAGACAAAGTACGCCTGCACAGGAGCCGCAGCAGGAAGCAAAGAATAGGACGTCATCGTATGAAGTTGGGAGGCGCCGGACCCGTATCGCAATGCCCATCGGACCGGACCGAACCGGGTCCGCCCCTGGGTGAGTAAAATATAACCTGTTTTTCTTATCTTGCAGGTTACATCGGGGGGGGGGGGGGGCTTATCTACAGCATTACAGCATGCTGTAGATAAGCCCCTGATTGCAGTGGCCGCATCTTATTTGTAAATTTTGTTGTGAAAATGAGAAATTGCTAGTCAAATTTTAACCCTTATAACTTCCTTATAACAAAAACAAATTTTGTTTCCAAAATTGTGCTGATGTAAAGTAAACATATGGGAAATGTTATTTATTAACTATTTTGTGTGACATATCTTTCTGATTTAAGGGCATAAAAATTCAAAGTTGGAAAATTGCAAACATTTTTAAATTTTTCGCCATATTTCTGTTTTTTCCATAAATAAGCACAAGTAATATGGAATAAATATTACCACTAACATGAAGTACAATATGTCACAAAAAAAACATTCTTAGAATCAGCGGGATCTGTAAAAGCGTTCCAGAATTATAACCTCATAAAGTGACAGTGGTCAGAATTGTTTTAATTGGCCTGGTCATTAAGCTGCAAATTGGCTCTGTCACTAAGGGGTTAAGCTGGTATCTGACCATGTCCCTCTTAGGTTGTTGTGGGAGAAGGGGGGTAAAAATGTTCTGGTAACCAGGTAGTTCTTAGGCCTCCAAGATTTAACTTTTCATGTTGAGCATAGGAAAGGAAAGTTGCACGGGAACGCAGATGCCCAGGCCGGACTTCCCTGCTTACCAAGTAAAGGTGCCAAAACCCCCGGCTTTGAGCAGAGGGGGGGGAATATGTGACAAAGTCACTGGTAATGTATTAGAGGGGAAACATTTGTCACTGCTCTTAAAGAAGTTGTCCACTACAATTTTTTTTTTCTTTCATAAATCTTGCTATTATATGCCACTGAAAACATCCACTGTGTTTATTTTAGCAATATTACCTTTTATCATGCTACAGCAGCACATCTTCAGTGCTGGATCCAGCTCTCATGGGGTTAATCGACAACTTCCTTTCTCCTGAGTTATTGTGCTCTAATACTACAAGTTCCATGATGCATTGCACTGGCCACTAAGCTCGAACCTACCACACCCACTCCAAAACACACCCAAACCCCTCCCTCATCTCCCTCCTCTATCTTCAAAAAGATTTGTGATGTCATTTCTGTCCAACCTCCTCTTGTGTGTGTGCAGGCATCATCCGATGGGACTACAAGTACACAGCATCCAATCTGCAGCTAATTCGGATGTAATCCGGACAGTGGACATGCACTCTACACTATCCATACATCTATCAATAGATATATCTATCCAGATATATCTATAGATAGATATATGAATAGATAGATGTATGCATCTATAGATCTATCTATATGTAGATCTGTCTATCCATTTCATCTATCATCTATAAGTCTATCTGTGTGTAATTGAGTGTGGGTTGGACAAATGTAAAAGAGGAGGTTGGACAATAATGACATCACAAATCTTTTTTTTTTGTTCAATAATACATCTTTATTTTGCTTACAAAAACGCGCAAAAACAGCACAAAAAAAAAAAATTAACTGCCATCAAAACCGCACTAAAAACGCATCAAAACTGCATCAAAAACACATAAAAACCGCACCGAAAACTGCATCAAAACTGCACCAAAAACTGCATCAAAACTGCACCAAGAACTGCATCAAAACGGCACCAAAAACTGCATCAAAACTGCACCAAAAACTGCATCAAAACTGCATCAAAACTGCATCAAAACCGCACCAAAAAACGCATCAAAACTGCACCAAAAACTGCATCAAAACTTCACCAAAAACGGCATAAAAAAGCATCAAAAACCTGAATCAAAACCACGCAAAAAACGCACCAAATACTGCAGCAAACACTGAATCAAAATCGCGCCATAATGCACCAAAAACCGCACCAAGAACTGCATCAAAACCGCACAAAAAACCCACATCAAAACCGTGAAAAAAATGTGAAAAAAATGCATAAAAAACGCAGCTGCGTTTTTTGCAAGTAGATGCAGATTTTGTGCAGTAAATTCTGCACCCAAATCTGCAACATGTATTGTACACACAGCATAAAACTGACCTACCATTATGATTCTCCAGGTGATTACGAGTTCATAGACACCAAACATGTCTAGGTTATTTTTTTCTAAGTGGTAAAAAAAAATTCCAAACTTTGCTTAAAAAAAAAAAAAAATGCGCCATTTTCCGATACCCGTAGCGTCTATACTTTCTGAGATATCGGGTCGGGTGAGGGCTAATTCTTGCGTGCCAAGCTGACGTTTTTGATGATACCACTTTTGTGCAGATACGTTCTTTTGTTCGCCCGGTTTTTTTTTTGTTTATTTAATTTAATTAATTAAATTATTTAATTTAATGCACTGTCGCGGCGACCAAAAAAACATAATTTTGGCTTTTGATTTCTTTTTCTCGCTACGCCGTTTAGCGATCATGTACATTTTTTTTGCTGTATTGAAAACAGCTGACATGTTGCGGCTTTGAAGTGGGCTCACCGCCGAAGCCCACCGCAAAGCAGTGGATGCTGCCAGCTGACATACTATTCCGTCAGCTGGCAGAAAGGGGTTAATGAACAATATGTTTCAGTAAAAAAAAATAAATAAATGGCGTGGGCTCCCGCGCAATTTTCTGCGCCAGAGGGGGAAAGCCGGGGGCCAATATTTGTAGCCTGGGAAGGGGTAATACCCATGGCCCCTCCGAGGCTATGAATATCAGCCCACAGCTGTCTGCGTAGCCTTTACTGGCTATTAAAATTGGTGGGACCCCAAAAAAATGACGAGGGGTCCCCCTATATTTTATAGCCTGAAAGGCTACGCAGACAGCTGCGGGCTGATAGTCATAGCCTGGAGAGGGGCCATGGATATTGCCGCCCCCCCCGGCTGCAAATACCAGTCCGCAGCCGCCCCAGAAATGGCGCACCTGTGAGATGCGCCAATTCCGGCACTTAGCCCCTCTCTTCCCACTCCCGAGTAGCGGAGGGGTAATAAGGGGTTAATGTCACCTTGCTATTGTAAGGTGACATTAAGCCGGGTTAATAATGGAGAGGCGTCAATATGACGCCTATCCATTATTAATCCTATAGTAGTGAAAGAGTTTAAAAAAAAAAAAAAAAAAAACACAGCCAGAAAAAAGTATTTTAATTTTCTTAATTTAACCTTACTTACCATACTTCAGCGGCTGCAAAAAACGTAAAATAAACCGTATACTCCCTGTCCGACGTTGTCCAATTAATAACGAGTGTCCCACGACGATCTCCCCTATAGAACAGTGACATCGGGTGATGTCACTGCTCTATAGGACTTCCAGTGACATACTGACAGGAGACAATGGCTCCTGCAGTGCATCACTGAGAGGTTACTATAGTTCACTGGTCTCACTTTATGGCAAAAGCTGCGTGGGAACTTTCTCACACAGCAATGCCAAAAGTGAGACTATTTTCTCACAGGGGCGTAGGAATACATTGTGGGGAATACATTGTGGAAGGATACCTTCCATCATTGTATTTCTGGAGCCCTTGGAGAGCGGTCGCATCAGCTGATGCCGCTGTTCTCCACGGGAGATCGTCGTGGGACACTCGTTTTAATTGGATATCTGCGGATCAGGGAGTATATTGTTTGATTATTATTTTTATATTTTTTATAGATGACACTGGCTTCGGGGATCAAATTGACAAGTGATGGTGAGTATGTAATCTGTTATTTGCACTGAATGTCTATATGTATGTTGTATATATGTACTGTATGTGGCATGTTGCATGTCGCATGCTGCATGTTGCATGTCGTCGCATGCTCCATGTTGTCACATGTCGCATGCTGCATGTCGCATGCTGTATGTCATCGCATGGTGCATGTCGTCGCATGTCATCACATGTTGCATGTTGTCACATGTCGCATAGTGCATGTCGTCACATGTTGCATGCCGCATGTCACATGCTGCATGTCGTTGCATGTTGTCACATGTTGCATGTTGTCACATGTTGCATGTTGTCACATGTTGCATGTTGTCACATGTTGCATGTCGTCGCATGTTGTCACATGCTGCATGTCGCATGTTGTCACATTTCGCATGTTGCATGTCGCATGATGTCACATGTTGCATGTCACATAGTGTATGTTGTATGTCTGTATGTACTGTATATGTGTATGTGTTGTTGTTTTTTTTTACTTTCAACACAGTAGCCAGATGATGGGACAACTACTGTCCCATAATTGGCTAATGTGTCACTGTAGCAGGCAGAGCCCGATGGGACTTGTAGTCCCATCGGACGATGCCTGCACACAGAGACACACACATACACACTAATTTCCAGAGTCTGGAAATTGACGTGACGTCGGCGGAAATTAGCGGCGGCTGCAGCTTGGGGGTCACGCGAAAACGGCAACGAAAGGTATTTACACAATTCATTAGGGGCCCCGGGGGGATACATTGGGGGGTTAATTGAAAGTAGTGGACAACCCCTTTAATAGTGTCAGTGATATGAAACCAGAGTATTTTCCTCCAGCACACTGTGTTGTGAAGGTTAAGTTACCGTATATACTCGAGTATAAGCCGACCCGAGTATAAGCCGACCCCCCTAATTTTGCCACAAAAAACTGGGAAAACTTATTGACTCGAGTATAAGCCTAGCATGGAAAATGCAGCAGCTACCGGTGAATTTCAAAATTAAAAATAGATGCGCCATACCGTTCATTATGGCCCCATAGATGCTCCACATAAAGCTGTGCCACATATAATGCTCTGCACCGTTCATTATGGCCCCATAGATGCTCCACATAAAACTGTGCCACATATAATGCTCTGCACCGTTCATTATGGCCCCATAGATGCTCCACATAAAGCTGTGCCATATATACAATGCTCTGCACCGTTGCCCCATAGATAGCTGTGCCATATATATAATGCTCTGCACCGTTGCCCCATAGCTGTGCCATATATATAATGCTCTGCACCGTTGCCCCATAGCTGTGCCATATATATAATGCTCTGCACCATTGCCCCATAGCTGTGCCATATAGTGCTCTGCACCGTTGCCCCATAGCTGTGCCATATATATAATGCTCTGCACCATTGCCCCATAGCTGTGCCATATAGTGCTCTGCACCATTGCCCCATAGCTGTGCCATATATATAGTGCTCTGCACCGTTGCCCCATAGCTGTGCCATACAGTGCTCTGCACCGTTGCCCCATAGCTGTGCCATATAGTGCTCTGCACCGTTGCCCCATAGCTGTGCCATATATATAGTGCTCTGCACCATTGCCCCATAGCTGTGCCATATAGTGCTCTGCACCGTTGCCCCATAGCTATGCCATATATATAATGCTCTGCACCGTTGCCCCATAGCTGTGCCATATAGTGCTCTGCACCGTTGCCCCATAGCTATGCCACATATATATAATGCTCTGCACTGTTGCCCCATAGCTGTGCCATATAGTGCTCTGCACCGTTGCCCCATAGCTATGCCATATATATAATGCTCTGCACCGTTGCCCCATAGCTGTGCCATATAGTGCTCTGCACCGTTGCCCCATAGCTATGCCATATATATAATGCTCTTCACCGTTGCCCCATAGCTGTGCCATATAGTGCTCTGCACCGTTGCCCCATAGCTGTGCCATGTAGTGCTCTGCACCGTTGCCCCACAGATACTCCACATAAATCTGTGCCATTGCTGCTGCTGCAATAAAAAAAAAAAAACACATACTCACCTCTCTTGCCGCAGCTCCTCAGCGTCCCGTCCCGGCGTCTCTCTGCACTGACTGATCAGGCAGAGGGCGGCGCGCACACTATATGCATCATCGCGCCCTCTGACCTGCACAGTCAGTGCGGAGAGATGCCAGGAAGATGGAGCGGCGTGTGGAACGAGGACAGGTGAATATGAGATACTTACCTGCTCCCGGCGTCCCGCTCCTTCCCCCAGACAGCTGGTCTTCGGTGCCGCAGCCTCTTCCTCTATCAGCGGTCACCGGCACCGCTCATTAGAGAAATGAATAGGCGGCTCCGCCCCTATGGGAGGTGGAGCAGCCTATTCATTTCTCTAATGAGCGGTCCCACGTGACCGCTCAGGGGAAGAGCTGCAGCACCCGGAGACCGTGGGACGGGCAGGGGGAGCGCCAGGAACGCCGGAACTAGGTGAGTATATGACAGTCCTCACCCGCCGACCCCACCACCGATCATGACTCGAGTATAAGCCGAGAGGGGCACTTTCAGCCCAAAAATTTGGGCTGAAAATCTCGGCTTATACTCGAGTATATACGGTATGTCAAGGACTGGTTTTAGGTTTAGAGCTGGTGGGAGGCGGTCCACCATATCTCCATATACAGAGTCCTGACAGGACCTGTGTGATGTCAAGATCATTTGATCAGTCACATGATGGAGGAGTCACATGGTCTTGGGTTTAAATAACTGGGCTCTAGAGGCAGTCTTTGGTCAGCTAGACTGGAGAGAGGATTCTCCAGTAGTGTGTGTCCTGAAGAGAGTCTGAACCTGTAATGCACCAGAGCGTGGTGGTACACACATACATATGTACTGTGTTGCAGTGTTTTTTTCTGTTTTGCTTTCTGTTTTAGCTGGAAAGGCTGCGATTATTTTCCCTTCTTGTTGGTTTATGCCGCATAACAATTAACCAACCGAAGACATAATGAGACAGTGTTCCTATTTTTTCTACCTCCGTATACCAACATGTGAGTTGAATTAACACAAGTGGTGTTTTGAATGCGGGCAGCGCCTGGGAACTTGTTCATATTTTTGCAAGGAATGGTCTGCTGAAAGAGATTTTGACACACCAGGGAGCCCCTTTCATGAGTAAGGTAATGAGGGAGTGTAAGGACTTTCAGATTGCCCAGCGGCGAACCTCAATCTACCATCCGCAGAAAGACGGCTTAGTAGAACGCTTCAATAAGACGTTGAAGGCGATGCTCAAGGTCATTGAGAAGGACAGTCGAGGCTGGGACTATCTGCTTTCATTTCTGATCTTCTCAATCAGAGAAGTTCCACAAGCTTCTACTGGCTTCTCGCCATTCGAGCTCCTGTATGGTCAACAATCGCGAGGGCTCCTGGACATCGCCAAGGAAACCTGGGAAGCTGAGGTCACGCCACACCGGAGAGTCATTGAGCATGTCGCTCAGTTACAGGAGAGGATGGCGAAAGTATTGCCTATCATGAAGGAGCATCTTCTCCAGGCACAGGCAAGGGTGTATAACCGTTCAGCGAGATTGATGCAGTTCCAGCCCAGGGACCGCATGATAGTGCTTATCCCAACGGTGAAGAGCAAGTTCCTAGCTAAGTGGCAAGGCTCATACGGTGATGGAAAATCTGAGCGAGGTGAATTACAAGGTACACCAGCCAGACCGAAGGAAACCACATCAATTATACCAAGTGAACTTGCTCAATCCATGGTGAGATCGGGAGTCTCTGGAAACCCCTTGCTTTGGAGCCAATCGCAAAGCCACTGTGGATGAGGTCACCATTGCAGAGACTCTAACGCCGGCCCAGAGACAATCGTGTCAGGAACTGTTGCAGCAAAACTGTGACCTGTTCTCTGAATTGCCTGGGCATATGCAGGTGGTTGAGCATGACATGTTGACAGAGCCACACGAAAGGGTTAGCCTCAGCTCCTATAGAATTCACGAAGCACGTCGGGAAGTAATAGCCAATGAGGTGAAGAGGATGTTAGACCTTGGGGTGATTGAGGTGTTGAAAAGTGGATGGTCAAGTCCCATTGTCCTCGTGCCAAAGCCCGACAGTGAGTGGCAGTATTGCAAAGATTAACGTAAGCTGAATGAGGTCTCCAAATGTGATGCATATCCGATGCCCTGTGTGAATGAACTTATTGAGAGACTGAGAACTGCGAGGTATATTTACAACCCTCAACTTGATGAAGGCTTACTGGCAGATCCCCATGTCTGAGATTGCCAAGGAGAAGACGGCCTTCTCGAAGCCGGATGGGTTTTTCCAATACAGAGTTCCCTTTGGACTGCAGGGGGGCCTAGCAACCTTCCAGAGGACGATGGATCCGGTCCTGGCTCTGCATAAGAAGTATTCCTCAGCCTACCAAGATGACATTGTGGTTTTCAGCCCTGACTGGGGTAGTCATCTTCCAAAGGTGCAGGCAGTCCTGGATGCGTTGAGGAATGCGGGGTTCACCATAAACCCCCAAAAATGTGCCAAAGGGAATGAAGAGGCCAAATCCCTAGGCTTTGTTGTTGGGAGGGGCGAAATCAAGCCCCAGATATGCAAGATTGAGGCAATCCAGAAATGGCCACAACCACTTTCCAAGAAGTAGGTGAGGGTGTTTCTTGGAATTGTGGGTTAGTACCGGAGGTTTAGGCTATGTTCACACGCTGCGGGTTTTGCTGCGGACCCGCAGCTGTTTTGCAGCTGCGGGTCCGCATCCTTTTTCCATGTAGGTTACAGTACAATGTAACCTAATGGAAAACAAAACCCGCTGTGCCGACGATCCTTTTTTTCTGTGGAAAATCCGTGCGGATTTTCTGCAGAAAAAAAGAAGGACCATGTCACTTCTTGGTGCAGAATCGCAGCGATTCTGCACCCATAGGAATGCATTGAACCGCTAACTTCCCGCATGGGGCTGTGCCCACATTGCGGGAAGTTAAGCGGATAATGTGCCGATGGTACCCGGGGTGGAGGAGAGGAGACTCTCCTCCAGGCCCTGGGAACCATATTTGGGTGTAAAAAAAGAATTAAAATAAAAAATAATGCTATACTCACCTCTCAGCGCTGCCCGCGGCGTCCGGTCTCAGTTGCTGTGCCGAACAGGACCTGTGGTGACGTCGCGGTCACATGACCGTGATGACGCCGCGGTCACATGACCGTGACGTCACGAAGGTCCTTGTCGGCACAGCCGCTTGCAGCGCCGGGGAGATCGCGACGTCAGAGGGTGAGTATAGCCAATTTTTATTATTTTTTACATTACTATTGATGCTGCATATTGCTGCATATGCAGCATCAATAGTACAGCAGTAATCCCGCAGCGGAAACCGCGGAACAAACCGCGATAAATCTGCAGGGATAACCGCAGCTGTTTTGCCCTGCAGATTTTCAATTCCGCTGCGGGATTAACCCGCAGAGGAACCCGCAGCGTGTGAACGTGGCCTTATACCAAGTTTTGCCATGATTGCCGCGCCGTTGACGGACCTCCTTCAAGGCACAAGATCATCATTGATTAAATGGTCTGCTGAGGCTGAGAGGGCTTTCCAGGAACTGAAGCAGGCTCTGTGTAAACATCTGGTTCTGGTCACACCAGACTTCAACAAGGAGTTCGTAGTCCAGACAGATTCATCAGAAGTCAGCTTGAGAACCATGCTGCCTCTGGAAGTGAACAGGGAGGAGCATTCCATCCAGTATCTGAGCCGTAAGCTCTGTTCATGTGAGAGAAACTATGCCATCGTCCAAAAGGAGTGCTTAGCCATAAAATGGGCCGTAGATACCCTGAGATATTACCTCCTAGGCCATAGGTCACATGACTGTCGGCCGAAATATGGAAAAATTATAGCTCTCAAAATATGGTGATGCAAACACTTGCTTTTGCAATAAAAAAACATCTTTTAGTGTGTGACAGCAGCCAAACATAAAAACCCGATATAAATCTGATATCGCTGTAATCGCACCAACTCGAAGAATAAAGTCGCGTGATCACTTATACCGCATGAGAAACGGTGTAAATTATTAATAAAATTAATTCTTCACCTGCTTTTTCATTCTGCCTCCCAAAGATCACAGTAAGGCTCGGCGCACATTTATCCTGCGCTGTTCGCTTAGATCGGAGTTTCCGTGTAAACCTCTAAATACATGATTCAGATGGTGGAAGATTCCCTATAATGAGGCAGATGGAGGCACTGTGGACGCCATAGGTCCTGCGATCCGGCAGTGTCCGTCTTTTTAGTCACACAAAAAAGCGCAGTCCGCCAGTTTTGTGCACATCTGACAAGGACACCGCTGAACAGAGGCCAGACGGAGTCCAGCGTAACTCTGCTGTCTCATAGTGAATGGATCCCTTGGGTGTTTCATCTGAATCACGTCACTCAGAGATTTAGATGGAAGCCCCAAAGTAAGTGCTCAGCATAGAGCTCTGGTTAAATGTGACCCCAAATGTTATGTAAAATGTTCCCAATAAAAGCTTCAACTCAATTCACAAAAAGAACAAGTCCCCACTCAGATCCATCATCTGTTAAAGGAAATAAAGGGGGCTTACACATTACTGGTAGTACAAAGGCTCTGGAAAAGCTAAATGGCTCCCCGCTCCCCAAAAGAAATTCAGCAAATTCTCCACTCCCAAATCCAAACATCCCCCCCTCCCTTCTGAGCCCCAGTGTGTCTAAACCACATTTAGCACCCACATGTTTGGCATATCTGTAGTGATGAGAGCCCGCCTAATTTACAGGTGCGTGCATCCAGAAGCATGAGCTGGGCACAATGTACTGGTCAGTCATGTCTTCTTGGCGCCGGGCGCCACCTCCTCACCACTGTTTTGAAATCTGCAGGCGCCTGCGCTCTTTTCTTCTTCTTTGGGCAGGCGCAGTGAGCGCTGGCCGTCTGTCCTCTGTGCGTACGTACGCCCTGCCTGTGAATCCCAGCCGCTCAGTGTGAATAAATCATAAGTCACTGCGGGGCTGGGATTCACAAGCAGGGCGGCCGCACAGGCGCAGTCACCGAGACTGCATATGAGGAAAGACGGGCAGCGCTCACTGCGCCTGCCCAAAGCAGAAGAAAAGAGCGCAGGCGTCGGCAGATTTCAAAACAGCGGTGAGGAGGCGGCGCCCGGCGCCAAGAAGACATAACTGACGGCTGTGTGGCGTCTGAAGCAGGGGGGAAAGGCCTGCCTCCTTGACTGAAGACAAGGTATTTTGGACAAATAACAAAACTGATTATTTCGACAATTACAGCACCCAGAACTAAAAGAGCCACCTTGTCAGAATGCAGCATTACTGCTGCACAAGGTGGCTTTTAGTTAAAAATGCCTGGGGGGGGGGGGGGGGGGGGTGACAGGTTCCCTTTAAGGGCATAAAAAAATTTAAAATTGCAAAATTTTATAATTATTTGTCAAATTTCCGGGTTTTTTTAACAATTACAAGTCATATCAAAGAAATTTTTACCACTATAATAAAGTACAGTATGTGACAAGAAAACAATCTCAGAATCAGTGGGATCCATTGAAGGGTATCAGAGTTATGACCTCATAAAGTGACACTGGTCAGGAAGGTGAAAACAGGCTTCAGGGTTAAGGTGTTAAAAAATTATTTTAAATTCCGAAACTATAAATCAGACAAGGTGATTTTGTGGATTTGTTTTCTCATTTTGACTCTCATAGTTGTGGTCTACCTATTATGTCAATTACAGGCCTCTCTCATCTTTTTAAGTGGGAGAAATTGCGCAATTGGTAGCTAACTAAATATTTTTCCCACTGTATGTATGTATGCACTTTTGTACATGTGGCAATTTTTCCGCGTGTGCAAGTTTTGCGTGTGGCGAGTTTTCCATGAGGTGAGTTTTCGTGAGCCTAGTTTTGCATGTGGCGAATTTTGTGCGTGGTGACTTTTGTGTTTCGACTTTTATGTGGCGAAGTTGGTGTATGTGTGGTGAAATGTGTGCTGAGGGTGGTATATGTGTTCAAGCACCTGGTAGTGTGTGGCGCATTTTGTGTGTGTGTTATATCCCCATGTGTGGTGAGTATCCCATGTCGGGGCCCCACCTTAGCAACTGTACAGTATATACTCTTTGGCACCATCGCTCTCATTCTTTAAAGGAAAGGTGCCGCAATTTTGTTTTTGTATTAAAAATGATTGTTTATATAAACAATTATCTTTAATACAAAATTATTTTTTTTAACCTTAATATCTTTTTTATTATTAATAATTTTTGCAGCCACTGGGCGCCGCCATTTTGCTTTGCAGGAGTGTAAGAGTCCCAGCACGACATTTCCACTCTGCATTTACGGCAGCCCTGTGCATAGGACTCAGCAGTCGGGAGCCGACCGCGTTATCTCCTGCTCTGATCTGGCCACGCCCCCTGGGCTGTCTCCACATCACAGCAGAGGCAGGAGGTCGGCGCCATGTTTCTTCAGCCCACAGTGTGTGAGCTCCACTGTGACTGAGAGCTGTGCTGTTGGAGGGGCAGCTCCAGCTGCCTCTCCTCTCACACTGTCAGCAGTCGGCCGTTCCCTGTCCTCTGCTGCCTGGTGCCCTGGCTCAATCTCTAGAATCGCTAGAGAGGGTGAAGTGCTGGGGTCTGATGTCCTCTATCAGGAGCTGCAGAGAGGTAACAGGGGGGGGAGGGGGAGGGGGAGAATCTCTGTGCTGCTCCGACCCGACCCTGCCTCTCACTGCAGCCACTGATCAAGGACATCAGACCGTGTATCTATCACTACACTGTGCTGAGCCATGTATCTAATCCTCTCCTGTATGATAGTCTGCTGTGCCATGTACCTAATCCTCTCCTGTATGATACTGTCTGCTGTGCCCTGTACCTAATCCTCTCCTGTGTGATACTATGCTGAGCCGTGTATCTAATCCTATACTGTGTGATACTGTCTGCTGAGCCATGCATCTAATCCTATACTGTGATACTATGCTGAGCCATGTATCTAATCCTATACTGTGTGATACTGTCTGCTGAGCCATGCATCTAATTTTATACTGTGATACTATGCTGAGCCATGCATCTAATTCTATCCTGTGTGATACTGACTGCTGAGCCGTGTATCTAATCCTCTCCTGTGTGATACTATGCTGAGCCGTGTATCTAATCCTATACTGTGTGATACTGTCTGCTGAGCCATGCATCTAATCCTATACTGTGATACTATGCTGAGCCATGCATCTAATTCTATCCTGTGTGATACTGACTGCTGAGCCGTGTATCTAATCCTCTCCTGTGTGATACTGTCTTCTGAGCTGTGTATCTAATCTTATCCTGTGTGATACTGACTGCTGAGCCGTGTATCTAATCCTCTCCTGTGTGATACTGACTGCTGAGCCGTGTATCTAATCCTATCCTGTGTGATACTGTCTGGTGAACCGTGTATCTAATTCTCTCAGGCACTCCTCTCCCCCCTGCATATCTTTCCCCATTACACACACAACTCAATGCATGCGATAACAGGAGCTGCAGGCGTCATGCTGTATTATGGCATTATGTGAGATCTATATGACGGTATTATGTGATCTGTATGGTGGTGATTATGCTTGATCAGTATTGTGAGAATTATACGGTGGTATTGTGTGTGATCTATATGGTGGTATTATGTGAGAACACTGGCGGTATTATGTGTGATCTATATGGTGGTATTATGTGAGAACACTGGCGGTATTATGTGTGATCTATATGGTGGTATTATGTGAGAACACTGGCGGTATTATGTGTGATCTATATGGTGGTATTATGTGAGAACACTGGCAGTATTATGTGTGATCTATATGGCGGTATGTGAGAACACTGGCGGTATTATGTGTGATCTATATGGTCGTATTATGTGAGAACACTGGCAGTATTATGTGTGATCTATATGGTGGTATGTGAGAACTGTATGATGGTATTGTGTGTGATCCATATGGCTGTATTATGTGTGCTCTATATGGTGGTATGTGAGAACTGTATGACAGTATTGTGTGTGATCTATTTGATGGTATTGTGTGTGATCTATATGGCGGTATTATGTGTGAGCTATATGGCAGTATTATGTGAGAACACTATGGCAGTATTATCTTCAGAAAGCGGACCCATTCTATGGTGGTTCTGGCTGAGCACCTGCTCGCGGGTCTGGGGTAATAGAGGGGGCAGCATGACCTCCAGTTAGGTGCAGTCAGGGCTGGTCAGGCTGCTGAAGAGAGGGGTCTCATTTTTATTGTTACTATATGGCTAAATTTCCTTCCCAGCGTCACCCCGTACTTCGCCTGTCGTCTCACTTTCACACATCACCAGGACAGGATGGAGAAGACAGGATCTGAGGAGGGGAATGGGGTCTTAGCATGCAAAGTCTGGATCAGAACAGGCCATCAATCCGCAGAAATGTTTCCTGGATTTCTGTGGAGCAGACGGTCCATCCATGTGTATAAAAGACAGCGCTCTATGTACAATCCCTGGCTGCTCCGCGCACCAAACAGGGGGCCCCCATAGACCAGCACACTGCTCTCCTGAAATACTCTGCGCTGCGGTCACCCTGCTCCCTCCACCACATATCTCCCAGAATCCTTGCTGGCTGCCATCCTCGGTGACTGTCTACTTGTCAGTGTAAGGCTGCTTTCACACTAGCGTCAGTACGGGCCCGTCGCAGTGCGTCGGGCCGACGTACCGACGCATGCTGTGAAAGAAATGCCCGACGTGGTAGCGGATGTAGTCTTACGACGCTTCCGCTGCCCCATTGTAAGGTCCGGGGAGGAGGGGGCGGAGTTTCGGCTGCGCATGCACGGTCGAAAATGGCGGACTCGACGCACAAAAAAACCGTTACATGTTATTTTTTTTAGTGGCGGTGGTCCGCCAAAACACGACTCAACCGTCGCACGGTGGTTGCGACGTGTGGCAATACGTCGCAATGCGTCGGTAATGTTAGTCTATGGGGAAAAAACACATCCTGCAGACAACTTTGCAGGATGTGTTTTGCAGGATGTGTTTTATCTCCTGAACGACGCATTGCGACGTACAGCCAACAACGCTAGTGTGCAAGTAGCCTAAGGCTGCCGTCACACATTCAGTATTTGGTCAGTATTTTACCTCAGTATTTGTAAGCCAAGACCAGGAGTGGCTGATAAATGCAGAAGTGGTGCAGATGTGTCTGTTATACTTCTCCTCTAATTGTTCCACTCCTGGTTTTGGCTACAAATACTGAGGTAAAATACTGACCAAATACTGATAGTGTGACGGCAGCCTTACTCTGCAGTCACCAACAAAATGGCTGCTCACTGGGTTCCTGAATATCATCCTCTTATCCCTTAGCAAACACCCAGAAGGGGAGGAGAGGAGTGACATCACACACGTCAGCAGACTCCGCCCATAATTACTGCAGTGCTGTAATGTGAGCTTGTTGTACACGAGGTTTTTCTGAAATTTCAGCAGCTGCTCCCCCTAGTGTTTAAAAGTGGAAATTCCAAAACTTTTCAAATTATTTTTCATATTTTACTAAATTATAAACAAATGATAATAATTTTTAAGAAAATGTAAACATTAATTCTTTACATTTTTACAATTTCTGTAAAAAAAATTTTTTTTGATGGCACCTTCCCTTTAAGTCCCGCTTGTTCACATCTGGCAGCTGTCAATTTGCCTCCAACACTTTTCCTTTCACTTTTTCCCCATTATGTAGATAGGGGCAAAATTGTTTGGTGAATTGGAACGCGCGGGGTTAAAATTTTGCCTCACAACATAGCCTATGACGCTCTCGGGGTCCAGACGTGTGTGTGACTGTGCAAAATTTTGTGGCTGTAGCTGCGACGGTGCAGATGCCAATCCCGGACATACACACATACAGTTAGGTCCATATATATCCATATATATTTAGACAGAGACAACATTTTTCTAATTTTGATTATAGACATTACCACAATGAATTTTGAACAAAACATTTCAGATGCAGTTGAAGTTCAGACTTTCAGCTTTCATTTGAGGGTATCCACATTAAAATTGGATGAAGATTTTAGGAGTTTCAGCTCCTTAACATGTGCCACCCTGTTTTTAAAGGGACCAAAAGTAATTGGACAGATTCAATAATTAAAAATAAAATGTTCATTTTTAGTACTTGGTTGAAAACCCTTTGTTGGCAATAACTGCCGGAAGTCTTGAACTCATGGACATCACCAGACGCTGTGTTTCCTCCTTTTTGATGCTCTGCCAGGCCTTAACTGCGGTGGTTTTCAGTTGCTATTTGTTTGTGGGCCTTTCTGTCTGAAGTTTAGTCTTTAACAAGTGAAATGCATGCTCAATTGGGTTGAGATCAGGTGACTGACTTGGCCATTCAAGAATATTCCACTTCTTTGCTTTAATAAACTCCTGGGTTGCTTTGGCTTTAGGTTTTGGGTCATTGTCCATCTGTAGTATGAAACGACGACCAATCAGGTTGGCTGCATTTGGCTGGATCTGAGCACACAGTATGGCTCTGAATACCTCAGAATTCATTCGGCTGCTTCTGTCCTGTGTCACATCATCAATAAATACTAGTGACCCAGTGCCACTGGCAGCCATGCATGCCCAAGCCATCACACTGCCTCCACCATGTTTTACAGATGATGTGGTATGCTTTGGATCATGAGCTGTACCACGCCTTTGCCATACTTTTCTCTTTCCATCATTCTGGTAGAGGTTGATCTTGGTTTCATCTGTCCAAAGAATGTTCTTCCAGAACTGTGCTGGCTTTCTTAGATTTTTTTTTAGCAAAGTCCAGTCTAGCCTTTTTATTCTTGATGCTTATTAGTGGCTTGCACCGTGCAGTGAACCCTCTGTATTTACTTTCATGCAGTCTTCTCTTTATGGTAGATTTGGATATTGATACGCCGACCTCCTGGAGAGTGTTATTCACTTGGTTGGCTGTTGTGAAGGGGTTTCTCTTCACCATGAAGATTATTCTGCGATCATCCACCACTGTTGTCTTCCGTGGGCGCCCAGGTCTTTTTGCATTGATGAGTTTACCAGTGCTTTCTTTCTTTCTCAGGATGTACCAAACTGTAGATTTTGCCACTCCTAATATGGTAGCAATTTCTCGGATGGGTTTTTTCTGTTTTCACAGCTTAAGGATGGCTTGTTTCACCTGCACGGAGAGCTCCTTTGACCGCATGTTTACTTCACAGCAAAACCTTCCAAATGCAAGCACCACACCTCAAATCAACTCCAGGCCTTTTATCTGCTTAATTGAGAATTACATAACAAAGGGATTGCCCACAACTGTCCATGAAATAGCCTTGGAGTCAATTGTCCAATTACTTTTGGTCCCTTTAAAAACAGGGTGGCACATGTTAAAGAGCTGAAACGCCTAAACCCTTCATCCAATTTTAATGTGGATACCCTCAAATGAAAGCTGAAAGTCTGAACTTCAACTGCATCTGAACTGTTTTGCTTAAAATTCATTGTGGTAATGTCTATAACCAAAATTAGAAAAATGTCTCTGTCCAAATATATATGGACCTAACTGTACGTACGTACGTACGTACGTACGTACATACACACACACATATTCGGCTTTATATATTAGATATACAGTGTGTGTGTATGTATGTATATGTATATATATATATATATATATATATACATATATACATATATACACACACACACATTACCGTGTAAAAGTTTAGGGTCACTTAGAAATTTCCTTTTTTGAAAAGCACAGTTTTTTTTCCAATGAAGCTAATATTATATGATTCAGAAATACACTCTGTACATTGTTAATGTGGTAAATGACTATTCTAGCTGCAAACGTCTGGTTTGTAATGCAATATCTTCATAGATGTATAGAGGCCCGTTTCCAACAACCATCACTCCAGTGTTCTTATGGTACTTTGTGTTTGCTAACAGTGTTAGAAGGCTAATGGATGGTTAGAATACCCTTGAAAACCCTTGTGCAAGTATGTTAGCTCTGCTGAAAACAGTTTGGCTGATTATAGAAGCTATAAACTTGACCTTCCTTTGAGCTAGTTGAGAATCTGGAACATTACATTTGTTGGTTCCGTTAAACCAGTATTTCCCAAACTCCAGTCTTCCCGGACCCCAACAGGTCATGTTTTCAAGATTTCCATAGTGCTGCACAAGTGAGAGAACTCCTGATACTTCACCTGTGCCATACTAAGAAAATCCTGAAAACATGACCTGTTGGGATCCGTGACGACTGGAGTTTGGCAAACACTGCATTAAACTCTCAAAATGGCCAGAAAAAAAGAACTTTCATGTGAAACTCGACAGTCTATTCTTGTTCTTAGAAATGAAGGCTATTCCATGCGAGAGATTGCCAAGAAACTGAAGATTTCTTACAACGGTGTGTGCTACTCCCTTCAGAGGAGAGCACAAACAGGCTCTAACCAGAGAAGAAAGAGAAGTGGGAGGCCCCGCTGCACAACTGAGCAGCAAGACAAGTACATTAGAGTCTGTAGTTTGAGAAATCGACGCCTCACAGGTCTTCAACTGGCAGCTTCATTAAATAGTACACGCAAAACGCCCGTGTCAACGTCTACAGTGAAGAGGCGACTCCGGGATGCTGGCCTTCAGGGCAGAGTGGCAAAGAAAAAGCCATATTTGAGACTGGCTAATAAAAGGAAAAGATTAATATGGGCAAAAAAACACAGACATTGGACAGAGGAAGATTGGAAAAAAGTTATGGACAGACGAATCCAAGTTTGAGGTGTTCGGATCACACAGAAGAACATTTGTGAGATGCAGAACAACTGAAAAGATGCTGGAAGAGTGCCTGACACCATCTGTCAAGCATGGTGGAGGTAATGTGATGGTCTGGGGTTGCTTTGGTGCTTGTAAAGTAGTGGGAGATTTGTACAAGGTAAAAGGAATTTTGAATAAGGAAGGCTATCACTCCATTGTGCAACACCATGACATACCCTGTGGACAGCGCTTGATTGGAGCCAATTTCATTTTATAACAGGACAATGACCCAAAGCACACCTCCAAATTATGCAAGAACTATTTATGGAAGAAGCAGGCAGCTGGTATTCTATCTGTAATGGAGTGGCCAGCGCAGTCACCAGATCTCAACCCCATTGAGCTGCTGTGGGAGCATCTTGACCGTATGGTGCAATAAGTGCCCATCAAGCCAAACCAACTTGTGGGAGGAGTTTCTGGAAGCATGGGGTGAAATTTCTCCAGATTACCTCAGCAAATTAACTGCTAGAATGCCAAAGGTCTGCAATGCTGTAATTGCTGCAAAGGGAACATTCTATGACGAAAGCAAAGTTTGAAGGAGAAAATTATTATTTCAAATAAAAAACTTTTTTTTTTTAACCTTGTCAATGTCTGGACTAGATTTTCAATTCATTTGGCAACTCATTTGATTAATAAAATTATAGTTTTCATGGAAAATACAAAATTGTCTGGGTGACCCTAAACTTTTGAACAGTTGTCTGTGTGTGTGTGTGTGTGTGTATATATATATATATATATATATATATATATATATATATATATATATATATATATATATATATATATATATATATATATATATATATATACATATATATATATATACATATATACATATATACATATATATATATATACATATATATATATATATATATATATACATATATACATATATATATATATATATATACATATATACATATATATTGTATGTTATATGTATTTTGTATAATTAAAACATTTTAAAAGTGAATACAGAATTCATTTTATTAAAAAGGGATCTGACCTTTTTCACTAAAATTTTTAGATTTCGTTTTCTTTTATATATTTTTTTGCCTTTTCGGAATATATTTTTTTGGATTTCCATTTTGTAACTATTCTGAACATCTGTGGAAATTTGGTTTTTGTATTAAGGTAATTGTCAAGGTAAGGAATAATTTAGCACATTTTTGCTATTCATCTCACCACTCTTTATTACAATCTAAAGTTAATGCAAATTAAACTATAAATACTGAAGAAGCCAATTTTGTGAAAACCAAAATTTGGGTCACTCTCAAAACTTTTGGCCACAACTGCACAGTGTATCATTTACCTGGGTCCGACATGGATTTTTTTTTCGTGTTGTGGATTTTTACAAGTGGATAGATTAATATGGTGCCAATGTGAAAAGAAAGCTTCAGAATGGGGCTGGCATGTACATTAGATGAAATGTCAGCATAATTATGCCCTTACTGGCTCCTTGAAACCTGACAAGAGTGGATTCCTTTTTAATAAAGTAAACTTTAAAAAGGTGTAAACAGGAATCAGCAGACAAGCTATGACATGAGTTTCTGAAAAGTGGCAAAATCCTACTTAGAAAGGTCTCTGTCCTGCTGGGATCCTATTTTAGCTGTAATGCATGACAGGTAGAACTACTCCTGAGTTTATAGAAAACTCAGCTGGATTTTGCTGTCCAATAAGGCGTTTTAATTTGTGGTAACTGCCTCGGGAGTGCTAATAAAAGTGCCGTAACATACTGTCATCTTTTATGAGCAGAGTATATAAACACTGACAAGATGGAAAAACACCAACCCCATGGGGGATATTTAATCACTCAACGACTGATTTCAGGTTGACCCTAGAAAATGTTGTACAAAGAGATTGTGTCAAATGCGGGTGCTGTGCTCTGATGGAGTAATTTGTATCTAGATGTCTGCAAGCTGAAACGTTTCATAGAAGCAGAATTTAGAGAATTATATAGAGAGACATCAGAACAAGCCTTTCACAATGTTCGTATCGCTGTACATTAAACTGGCAATTACTTTTTTACTATTATATCCATCCATTTCTGATTCCTAAATCATAGAATGATAGAAGTTGGAAGGGACCTCCAGCGTTATCGTGTAAGCCTCCTGCTCAATGCAGGATTCACTAAACCATCTCAGACAGATGTCTGTCCAGCCTCTGAAGCCTTCCATTGAAGGAGAACACACACCTCTTGTGGCAGCCTGTTCCACTTACTGCTAACCCTCACTGTCAAAATTTTTTTTCTATTCTCTAATATGTATCGTCTCCCTTTCGGTTTTATTCCATTGCTTCTCATGTTTCCATGTGCAAATGAGAATAAGGGTGATCCTCCTCTACATTGTGTTGTGACATCCCTTCGGATATTGTAGACAGTTATTAATTTCCTCTTAGCTTTCTTTTTTGCAAGCTAAACATTCCCAGGTTTCTTTTTTTAATCATTCCTCGTAGGACATAGTGTGCTGTCCGCTCACCATCCTGGTAGCTCTTTTATGAACTTGCTCCAGTTTTTCTATGTCTTTGCTAAAATGTGCCCAGAAGTATTCCAGATGAGGCCTGACCAAAAAGAAGTAGAGGGAGATAATTACTTCATGTGATCTAGACTCTATGCTTCACTTAATACATCCTAGAACTGTGTTTGCTTTTTTGCTACCTCATCATACTGTTGACTCATGTGCAGTCTATGATCTATTAGTATACCCAAGTCTTTCACACTTGCTGTCTCTTCATTCTATTCCTCCCATTCTTTATATGCTTTTTCATTTTTCTTGCCCAGATGTAGAATGTTAATATTCGCTATGCCTTATAACTTTGCATCGTCTGCAAATTTGATTCGTTTACTTTCAGTTCCTTTATCTAGATCATTTATAAAAATGTTGAACACCACTGGTGCAAGGTACCCCACTTGAAACACTCTTCCAATTGGATGTGTAGCAGTTTATTACCAGTCTTTGAGTAAGATCACTGAGCTAATTATGATTCCACCTAACCGTAGCCTTGTCACTCCCATACACTCCCATTTTTAAAAAAGGATAGTATGAGATGGTTTATCAAAGGCTTTGCTGAAGTCAAGATATACTGTATCTACTGCATTTCCTTGATCCACCCAGTCAGTGATTCCAGTAGGAAATTAAATTAGTCTGGCATGACTCTTTTGCTCCAAACCCACAGTGGTTCTGGTTAATTACTGTATTCTTATCCAGGTACTTACATGCTGTTGAGTAATTTGTTCTACGGTCTTTCCTGGTATAGAAGTAAGGCTCACTTGCCTGTAATTTCCTGGCTCCATCTTCTTTCCTTTTTTGAAGGTCATGAAAACATTGTCCCTTCTCCAATATTCTGTGATTTCTTTTTTCCAGGATTTTTCAAAGATTCTGGCTAGTGGTTCGACAATTTCCTCTGCTAATTCTTTCAGTAGACAAAGATGTAATTCATCGGGACCAGGAGATATAAATTAGCTAAGTGTTCACTCACTATCTCTCTGTTTTTATAGATAGGATGGATTCTTTTATTCATTCGAAAGCACTGTGAAGATCAGTTGATGTTACAATTGCTTTCTTAGAGAACACAGACGCAAAATAGGAACCTAAAAGCTTGGCCTTCTCAACATAATTTTTGACCTTTTTCCTTCTCATCCTGTAAAAATTCTATAACATCTTTGACATTTCTTTTGCTTTTGACATACCCCCAAAATCTTTTTTTTTTTTCTTGCTTTTGGTCTCCCTTGCAATCCTCACTTCATTACTGGTTTCAACTCTTCTAACTCTTGCTCTGCATTCCCTGCAAATAGCATTACATTTTTCTTTAGGTATGCCCCCTCTTTCCATTTGATATACATTTCTTTTTTCCTTTTTTAACGAGTGTTTGTGTTCATCCATCCTGGTCTCTTTAAATGCTGCCAACTCTTCCTTTCAAGCTTAAATAGAACCTGTCAGCAGGATTTTGCTAACTAAACTACAGGCATTGTCATTTTGACGTTGTTACTCTGATTAAAATGATATTTGGGGTGAAGAAATCTGTCTTGTGGTTCTTGTGTAATCCGTGTTAATAGTTTTCAGTTAATGAGATGCTCGAGCTCCGGGGCGAGACTGTAGCCCGGTCTTATCTTGGTGCTCTAGGCCAGAGAAACCAAGAAAAGACCTGACCACAGGCCCACCCGAAGCACAAACATGTTCTTCATCATAGAGACAGATTGTGTGTGTCTCCCTCTTGTACATCAACCACTCATACGTACACAGCTCCCTCCAGAGATCCTTCCACAGCAGCACAATATATATTAGCGACTCCACCACAGCAGCAGCGTATGTCAGCAACCCTGCCACAGCAGTACAGTGTCAGAGACTGCCGCCACAGCAGCACAGCGTGTCAGGGACCCCCGCCACAGCAGCACAGCGTGTCAGGGACCCCGCCACAGCAGAACAGTATGTCAGGGACCCCCGCCACAGCAGCACAGTGTGTCAGGGACCCCCCACAGCAACACTATGTCAGCGACCTCCACCACAGCAGCACAGTGTGTCGGGGACTCCCCACAGAAACCGTGTCAGCGACATCCACCACAGCAGCACAGTGTGTCATCGACCCCTGCCACAGCAGCATCGAGTGTGTCAGACCCACGCTATACGTATTTAATACGCTACTTACCTCCAGAATACCGGGGAGAGGGGGGAGCTTAGCTGACAGATTACCTGTAAGTGTTACTGATATGTGATATGATTGAGCAATAACTTTTATTTTCATTTCTAAAAACATAACCAGCGTCAGTGAATCATTTTCCTGCCCATCATGAATATTGATGTAACATTTGACGTTCATGCAGTGGCGTTATTCTTCTAAACTAGGTGTATTGATCCGCAGCCAATATACAACAGCCATAGCATATTGTTAAACACGATAGAAAAGTCCTCTGCAATCAATAGTGACTATTATATGCCGGTAACGAGACACTTGACTGTGTTTGTTCGTGTCAATCTTCTTGACAGTTTCATATAAATAAAGCAACGCAGACAATCCGATTAGAAAAATTGTCAATCTCTTTCCCTTCTTACTGTTTGGCAGCTGATAAAAACATAAAAGATGATTTTCTCAGGGAATGGCTGTGAGAGTATTAAAGCAAGCAGCTCCTTCTGATAGCCTAACCTTTGTAAAGGATTGGAAGAGCACACGGTTCAATCCCGCATGCCCATCACTCCTATCCAGGCTTTATGCTACAACTTCTCTCAAGACCAGAACTATTCATTTATATTGCCAAAAATTGTCTTCACCCCAAAATAAACTTGGTACGAGTTAGTGTCCTCAATTGTCAATTGCCTCTGACGAATCTATTACGCTATACTGAGCATTCACACTGCCACTCTATTCAAAGTCCATGGGATTCGCACAGACAGCCGAGTTGGTGGCCAACATTTTTTTTTTAATTTAGGTAAAGCTTTACACGTCCCGATGTAGGAGTAAATGATTAACCCAATAAGATCCCACAAATAGGAGTTATGTACTGAAAACAACCTAACCAATAAGTACTTCTACCATTTTAGTATCATTAATAGTTCATCTTTATTTAATACAAATATACAGCAAACAATCTAGAATAAAAAGATAAGTGCAGAGAATGATATAAATGGCAATTGTGTAACACATTTATGTGCACCTCAAAAAAATGCGCCTAACAAAAAAAACGCGCAAACTGGTTTCATGAATAACCCACATGGAGAAAAACTGTAAATAAATAATGCAATATATGATAATTAGTTACTATACACAGATCACATAAATGATATATTAGCTCCCCCTAATAATATATAAATAAATTCTTCCAAGTGAAAAACAATAAACCAAAGAGATATTGCATGGTAGGTAAGTAATAAAGTGCAAGGTGACTAGATGCAAAACAAATGCTTATGTATGTTTATCAGAAAAGTATATTGCACAATGTTGATAAAGTGCAAGCTCAGTAACACACAAACAAGCACTCTGGTGCCAGCAAACCACTTGGAAATATGACAGGCAGAGAGATCACATTTCAGAAGAAACTGTTCACTACCTAGTTACCACAAAATCCCCTCAGGTGCATGTAGCTGGTTTGCTCCTTCAAAAAGGGTATGAAATGGGATTACTCTGCCTGTCATCGTTCCCACTGGTTTGCTAGCACCACCGTGCCTGTTTGTGTTACCTCATCAGTATTGCAATACTTCATGAAGCACTAGCACTTTGTTATTTTCTGTGATCTCTTTTTGGCGAGGATGCACTTCCATGTACACTGCTTTCATTTCCTATTTATGTATTTGTATTTCGGCACCATGGGAGTTGACCAATAGAAGCTATACTGACCCCTGCAATCCACTCCAGCAGTTTCATCTACAGGCTCCAGAGGACCACACTGGCCACTGATTAGCAGTAGGGTCAGGCCTCCAGACACTGATTACATATTGTAATGTAAGTAATTAAAGTAGTCTCTGTTCAATCGTTAAGTCTGCTATTTGAGAGCCATGGGAGTAAAACAATAAAATAATCTCCACTTCAGCACTGCTGCACCTACAGGTTACACTGAAGCGGAACCAGTGATGTCATTGACCTGACCACTGTGGCTGTTGATTAGCAGCAGAGTAAGGGTATGTGCACACATTGCAGATTTTGCTGCGGATTTTTCCGCAGTGGATTTGTAAAATCCGCAGTGCAAAACCACTGCGGATTTTCACGCGGTTTCTTCTGCGGATTCCTCTGCGGGTTTTCAACTGCACTTTACTATTGGTGCAGGTTGAAAACCGCTGCGGAATCCGCAGAAAGAAGTGACATGCTACTTCTTTTTTTCCGCAGCATGTGCACTGCGGTTTTTGTTTTCCATAGGTTTACATGGTACTGTAAACTTAGGGAAAACTGCTGGGGATCCGCAGCATCAAATCCGCTGCAGATCCGCAGCAAAATCCGTAGCATGCGCACATACACTAAGGAGTTTTGACCCTGATAACAAAAAGCAATATACATAATTAAGTGTATTTGCCGCTGAAATCTCCCAGGGTTGAGCCATGGACCAGCAGCAGTCATGTCACTGACCACCACCTGGTTGACTGCGGAGTTCGTTAATACAGCTGCATTAGAATACAAAGCGGAGTGCAGGTGTGAGTTGAGCTTCTTTTTGTTCTAATTGTTTAACAACTCACACGGGAAAAATAGGTAAAACACTACAAACTGCAACTGACCCAGCCAGTTACTGAACAGACTAAAGATCCTGACCCCACAGTCCTTAGTGGTTCCAACACTGGCTGGAATAGCCCTAACAGACTAAACAATGGCAACATACATAGACCTAATGCGATTTACCTACAGAAGTGAAGGAGTCCTGAGATAGAAAGAGATTCCAGAGTGAGTTAAATAAACCATGAAATACAAATTGAAAAGATAAGGTACGTACTGCTGAACAGTATTACCCCTACTCCCTAACTAGAAATAGAAGATAGATGCAGGGGGAAATGCATAATTAGCAGAGAGATAAACCCTAGCTGGTCTTTCACTTACTGGCATACACAACGGCAGTATGGCTGGACGTCCATATGAAAATATCACCAGAAGGAAATACTAGCAGGGGGAAAGTACACTGCTCAAAAAAATAAAGGGAACACTAAAATACCACATCCTAGATATCACTGAATGAAATATTTCAGTTGTAAATCTTTATTCATTACATAGTGGAATGTGTTGAGAACAATAAAACATAAAAATGATCATTGTAAATCAATATTAATACCCCATGGAGGTCTGGATTTGGAATGATCCTCAAAATCAAATTACAGGCTGGTCCAACTTCAGTGGAAATGGCCCAATACAAGGAAATTATGTTCTGGTATGTGTGTGTGGCCTCTGCATGCCTGTATGACCTCCCTACAACACCTGAGCATGCTCCTGATGAGGCGGCGGATGGTCTCCTGAGGGATCTCCCAGACCTAAACTAAAGCATCCGCCAACTCCTGACAGTCTGTGGTGCAACGTGACGTTGGTGGATGGTGCAAGACATGATGTCCCAGATGTGTTCAATCGGATTCAGGTCTGGGGTACGGGCGGGCCAGTCCATAGCTTCAATGCCTTCATCTTGCAGGAACTGCTGACACACTCCAGCCACATGAAGTCTGGCATTGTCCTGCATTAGGAGGAACCCAGGACCACACCAGCATATGGTCTCACAAGGGGTCTGAGGTGCTCGTCTCGGTACCTAATGGCAGTCAGGCTACCTCTGGCGCGCACATTCCAAAGAAATGCCACCCCACACCATTACTGACCCACTGGCAAACCGGTCATGCTGAAGGATGTTGAAGGCTGCAGATCGCTCTCCACAGCATCTCCAGACTCTGTCAGGTCGGTCACATGTGCTCAGTGTGAACCTGCTTTCATCTGTGAAGAGCACAGGACGCCAGTGGCGAATTTGCCAATCCTGGTGTTCTGTGGCAAATGCCAAGCATCCTGCACGGTGTTGGGCTGTGAGCACAACCCCCATCTGTGGACGTCAGGCACTCAGACCATCCTCATGGAGTCGGTTTCTAACAGTTTGTGCAGACACATGCACATTTGTGGCCTGCTGGAAGTCATTTTGTAGGGCTCTGGCAGTGCTGTTCCTCCTTGCACAAAGGCTGATGTAGCGGTCCTGCTGCTGGGTTGTTGCCCTCCTACCGCCCCTTCCACGTCTCCTGGTGTACTGGCCTGTCTCCTGGTAGCACCTCCAGCCTCTAGACACTACGCTGACCGACAGCAAACCTTCTTGTCATAGCTCGCATTGATGTGCCATCCTGGATGAGCTGCACTACCTGAGCCACTTGTGTGGGTTGTAGAGTCCGTCTCATGCTACCACAGTGTGAAAGCACAACCAACATTCAAATGAAACCAAAACATCAGCCAGAAAGCAATGATACTGAGATGTGGTATGTGGTCCCCACCTGCAGAACCACTCCTTTATTGAGGGTGTCTTGATAATTGCCAATAATTTCCATCTGTTGTCTATTCCATTTGCACAACAGCATGTGAAATTGATTGTCAAACAGTGTTGCTTCCTAAGTGGACAGTTTGATTTCACAGAAGTTTGATTTACTTGGGAGTTATATTCTGTTGTTTAAGTGGTCCCTTTGTTTTTTTGAGCAGTGTATATAAAGCGGCACCCGAAAGGTGATTGGGCAGACAAATGAATAAACACCTGTTAACCTAAAAAAAATAACAGACAATAAAAACCTGGAGCAAATGTGTAACTACTGTGGCTGAGCAGATAGAGAAGCCAAGCACAGGCTCAAGTGTTGGAACCCAGACTCATGACACTTGGCAGATTTAACAACTGAGCAAAAAAAACAACAACCCTTTATTTATTCGTATTGTTCTTTCAAGTTGAGACATCCATCCACCAGTGACACAAATCAATTAATTAATGTTTGTTTATGTCATGAAATATACACAATGACCATTAAATATACACCCTCATATTCACTGAATATCACAACCACATGGGAAAAATTCAGGTGTGGATTTAATGAACAAATTAATGAAGGGGGGTATGCACACAATACAAAATGACAAATGACTAAAATGCAATGTAGGAATAAAAGAAAAAATGTATATAAACTTTGAAAAAAAACATGCAATTAGGGTTGTAATATAAGATCTTGCTTTCGATTCAAGCCATGGGGTGCTCATATTTCTGGTCACCAATGGTGGATTAACTCTTTCTATGCCCTGCACAGAAAAGAATGAGGTTTGACCATGGTGTTACGACGTGCAGTGAAAAGAAACTGTAGAGATATTCCTGCTATTGTCATTGACCGCATCAGAGAGCTATCTTCTGATGCTCGTTTTTAATATGGATCTCGGTGGTCATCCTGGAGTAGAGTTGGAATGAAAATGATTTCCCCAATTATAAACTATTGGTCTGATGGTCTTCTAGGTCATGCAGATACGGTATTTTGGTCTCTTTAGTCTTCATAATGGTATTTTTTGAGGAAGGAAATACTTGATTTTAATGTATTTTCCAATGCCAAAATCGATTTGTAGTCACTCATTTTGGAAATGTTGCAATGCAACATTTCAATTTATTTTGGGGTTTCTTGCAAAATAGTTTCTTCATATTGTATAACAAGTCGTGAGTTTAACTGAAGAGTCTGAGAAAATTCTTTCACACTGATTAACAAATTCATACTATCATCAGACCTAGTAATAGGAACTTGTTTGATCCTTAACCCCTTCATGACCTTGGGATTTTTTGTTTTTCCGTTTTCGTTTTTCACTCCCCTCCTTCACAGAGCCATAACTTTTTTATTTTTCCGTCAATTTGGCCATGTGAGGGCTTATTTTTTGCAGGACGAGTTGTACTTTTGAACGACATCATTGGTTTTACCATGTCGTGTACTAGAAAACGGGAAAAAAATTCCAAGTGCAGTGAAATTGCAAAAAAAGTGCAATCCCACACTTGTTTTTTGCTTGCTTATTTTGCTAGGTTCACTAAATGCTAAAACTGACCTGCCATTATGATTCTCCAGGTCAGTACGAGTTCATAGACACCTCACATGTCTAGGTTATGTTTTACCTAAGTGGTGAAAAAAAATTCCAAACTTTGCAAAAAAAAAAAAAAAAAATTTGCGCCATTTTCCGATACTCGTAGCGTCTCCATTTTTTGTGATCTGGGGTCAGGTGAGGGCTTATTTTTTGCATGCCGAGCTGGCGTTTTTAATTATAGCATTTTGGTGCAGATACGTTCTTTTGATCGCCCGTTATTGCATTTTAATGCAATGTCGCGGAGACCAAAAAAACGTATTTCTGGCGTTTCGATTTTTTTTCTCATTACGCCATTTAGCGATCAGGTTAATGCTTTTTTTTATTGATAGATCGGGCGATTCTGAACGCGGCGATACCAAATATGTGTAGGTTTGATTTTTTTTTTAATTGATTTATTTTGATTGGGGCGAAAGGGGGGTGATTTAAACTTTTATGTTTTTTTTTATTTTTTTCACATTTTTAAAAACTTTTTTTTTTCACTTTTGCCATGCTTCTATAGCCTCCATGGGAGGCTAGAAGCAGGCACAGCCCGATCGGCTCTGCTACATAACAGCGATCATCAGATCGCTGTTATGTAGGAGAATTGCAGGTGTGCTGTGAGCGCCGACCACAGGGTGGCGCTCACAGCCACCGGCGATCAGTAACCATAGAGGTCTCAAGGACCTCTATGGTTACCATTCAGAAGCATCGCCGACCCCCGATCATGTGACGGGGGTCGGCGATGACGTCATATCCAGCCGCCCGGCCGGATGCGGTAGTTAAATGCCGCTGTCTGCGTTTGACAGCGGCATTTAACTAGTTAATAGGCGCGGGCAGATCGCGATTCTGCCCGCGCCTATTGCGGGCACATGTCAGCTGTTCAAAACAGCTGACATGTCCCGGCTTTGATGCGGGCTCACCGCGGAGCCCTGCATCAAAGCAGGGGAGCTGACCTCGGACGGTATAGTACGTCCGAGGTCAGTAAGGGGTTAAAGGGAATCTGTCACCTCATTTTTTTATATTTAAGCTGTGGCCACTGCCTTTAGGGGCTTATCTACAGCATTCTGTAATGCTGTAGATAAGCCCCCGATGTAACCTGAAAGAAAAGAAAAACAAGTAGATTATACTCACCTGGGGGGCGGTGTGGTCCGGTCCGATGGACATCACTGTCCAGGTCCGGCACCTTCCATCTTCATGCGATGACGTCCTCTTCCTTGCTTCCTGTTGCGGCTCCTGCGCAGGCGTCAAAACAAAGTACTGCAGTGCGCAGGCGCCGGAAAAGGTCCAAGAAGCCCAGCACCTGCGCACTGCAGTACTTTGCGCTGCCCTCAAAAGGGCAGATAAAGTACGCGAGAGCCGCGGCAGGAAGCAAGGAAGAGGACGTCATCACATGAAGATGGGAGGCGCCGGACCCGGACAGCGACTCCCATCAGACCCGAACCGACCCTGGGTGATTATAATCTAACTTGTTTTTCTTATCTTTCAGGTTACATCGGGGGCTTATCTACAGCATTGCAGAATGTTGTAGATAAGCCCCTGATGGCGGTGGCCGAAGCTTATATACGAAAAAGTAGGTGACAGATTCCCTTTAAACCATGCGGAACTATTTTATTGTCCAGTATAATATTTGAAATTGGAAAGGTCCCCTGAATTTTTCCATGTGGTTTTGACATCCAATGGACCTCAGGGTTGGTGTATATTTAACCCCTTAGTGACAGAGCTAATTTGATACTTAATGACCGAGCCAATTTTTACAATTCTGACCACTGTCACTTTAAGAGGTTATAACTCTGGAACGCTTTATCGGATCCCGCTGATTCTGAGATTGTTTTTTTGTGACATATTGTACTTCAAGTTAGTGGTAACATTTCTTCGATATTACTTGCGATTATTTATGAAAAAAATGGAAATATGGTGAAAATTTTTAAAATTTTGCAATTTTCAAACTTTGTATTTTTATGCCCTTAAATCAAAGAGATATGTCACAAAAAATAGTTCATAAATAACCTTTCCCACATGTCTACTTAACATCAGCACAATTTTGGAAACAATTTATTTTTTTTGTTAGGGAGTTATAAGGGTTAAAAGTTGACCAGCAATTTCTCATTTTTACAACACCATGTTTTTTTTAGGGACCACATCACCTTTGAAGTCATTTTGAGGGGTCTATATGATAGAAAATAACCAAGTGTGACACCATTCTAAAAACTGCACCCCTCAAGCTGCTCAAAACCACATTCAAGAAGTTTATTAACCCTTTACGTACTTCACAGGAACTGAAACAATGTGGAAGAAAAAAATGAATATTTAACTTTTTTTTGCAAACATTTTACTTCAGAACCATTTTTTTAAATTTTCACAAGTGTAAAAACAGAAATTTAACGACAAATTTTGTTGTGCAATTTTTCCTGAGTACGCCGATACCCCATATGTGGAGGTAAACCACTGTTTGGGCGCACCGCAGAGCTTGGAAGTGAAGGAGCACCGTTTGACTGTTTCAATGCAGAATTGGCTGGAATTGAGATCGGACGCCATGTCGCGTTTGGAGATCCCCTGATGTGCCTAAACAGTGGAAACCCCCCACAAGTGATACCATTTTGGAAACTAGACCCCTTAAGGAACTTATCTAGATGTGTGGTGAGCACTTTGAACCCCCAAGTGCTTCACAGAAGTTTATAACGTAGAGCCGTGAAAATAAAAAATCGCATTTTTTCTACAAAAGTGATCCTTTTGCCCCAAAATTTTTATTTTCACAAGGGTAACAGGAGAAATTAGACCACAAAAGATGTTGTTCAATTTCTCCTGAGTACGTCGATACCCCATATGTGGGGGTAAACCACTGTTTGGGCGCACCGCAGAGCTTGGAAGAGAAGGAGTGTTGTTTTACTTTTTCAATGTAGAATTGGCTGGAATTGAGATCGGACGCCATGTCACGTTTGGAGAGCCGCTGATGTGCCTAAACAGTGGAGACCCCCCACAAATGACACCATTTTGGAAACTAGACCCCTTAAGGAACTTATCTAGATGTGTGGTGAGCACTTTAAACCCCCAGTGTCATGGTTCCCAATGGAAAGGGAACGTAAGAAACATATAAATAACGAACGAGCTCTCGGGTGATGGAAACTCGAGTTGACCGTGAGCTAAATCTACCACACAACTAACAGTAGCCAGGGAGCATACCTACGGCTTCCTAAATGCCACGCGCCAGCCGGAGGACTAACTATGCCTGGTAGAGGAAGAAACAGACCTGGCTTACCTCTAGGGAAATACCCCAAAAGATGATAGCAGCCCCCCACATGTAATAACGGTGAATTAAGAGGAAAAGACATACACAGTATGAAAGTAGATTTAGCAAAGAGAGGTCCACTTACTAGATAGCAGAAGGATACAAAAGAGGACTTCACGGTCAACTGAAAACCCTTTCAAAAACCATCCTGAAATTACTTTAAGACTCCTGTGTCAACTCATGACACAGGAGTGGCAATTTCAGCCCGCAAGAGCTTCCAGCTACAGAGAATTACAAAAACTGCAAACTGGACAAAAGGTACAAAACAAAAGGACAAAGTCCACTTAGCTGATCAGCAGACTAGTAGCAGGAACATGCAACCGAAGGCTCTGGTTACAATGATGACCGGCAAGGAAATGACTGGAGAGCAAGGCTAAATAGGAAACTCCCAAACACTAATGGAAGCAGGTGAACAGAAGCAGCAAAGTGCAAACAAGTCACCAGTACCACCAGGGGAGCCCAAAAAGCGGATACACAACACCCCAGGTGCTTCACAGAAGATTATAACGTAGAGCCGTGAAAATAAAAAAATCGCATTTTTTCTGCAAAAATGATTTTTTGCCTCCAAATTTTTATTTTACCAAGGGTAACAGGAGAAAGTGGACCCCAGAAGTTGTTGTACAATTTGTCTTGAGTACGCTGACACCCCATATGTGGGGGTAAACCACTGTTTGGGTGCATGGCTGAGCTCGGAAGCAAAGGAGCGCCATTTGACTTTTCAATGCAAAATGGACTGGAATTGAGATCGGACGCCATGTCACGTTTGGAGAGCCCCTGATGTGCCTAAACAGTAGAAACCCCCCAAAAGTGACCCCATTTTGGAAACTAGACCCCCCCATGGAATTTATCTAGATGTGTAGTGAGAACTTTGAATGCCCAAGTGCATCACAGAAGTTTATAATGCAGAGTCGTACAAATAAAAAATAATTTTTTTTTAACAATAAAGATTTTTTAGCCCCCAAGTTTTTATTTTCACAAGGGTAACAAGAGAAATTGGACCCCAAAAGTTGTTCTCCAATTTGTCCTGAGTATGCTGGTACCCCATATGTGGGGGTAAACCACTGTTTTGGCACACGGCAGAGCTCGGAAGAGAAGGAGCGCCATTTTGGAATTCAGACTTTGATAGAATTGTCTGTGGGTGTTATGTTGCGTTTGCAGAGCCCCTGATGTACCTAAACAGTAGAAACCCCCACAAGTGACCAAATTTTGGAAACTAGACCCCCTAAGGAACTTATCTAGATATGTGGTGAGAACTTTGAATGCTCAAGTGCTTCACAGAAGTTTATAATGCAGAGTAGCGAAAATAAAAAAATATTTTTTTTTCCCACAAAAAAGATTTTTAGCCCCCAAGTTTTTATTTTCACAAGGGTAACAGGAAAAATTGGACCCCAAAAGTTGTTGTCCAATTTATCCCGAGTACGCTGATGCCCCATATGTGGGGGTAAACCAATGTTTGGGCGCACGGCAAAGCTCAGAAGGGAGGGAGCACCATTTGACTTTTTAGCGCAAAATTGGCTGTCGTGTTTGGAGACCCCCTGATGTACCTAAACAGTGGAAACCCCCAAATTATAACTCCAACCCTAACTCCAACACACCCCTAACCCTAATCTCAACCCGATCCATAATCCTAATCACAACCCTAACGATAATCACAACCCTAACCCCAAAACAGCCCTAATCTCAACCCTAACCATAACCCTAATCAAAACCCTAAATCCAATACACCCCTAACCCTAATCCCAACCCTAACCCTAATCCCAACCCTAATCCCAAACGTAACCCTAATCCCAAACGTAACCTAATCCCAACCCTAATCCTAACCCTAATCCCAACTCTAACCCTAACTTTAGCCCCAACCCTAACTTTAGCCCCAACCCTAACCATAACTTTAGCCCCGTCGTCACAAAAAAAGTTCAATGTAACCTTTTTTTTGTACGTCGCGTCCGCCATTTCCGCGCATGCGTGGCCGTAACTCTACCCCCTCACCCCCAGGACATAGACTGGGCAGCGGATGCGTTGACAAACTGCATCCGCTGCCCACGTTGTGCACAATTTTCACAACGTGCGTCGGTACGTCGGGCCGACGCATTGCGACCGCCCCGTACCGACGCAAGTGTGAAAGAAGCCTAAGGCTACTTTCACACTAGCGTCGTACTCGGCCCATCGCAGTGTGTCGGGCCGACGTACCGACGCTAGCGTTGTAAGCGCCGCACAACGGGTGCAGCGGATGCTGTTTTTTCAACGCATCCGCTGCCCCATTGTGAGGTGCGGGGGCGGAGTTCCGGCCGCGCATGCACGGTCGGAAATGGCGGACACGTCGCACAAAAAAGTTACATGTAGCTTTTTTTGTGCCGACGGTCCGCCAAAGCACGACGCATCCGTCGCACGACGGATGCGACGTGTGGCAATCCGTCGCAATGCGTCGCTAATGCAAGCCAATGGAGAAAAAACGCATCCTGCAAGCACTTTTGCAGGATGCGTTTTTTCTCCAACGACGCATTGCGACGGAAGCCAAAAAACGCTAGTGTGAAAGTAGCCTAACCCTAACACTAGCCCTAACCCTAAATTTAGCCCCAACCCTAACCCTAACCCTAATTTTAGCCCCAACTCGTCTCTCCTGCCGGCCGGCAGATGGCGGGCGCACTGCGCATGCGCCCGCCATGAGGAAAAAGCCGGCCGGCAGGAGGAGACAGAAGAGGACCCAGGGACACCGGGTGAGTATGATAGGGTCCCCGATGCGGTCGCCGGTAAACTGTTAATTACATGTTCTTTGGGGTCTCGGCTACCCCCGGCAGCCGAGACCCCAAAGATCTTCCGGGTGGCGGGCGCACTGCGCATGCGCCCGCCATTTTTCCCAGAAAAATGATGGCGGCGCCCATGGGGAGCCACGAGGAGCATCGGGGGAGATAGGTGAGTATTGGGGGCCATCGGGGACCCTATTTCTCTGTCCTCCGATGTGCGATCACATCGGAGGACAGAGAAATTAAATGGCAAATTGCGGTTTTGTTTTTTTTTGTTGCGACCGCCGGTAAAAGGTTAATTACCGGCGATCGCAAGTCGGGGGTCGGTAAAAACCCCCCGAATCATGTTCTCTGGGGTCTCGGCTACCCTCGGCAACCGAGACCCCAGAGAAAATCCGACTCTGGGGGGCGCTATTCACTTTTTCCACAGCGCCGTTAATTAACGGCGCTGTGGTTTAAGTACCCTTAGCGGCCGCCGTTAAAAGGCGTATCGGCGGTCGTTAAGGGGTTAAGCGTCATGTTTTGTATATGTTTCATGCCATGAAGAAGGATCATAATTGATCCGAAATGTGTAGCATATCTACACTCTGTGTTGCTCATATATTTTGTGGTTTATTAAGTAAAGCCTTCCATTATTTTATGTGGATCGTGGAAGCTGGATGTCTTTTCGTTTTCCTCTCATTACACACAGACCGTGTGATCCGTGCACCTGGTGGTTAGTGAGCTGGACTTTTCTTTACTCCTGGCATGGTCTCTTAGAGCCAATGAGCTTGTTATATTGAATACAGCGGTATCAGCAGAGGAGAGGCCTTTGTAAGAGTCTAATCAACATCATTAGAATAGGACATTTGCTGATCGTGCACACATTCTGACAGGTATGTGTGCACGAAATATCAGTACCACTCACCTCGCAATGTGGAATGGAGTGGTGCCAGACAAACTTTTTAAACAAACCCTTTTTACTCTAAATTTAAATATTCCATTTCAGTTGACAGAAATTGCAGCCATATTGATAACACAGGCCAACAAAAAACAACTTTTTTTATGTTTCTTTGATGAAAATAGGCAAATATTACTAATTTTGGGTCGAGAAACTCAAATATACCCACAGAATTGTTTAATTAGCTCTCGTTTTTTAGATACACGCCATGGAAGTATGTGCTGTAGGTAGCGAGAAGAATTCATTACAAGAGTATAAATTGCACAGTACAGTACACATATTTAGTATCGCCGCGTCCGTAACGACCCAACCTATAAAACTGTCCCACTAGTTAACCCCTTCAGTAAACACCGTAAGAAAAAAAAAAAAAAAACGAGGCAAAAAACAACGCTTTATTACCATACCGCCGAACAAAAAGTGGAATAACACGCGATCAAAAAGATGGATATAAATAACCATGGTACCGCTGAAAACGTCATCTTGTCCCGCAAAAAACAAGCCGCCATACAGCATCATCAGCAAAAAAATAAAAAAGTTATAGTCCTCAGAATAAAGCGATGCCAAAATAATTATTTTTTCTATAAAATAGTTTTTATCGTATAAAAGCGCCAAAACATTAAAAAATGATATAAATGAGGTATCGCTGTAATCGTACTGACCCGACGAATAAAACTGCTTTATCAATTTTACCAAACGCAGAACGGTATAAAGAAATTCATGAATAGCTGGTTTTTGGTTATTCTGCCTCACAAAAATCGGAATAAAAAGTGATAAAAAATGGTCACGTGTCCGAAAATGTTACCAATAAAAACGTCAACTCGTCCCGCAAAAAACAAGACCTCACATGACTCTGTGGACCAAAATGTGGAAAAATTATAGGTCTCAAAATGCCACGTATATAAGTGCCACGTATTTAAGTGCCACGTATAAGTGCCACGTATTTAAGTGCCACGTATAAGCAAAGTAATGATGGTAAGCAGTCTTCACAAGTGGAGTAATTGGTCTTCTTTGGTTGGCAAATGTCACATAACCACACACGTAACAAAAATTGTTAACAATATTTGCACATTTACGAGGCATTTTCAAAGTGTAAATTCTCTCCACAAAATTACTGCAACAAGAGAAAGAGACTTCAATTAGTACAAACTATGCAGACACAATTTATAAAATGGCTGACATTGGTTCAACAGGTCTGTAATCAGGTTTACCAATACACATTTGTTGAAAATTCAAAATTTCCCTATTTTCCTGCATAATAATCTTAAATGACCTGTATCTCAGCAACAAGAGCTAATAATGATTTTTAAGTAACATATTCGTTTTTAGGATGCTAAAATTATTACAAACCAGCTATTTTCATTTCAGAAACATTTTCACTGTTGGCCAGTGTAATCACTGTTGACTGATAAAGTTTGCCATCCATTTCTTAGAACAAAATTGACAACCGGTATGGATCCTTTTCCTATTTAGAAAAAGGACTGTTGCAGCAAAATATTTTAAGGGGTTGTTCATGATGGTATCTTTTATGTATTTGGCAGCTTTCCTAAAAGATTTTCCCACTGCTGTTAAACTCCAGTGAGAAAGTTCAACCTGTTGAAGAGCCTGATAGCCAGTGTTTGATTTTCCTCCACTGCCACCACAGGAGAACTGAAGCATTGCACAGTTCCTATTGAAATTAATGTGTTGTCCCTGAAATAAGTGGAGAGACCAGATACTTCTAAGCAATTTATAGCCATTCTTTTTCTGACAAATATAAAGGAGGGTACTAGAATTTTGCCAAAATAGAAGTTTGGAAAAGTTGCCAAATTTTGGTGCAACGCGAGGCTGCGCTAAAATTTTGCAACTTATAGCTTGTGTTTGGGATGGGGTTGTGGCATCCTCCAATTGTCAAATTCATGACAAGTGGCTGAGTTCCTTACTCCACAAATCTTACTGTCCCAACAGGAGTAACATTAGTGGTGAGGTGCACGCCACTTCTCCGATGGTCCTGTTTCAGTAAGAAGCAAGCACCTCTTAATGAATCAGCAGCGTCTGACTACAACACGCCCCTTCATCAAGACTAGTGTGAATAACACTTCTCTTGATCCATCACCCCCTAATTCTTTGTGCTTTGAGTGAGTGGAAATCCTCTTTAATTAATAAGCAATGACCACATTGGCATATAAAGGATTTGCTCTTATAGTGCCTCTGACAGTCCTTTATGTAACTTTCTATTAGGACTTATAAATTCCTGACACAAGATAAATGTCTCTGCAAATCCAAATGCCTCTTCTGTTTTTACAATGGTAAATGTGTTAATTTTAAGTTTTTCCTCTTACGCTAGTTGTAAATGTGTGGGCAGATATGTGGCCTTTAAGTGATGCCAAGTACATCCTTCTGACAGTCCTCTCTGTCAGCAAGTTCGTTTGCCAAGCGCAGCTCCTGTGCAGACAGAGTGAACCATGGCTATGATCCCTGCATGTGATCAGATTTTTCAAGTTCTCTGCACAATGCCTGGAAGGAGCCTGCATGAAAGCTGGAAGAATAAAGGTGATTGGACCTCATAGAGAGAACACAACAGAGGTCAAAGGAGTCTAAAGAAAGCACTAGGTGAAGTTTTATGTCAGCAACGTGTATGCAGACAAGAACTTTTTCATACTGCACAAAGCTCTGTTGCTTAAATTATGAGCAAAGTGAAAGTTAGCCAAGTATTTTAATGTAAAGAGAAAGTAATATAGCAGAAGTGTATTACCTGACGCCTTTATCGGGTTCATTTATTGCTTATGCCGGTCTGTTTTCATGGACAGACTAAAGCCCATAAATGAAAACTGATGGACTATATACAACTTGATCAGTTCTTTTTCACATGGGTCAACACTAGTGATGTTGCTCGGGTGGTCGCCCGAGTATTTATGAGTACTCGGAGATTTAGTTTTTGTCACACACAGTTGCATGATTTACGGCTGCTAGCCAGCCTGAGTTCATGTGGGGGTTGCCTGGTTGCTAGGGAATCCCCACATGTATTCAAGCTGGCAGCTGTAAATCATGCAGCTGCATCAACAAAAACTAAATCTCCGAGCACTCACAAATACTCTGAGACCACCTGAGCAACGAGTATACTCGCTCATCACTAGTCATCACAAAATGTGTTGGGACAGAACAATCATTAATCCGATTGTTCACTTTCTATATAGCACTTTGTGAATAGCACATCACCTATTTCTATTGGGTCATGTGCTACCGGCAACAATTATCGGGAAAGAAGGTAGCAATAAAATCAGTCACCAATTATCTCCTAATGTTAATGAACCTTAACCATGGAAACTTGTGCAGTTGATTTGGTAATTGCAAATGACATGATGGTCCCACAATAACCATCATGTCTTAAAATATTGCTTTTTAAAATAAATGTTGTAGAGCAATTAACTTTTTTTCTTTTAAAGAGGCTTTTGCTCTCCTAACATTTCTGTTTTAGTAACCGTTATTGCACTGGTTACCCATTCGCTACAGAATACAATACAAACTTATCTCGCTCACACACAAAGCCCTCCACAGTTCTGTAGAACCCTTTCTCTTTTCCCTCATCACGCTATCTATGCTCTCCACTCCAAAACTGATCCAAGACTAACATCATCCACAATCCAAACCTCCCACCTCCATCTTCTAGACTTCTTTTGTGCTGCGCCAGTTTTCTGAAATGCCCTACCACAGATGATCTGCCTAATACCTAGCCCCTCACTTTTTTAAACAAGCTGTAAAAACACATCTCTTTAGACAGGCATATCACCTCATTCCACCAATCTATCTCTCCCCTGTTTTGTCTTTCTAAATTTTACTCAGAACCTGGTCCCTCCTATTCATCCGTGTCCACTTCCTCATTGCACCCAATTGCACATGCTAACTGTACCTAGAGAGATACTGTCTGGTGACCGGATCATGCAGCTGATTTGAAACGCCCAACTAATTATAATTCCTTGGCCATACATGACGAGCACTTTCTAGCTATTGTGTCCCCCCATTTCCTTATGGATTGTAAGCTTTCGAGCAGGACCCTTACTCTTCCTTTAACTGGTGAACTACAGATGCATCTCACAAAATTAGAATATCATCAAAAAGTTAATTTATTTCAGTTCCTCAATACAAAAAATGAAACTCATATATTATATAGAGTCATTACAAACAGAGTGATGTATTTCAAGTGATTATTTCTGTTAATGTTGATGATTATGGCTTACAGCCAATGAAAACCCAAAAGTCATTCTCGGTAAATTAGAATACTTTATAACACCAGCTTGAAAAAATGATTTTAGCATCGAAAATGTTGGCCTACTGAAATGTATGTTCATTCAATTCATTCAATACTTGGTCGGGGCTCCTTTGGCATCAATTACTGCATCAATGCGGCGTGGAATAGAGGCGATCAGCCTGTGGCACTGCTGAGGCATTATGGAAGCCCAGGTTGCTTTGATAGCAACCTTCAGCTCATCTGCAATGTTGGGTCTGGTGTCTCTCATCTTCTTCTTGACTATACTTCTCTATGGGGTTAAGATCAGACGAGTTAGCTGGCCAATCAAGCACATTGATACTGTTGTTTTTAAACCAGGTATTGGTACTTTTGATAGTGTGTGGACAGGTGCCAAGTCCTCCTGGAGAATTACATTTCCATCTCCAAAAAGCTTGTTGGCAGAGGGAAGCATGAAGTGCTGTAAAATTTCCTTGTAGACGGCTGCGCTGACCTTGGTCTTGATAAAACACAGTGGACCTACACCAGCAGATGACATGGCTCCCCAAACCATCACTGATTGTGGAAACTTCACACTAGACCTTGGAAATCAAGGTCCCAGAGTCTGGAGGAAGAGTGGAGAGACAGACAATCCAAGCTGGTGTGAAGTTTCCACAATCAGTGATGGTTTGGTGATGCATGTTATCTGCTGGTGTAGCTCCATCTTGATCAACAGCTCCCAACACAATATAATTTCCTTACAGTCCCCCCCCCCCCACACACAGTAATATACCCCCTGAAATCTCTCTCTCACATTTCTAATCAGCCAATCACATGGCGGCAACTCAGTGCATTTAGGCATGTAGACATGGTCAAGACAATCTCCTGCAGTTCAAACCGAGCATCAGTATGGGGAAGAAAGGTGATTTGAGTGCCTTTGAACGTGGCATGGTTGTTGGTGCCAGAAGGGCTGGTCTGAGTATTTCAGAAACTGCTGATCTACTGGGATTTTCACGCACAACCATCTCTAGGGTTTACAGAGAATGGTCCGAAAAAGAAAAAAAATCCAGTGAGCGGCAGTTCTGTGGGCGGAAATGCCTTGTTGATGCCAGAGGTCAGAGGAGAATGGGCAGACTGGTTCGAGCTGATAGAAAGGCAACAGTGACTCAAATCGCCACCCGTTACAACCAAGGTAGGCCTAAGAGCATCTCTGAACGCACAGTGCGTCGAACTTTGAGGCAGATGGGCTACAGCAGCAGAAGACCACACCGGGTACCACTCCTTTCAGCTAAGAACAGGAAACTGAGGCTACAATTTGTACAAGCTCATCGAAATTGGACAGTAGAAGATTGGAAAAACGTTGCTTGGTCTGATGAGTCTCGATTTCTGCTGCGACATTCGGATGGTAGGGTCAGAATTTGGCGTAAACAACATGAAAGCATGGATCCATCCTGCCTTGTATGGAGCATCTTTGGGATGTGCAGCCGACAAATCTGCGGCAACTGTGTGATGCCATCATGTCAATATGGACCAAAATCTCTGAGGAATGCTTCCAGCACCTTGTTGAATCTATGCCACGAAGAATTGAGGCAGTTCTGAAGGCAAAAGGGGGTCCAACCTGTTACTAGCATGGTGTACCTAATAAAGTGGCCGGTGAGTGTATGTTATAGGTCGCTTACCATTCTGGTGCAGGCTCCGACTCTGAGCCCGCATGTTGTAAGTCACCTGTCTTGTGCCCTATCAGCCACATGTGGAATTGCCATCCACCCACGGCTGTTAACATATGTTAAATTCCACTGTCAATCTCTGAAAGCGGCATTTAGTAGGATCGCGCTGAAGGTGCGTCATTAGCTCCCCCCATCGGTGCCCCTGTCACATGATCGCAAGGCGCCGATGGATTGCCATGACAACCTGGGCTCTTTAGAAGACTCCCATGGTTGTCATTGCCGATCTGCTATGAGCTCCATCCCGTGGCCGCCGTTCTTAGCAGATGAGTATTTCTGCTACACATAGCAGGGCTGAAGCTCTGTTCTGTATTGCACAAGCGATCAGAAGCTCTCTTTTTTTTTTTTTTTTTTTTTTTTTTATACAAACTTTGGATTTTTTTCACCACTTGAATAAAAAAGAACCTATACATGTTTGGTGTCTACGAACTTGAAATGACCTGGAGAGTCATAATGGCAGGTCAGTTTTATCATTCAGTGAACATGGTAAAAAAAAAAAAAAATTGTGGAATTGCACTTTTTTTTTTTTTTGCAATTTAACCGGACTTGGATTTTTTTTAAAAAAGCAAACTCTCACATGGCCATATTCACAGAAAAAGAAAAAAGTTATGGCTCTGGGAAGAAGGGGAGCAAAAATAGAAAACTGAAAATCCCAAGGTCGTGAGGGCTTTAAAGTTTATATTTTTCTGTAAGTTCAGATTCACACATCCATGAAAAGAAACATTCCTTTAGCTCCCTATTGCTCCAGTGCCTCTGTTTGGTGATCTGTTCACCGATCAGAGATTTTGTGTCGTACGTGTCAGTGATTGACTGGAATGGTCAGGTGGCTGAGAGACTGGACGCCATCGCTTCCAAACCTGGAGAGGAACATTAGGACTGTTGGGGATTGTATACATATTTCTTTTGTTTTGTTTCTTGGAACATTTACTACTTAACCCCTTAGTGACAGAGCCAATTTGGTACTTAATGACCGAGCCAATTTTTACAATTCTGACCAGTGTCACTTTAAGAGGTTATAACTCTGGAACGCTTTATCGGATCCCGCTGATTCTGAGATTGTTTTTTCGTGACATGTTGTACTTCAAGTTAGTGGTAACATTTCTTCGATATTACTTGCAATTATTTATGAAAAAAATGGAAATATGGCGAAAATTTTTAAAATTTTGCAATTTTCAAACTTTGTATTTTTATGCCCTTAAATCAGAGAGATAAGTCACAAAAAATAGTTAATAAATAACATTTCTCACATGTCTACTTTACATCAGCACAATTTTGGAAACAAATTTTTTTCTTTGTTAGGGAGTTATAAGGGTTAAAAGTTGACCAGCAATTTCTCATTTTTACAACACCATGTTTTTTTTAGGGACCACATCACCTTTGAAGTGATTTTGAGGGGTCTATATGATAGAAAGTAACCAAGTGTGACACCATTCTAAAAACTGCACCCCTCAAGCTGCTCAAAACCACATTCAAGAAGTTTATTAACCCTTTACGTACTTCACAGGAACTAAAACAATGTGGAAGAAAAAAATGAACATTTAACTTTTTTTTGCAAACATTTTACTTCAGAACCATTTTTTTTAATTTTCACAAGTGTAAAAACAGAAATTTAACCACAAATTTTGTTGTGCAATTTTTCCTGAGTACGCCGATACCCCATATGTGGAGGTAAACCACTGTTTGGGCGCACCGCAGAGCTTGGAAGTGAAGGAGCACCGTTTGACTGTTTCAATGCAGAATTGGCTGGAATTGAGATCGGACGCCATGTCGCGTTTGGAGAGCCCCTAATGTGCCTAAACAGTGGAAACCCCCCACAAGTGACACCATTTTGGAAACTAGACCCCCCAAGGAACTTATCTAGATGTGTGGTGAGCACTTTGAACCCCCAAGTGCTTCACAGAAGTTTATAACGTAGAGCCGTGAAAATAAAAAATCGCATTTGTTTTCACAAAAATGATATTTTCGCCCACAAATTCTTATTTTCACAAGGGTAACAGGAGAAATTAGACCACAAAAGTTGTTGTGCAATTTCTCCTGAGTACGTCGATACCCCATATGTGGAGGTAAACCACTGTTTGGGCGCACCGCAGAGCTTGGAAGTGAAGGAGCACCGTTTGACTTTTTCAATGCAGAATTGGCTGGAATTGAGATCGGATGCCATGTCGCGTTTGGAGAGTCCCTGATGTGCCTAAACAGTAGAGACCCCCCACATATGACACCATTTTGGAAACTAGACCCCTTAAGGAACTTATCTAGATGTGTGGTGAGCACTTTAAACCCCCAGGTGCTTCACAGAAGTTTATAACGTAGAGCCGTGAAAATAAAAAAATCGCATTTTTTCTACAAAAATGATCTTTTTGCCTCCAAATTTTTATTTTACCAAGGGTAACAGGAGAAAATGGACCCCAGAAGTTGTTGTACAATTTGTCTTGAGTACGCCGACACCCCATATGTGGGGGTAAACCACTGTTTGGGCACATGGCTGAGCTCGGAAGCAAAGGAGCGCCATTTGACTTTTCAATGCAAAATTGACTGGAATTGAGATCGGACGCCATGTCGCGTTTGGAGAGCCCCTGATGTGCCTAAACAGTAGAAACCCCCAACAAGTGACCCCATTTTGGAAAATAGACCCCCCAAGGAACTTATCTAGATATGTGGTGAGAACTTTGAATGCCCAAGTGCTTCACAGAAGTTTATAATGCAGAGTAGTGAAAATAAAAAATATTTTTTTTCCCACAAAAAAGATTTTTTAGCCCCCAAATTTTTATTTTCACAAGGGTAACAAGAGAAATTGGACCCCAAAAGTTGTTGTCCAATTTGTCCTGAGTATGCTGGTACCCCATATGTGGGGGTAAACCACTGTTTGGGCGCACGGCAGAGCTCGGAAGGGAAGGAGCGCCATTTTGGAATGCAGACTTTGATAGAATTGTCTGCGGGCGTTATGTTGCGTTTGCAGACCCCTAATGTACCTAAACAGTAGAAACCCCCAACAAGTGACCCCATTTTGGAAAATAGACCCCCCAAGGAACTTATCTAGATATGTGGTGAGAACTTTGAATGCCCAAGTGCTTCACAGAAGTTTATAATGCAGAGTAGTGAAAATATAAAATATTTTTTTTTCCAACAAAAAAGATTTTTAGCCCCCAAGTTTTTATTTTCACAAGGGTAACAGGAGAAATTGGACCCCAAAAGTTGTTGTCCAATTTATCCCGAGTACGCTGATGCCCCATATGTGGGGGTAAACCACTGTTTGGGCGCACGGCAGAGCTCAGAAGGGAGGGAGTACCATTTGACTTTTTTAGCGCAAAATTGGCTGTCGTGTTTGGAGACCCCCTGATGTACCTAAACAGTGGAAACCCCCAAATTATAACTCCAACCCTAACTCCAACACACCCCTAACCCTAATCTCAACCCGATCCATAATCCTAATCACAACCCTAACGATAATCACAACCCTAACCCCAAAACAGCCCTAATCTCAACCCTAACCATAACCCTAATCAAAACCCTAAATCCAACACACCCCTAACCCTAATCCCAACCCTAACCCTAATCCCAAACGTAACACTAATCGCAACCCTATTCCAAACCCTAACCCTAACTTTAGCCCCAACCCTAACTTTAGCCCCAACCCTAACCATAACTTTAGCCCCCGTCGTCACAAAAAAAGTTCAATGTAACCTTTTTTTTGTACGTCGCGTCCGCCATTTCCGCGCATGCGTGGCCGTAACTCTGCCCCCTCCTCCCCAGGACATAGACTGGGCAGCGGATGCGTTGAAAAACTGCATCCGCTGCCCACGTTGTGCACAATTTTCACAACGTGCGTCGGTACGTCGGGCCGACGCATTGCGACCGCCCCATACCGACGCAAGTGTGAAAGAAGCCTAAGGCTACTTTCACACTAGCGTCGTACTCGGCCCATCGCAGTGTGTCGGGCTGACGTACCGACGCTAGCGTTGTAAGCGCCGCACAACGGGTGCAGCGGATGCTGTTTTTTCAACGCATCCGCTGCCCCATTGTGAGGTGCGGGGAGGCGGGGGTGGAGTTCCGGCCATGCATGCGCGGTCGGAAATGGCGGACACGTCACACAAAAAAGTTACATGTAGTTTTCTTTGTGTCGAAGGTCCGCCAAAGCACGACGCATCCGTCGCACGACGGATGCGACATGTGGCAATCCGTCGCTAATGCAAGCCAATGGAGAAAAAACGCATCCTGCAAGCACTTTTGCAGGATGCGTTTTTTCTCCAACGACGCATTGCGACGGAAGCCAAAAAACGCTAGAGTGAAAGTAGCCTAACCCTAGCCCTAACCCTAACACTAAATTTAGCCCCAACCCTAACCCTAACTCTAACCCTAACTCTAACCCTAACTCTAACCCTAACTCTAATTTTAGCCCCAACTCGTCTTCTCCTGCCGGCCGGCAGATGGCGGGCGCACTGCGCATGCGCCCGCCAGGGACACCGGGTGAGTATGTTAGGGTCCCCGAATCCCCCTATTTCTCTGTCCTCTGATGTGTGATCACATCAGAGGACAGAGAAATAACTGATCGCTTTTTTTTTTTTTTTTTTTTTTTGCGGTCGCCGGTAAACTGTTAATTACCGGCGATCGCAAAGCAGGGGTCGGTGCAAACCGACCCCGATCATGTTCTTTGGGGTCTCGGCTACCCCCGGCAGCCGAGACCCCAAAGATCTTCCGGGTGGCGGGCGTACTGCGCGTGCGCCCGCCATTTTTTCCCGGAAAAAAGATGGCGGCGCCCATCGGCAGCCACGAGGAGCACCGGGGGAGGTAGGTAAGTATTGGGGGCCATCGGGGACCACATTTCTCTGTCCTCCGATGTGCGATCACATCGGAGGACAGAGAAATTAAATGGCAAATCGCGTTTTTTTTTTTGTTGCGACCGCCGGTAAACGGTTAATTACCGGCGATCGCAACTCGGGGGTCGGTAAAAACCCCCCGAATCATGTTCTCTGGGGTCTCGGCTACCCTCGGCAACCGAGACCCCAGAGAAAATCCGACTCTGGGGGGCGCTATACACTTTTTCCACAGCGCCATTAATTAACGGCGCTGTGGTTTAAGTACCCTTAGCGGCCGCCGTTAAAAGGCGTATCGGCGGTCGTTAAGGGGTTAAAGACGATTTTTGAAAAGACGATTTTTGAAAAATTCCCGCTTACTTTACAGAAAGGTCTTAAGGTACCTTCACACGAAACGACTTTGTAACGATATCGCTAGCGATCCGTGACGTTGCAGCGTCCTGGCTAGCGATATCGTTTAGTTTTACACGCAGCAGCGATCAGGATCCTGCTGTGATGTCGCTGGTCGCTGAATAAAGTCCAGAACTTTATTTGGTCGTCCGATCGCCGTGTATGGTTGTGTTTGAAAGCAAAAGCAACGATACCAGCGATGTTTTACACTGGTAACCAGGGTAAACATCGGGTTACCAAGCGCAGGGCCGCGCTTAGTAACCCGATGTTTACCCTGGTTACCAGCGTAAAAGTAAAAAAAACAAACAGTACATGCTCACCTGCGCGTCCCCCAGCGTCTGCTTCCTGACACTTACTGAGCGCCGGCCCTAAAGTGAAAGTGAAAGCACAGCGGTGACGTCACCGCTGTGCTGTTAGGGCCGGAGCTCAGTCAGTGTCGGGAAGCAGAGGCTGGGGGACGCGCAGGTGAGCATGTACTGTTTGTTTTTTTTACTTTTACGCTGGTAACCAGGGTAAACATCGGGTTACTAAGCGCGGCCCTGCGCTTAGCAACCCGATGTTTACCCTGGTTACCCGGGGACCTCGGCATCGTTGGTCGCTGGAGAGCGGTCTGTGTGACAGCTCTCCAGCGATCAAACAGCGACGCTGCAGCGATCGGCATCGTTGTCGCTATCGCTGCAGCGTCGCTTCATGTGAAGGTACCTTTACACTTGTACATAGTATTTATGGTACTATTTTGTACACTGTATTGTATTTTCTGCATCTCAGGTAAGCTGCTAATCCTACAGCGGCAATAGTTCACATAAAGACAAGGCACCTGTTTGTTCTCCTCTGTGTGATTGAATTTCAAGGTTTCTCTCTGGAATCCCAGATGGGACCTTCACACAGGAGACATAGTAAATGATTTGCTAACCTCTTACCAGTGCCCCCTCTGATTGGCTTTATTACATGTCAATCATCTGAACCAGCGTGCTCCTACACGTAGCGTGGCAGTAGTAGGAGACACCACGTGAATAATGAATAGACTCTTGAAACACCTGTTATTCTTGTATCATAAATGCTCATCTGACTCGGCAGCGCCTTCCTAATACGCTACTTTAAACAGTGACTATTAAAGTGGTTGTGTTCCTTCTGCAAGCACAGGTAAGGTGGAAGCTCTGTCTGCCCAGCAGACATTAAAGAGATAGGTCACGTGCACACATTGAGTATTTGGTCAGTAGTTTTCGTCAATACTTGTAAGGCAAAACCAGGAGTGGGTGATAAATACAGAAGTGGTGACGTGTTTCTATTATACTTTTCCTCTGATTGTTCCTCTCCTGATTTTTTGCTTATAAATACTGAGGTAAAATACTGAATGTGGCCTTAGGCTGCCGTCACACTAGCAGTATTTGGTCATTATTTTACATCAGTATTTGTAAACCAAAACCAGGAGTGGAACAAATAGAGGAAAAGTATAATAGAAACATATGCACCACTTCTGTATTTATCACCCACTCCTGGTCTTGGCTTACAAATACTGATGTAAAATGCTGACCAAATACTGCGAGTGTGACGGCAGCCTTAAAGTGCGGAAGTAAAGTAGATTTGTGTTAAAATTCTATTTATTGCTGTCAGTAATTATCATATGTCTGCAGAGTAATTGTACAGTATAGAGCTTTTCATGTCTGTACGGGAAATATATATGTGTACTCCATGCATGGAGGATAGGACCATACCAGTTTATGTCGGGATATTAGGAAAGTGCATATTATTCATAACCATAACACACTCCTGTTTCTTAAATCAAACCGTGCTACATGCTACAGAAGTAAGCAACAGCAAGGCAGAACATAGATGCCACGTACATTCCTTATGCCATGACCATGTTTGTATTGTACAACTGGAAGGTATGCGATGGATGTTAAGATGCAACTATTAGATTGGGGCTACACGGCGACTTTTTCTATAACACTTGTCGTGTGATGCAACATTTCGGACACAGTTGACCTTCCTACAACTAGCTTGTCACATCTCTCTGGGGTCGCAATGTGATTTCTTTGATTTGCATTGCAATGTAACAATGACACCTAGCAAACTTTGAACAGGTATTATAGTCAAAGTAGCTGCGTAACCCTAGCATTACTTTACTCTTTCCTTTCACAGAATATTGATTTTAAAGGGTGGACCACCTCTGAATTTTTTTTCCCAAAAATTCGGTGAAAATGTTAAGTTAAAGCACCATTCCAGCATTTATTTTTTCAGAGCTGGAGTCATGCCACTTATGTAGGTTCCCTGTCCCCAATAATATACTTGGCAGCCGCTGTCTTCTGCTCTTCCTGGCACTGCTCCGGTCCTGATCAGCTATCTTGTTACCGTTCCTTCAGTCTGAGGTTGTGGTCCCAAGCTCTCACTGTAAGTCTATGAGAGCCTTGCTCTGGCCTCTTTCTGGCTGTCATAGATGTACATTGAGATGTGACCTCCTGTTCGTTCAGCAAACAATGGAGAGATCTGGCAGGTCACAACCTGCTGAGGACGACCAGAGCAGCACCGATAACATGAAGATGGCAGCTGGTAAGTATAATACTAGGGACAGGGAATTAAATTAGTGACACCACTCCAGTGGTAAAATAGAAAAAGTATATGCTGGAGTGGTACCTTAAAACCACTCACCTTACCAATCCCCTAGCACCAATCTTCCAACAGCTCATGGATCTTTGCAGGTTTTTTTTTTTCCTCTTCTGTCCAGACAAGCATACACCAATAACTGCAGCAGTGATGCATTGAGCAACTTTTGCCGACAGATAAAAGCAGTTGCAAGACTCCCTTGGCAGCAACTTGTTTCCCATTGAAGCTAAGGATGGGACATATTGACACCCAATATGCTTTATTCTTCTTTTCCCCAAAATCTGTCACGGGATGATGGTTGAGATGTCACCATCTACATTAGCAAATTAGATTATCCGATTTTTCCAAATTGGAAGTCTTTGCCCAGTTTTTATGTAATGTGTGTGTATAGCTTAACTCTTGGGACAAATGTTCTTTGCTATTGATCCATTCCAAATTGTTGCAGTGCCTGACATCCACCTCACCCCAAATGTTGTGGCATAAAGAGCAGCCACCAAAATATTTTCCAAAAAGGTTACAATTTTACACCAGTTTGATGAACTAGAACAATATTCCATCATTAAAGATCAAAAGTTACAGCTTTACTAATGCTTTTGCTGTGGTTTGATAAATTATCACACAAACGCAAATAATTCACAACCCACACATATATTAAAATAATGATTTTTATTTATTAAATACTTGAAATATGCCTTTTTTTGGGGGGACAATAAGACGGAACTAGGTTTTAGAGGTGGAAAATCAAAAAAGCAAAAAATATGTTAAAATATTTAATAAAGATTGGTGAGTTAAAAGGTTTTTCTGGCACTGATTGCTTCCGGACTGGGAAGTGAGTGGTGCTCATATCTTGCCAACAAAGCGAACCTACCAAGACACTTACATGATAGCTGCCAATCAAGCATCTGTCCAGTCAGGTATCTGGACAGGTATGATGTCCTCAGCGCTGCTGAAGGGATCCTGACAGCGGATACATGCTGCCTGATCCACAGGCCGCATATATCAGACACTGCCTGTATGATCTAAGCCAGGTATGCTTCACTCTGAAATGCTGCAGCTTTTCAGAAAAAAACATACTGTACTTTAGCTTCTCATCTCCTGCTGCCAATGACTGATGGGTCTCTTTCTGTACATGCACATAAGAAGAAAATTGGAGCAGAAGGGGAGAAGCCACTGGGGACCCACCTGTCAGACTTATCTCCAGTGTGACTCGGTGCCGATGGCTTTTAAAGTACGTTTCAGGAAAGTACTTACTTGGCTGAAGTCATACAGCCAGTACCTGATATAGGCTGCCTGTGGATTGGGCAGCCTGTATCAGACAGGTCCAGGTGCCGTTTATGGCAAGTGGTTGAACATTATCCTCCCAGCATGTCCTGCCGCTCTAATGGCATGCTAGGAGTTATAGTTTATATTTACTCTTTTTTAATTAGAACGTACCGTACTTGCCTCTTAACAGCTTCTGTTCTCTTTTTCGTGGCGCTAGACAGAAGGAAGTGGACGGTCTTCTATCCAGATCGCGAGCTGCAGTGACGTAATGAGGAGGCAGGGCCGGGGGGACTGTGCATTGTGCTACTCCTGCCCTGCCTCTTTATTACGTCACTGCAGCTCGTGATCTGGATCAGGTCCGGACTGGGGCTGAAATTCAGCCCTGGCATTCGAAATCACACAGGCCCATGTTGTCCCCGTCCCCATGAACCAGATGGGATATATTACTAATATTACCCCGGATGGAGGAAAGGAAGATTTTCTACAAGACCAATATTTCTAATGATACCCGTGGCCTGCTGGGGTAAGTGACCAAGTCAGTAACTTTGTGCTTCATCACAACTCTTAACAGTATGGGTGTATTGAGAACACCGATTCTGTTAACAGCGTAGCAGACAAGGCAGCCCATGACCAGACAGGCCCTTCTGGCATTTGCCAGAATTGCCAGATGGCCAGTCCGGCCCTGATCTGGATAGAAGACCTTCCACTTCCTCCTCTCTAGCACGGCGGCAGTGAAATCATGGCATGCTTAAGACAGCAGTGGCACAACTGCGGCACCGACAGTTCAGCCAGATCCCTGCTCCGGTGACCCCTCTCCACCACTGCCACCCACCACAGCAAACTAGGCTACATTCAGACTATAAGATGCACCCCCATTTTCCTCCCAAATTTGGGGAGAAAAAGTCTGTCTTATAGTCTGAAAATATACTGTACATATGTAATAAAAATTGAATGATAACATTACAAATAAAGGAAGAATGACATAGCACTCCATATCCAAGGACAGTACATGAGAGAGGTATCAACATTTCACTTTTCAGGGGTATTGATAAACAAGCCGAGTATCATTAGCATAACTGGCACGATTCTCTCACATTAGCCTGCAGCCATATGACTACAGCCTTGGTCTTCATTTAGATTTTTCTGTTTCATGTCCATGTTCTTGCTGTGTTTTTCATGGATAGTACACATACCCATTAAAATCTATAGGACTGCTCACATCTTTGTTTTTTTGCAGACCAAGGCCCTATTCATTAAGACTAGAATTTCATGCTTCAGTCTTATAGATGGCAAAAAGGAGTAAGATGTGCGTAATTAACCGCCACACGCCACTTAATGAATTAAGTGCATATCATATCATTGTAAGAAATGTTACTCCAGTCTCCGACTGGATTGCGTTTCTGCTGTAAATGATGCACGGACCTCTTGAAGAACTTTTTGGGTGGACCTCGCCATGACACGTCCGGCCCATGCTCCACTCACTTTGGCTGATATGGCCTGTACCGGTGTGAAAATGCAAAAAGTCAGAATAGTTTTGCTCAATTTTGAATTGCGTTAAAGGATTTGTGACTTTTCAAAGTGTTTTACTCTAGAAATCTGACTAAAACACTTTGATGAATCTGTCCACAAAAAGATTTAAAAAAAAACAACAGACAAGTCTATATTTGATCCATGTCACAGATGCATGGTTAATGGAAAATAATGGCAAAATAGGTCTATTGGATTATTCTACTTCCTGAAACAAAAATCCCAGACTAAAAAAATCATCAAATGAAAATGTACCAATGGAAAATGCGTAAAAAACAACAATCCCGCTTACAGTCCATTGGCAAAAAAGTAGGGTTCAATACAAATATAAATGCTGATACTTTGGGTGAACTTATATTTTTATTTCTTTTTTAGGTATTCAATATGACATTGCTTTTGTTCCAAATTGGAGTGCTCTGTATAGGTATTTTATACCACAGTGTGGAAGGGAAGAGAGATCCGGTCACATATTGTGGAGGTCAGTACATTTTCATTCATGATAAAATACATTTTTATCAAACAGAAGCAAAGTCAACTGATCTGATATTGATGATGTGTTCTAAGGAAAGATTACCAATGTAAAAGTAGTGGAAAAACCTTTGAATCCCTTACTACAAGTGGGCAGATTGCAAGTGCTTGCCTGCATTTGGGCGTACATTTATGACTCCATAGTTGTGCTTGTGCCATCTGTAGAAGGAGCCGGCTGTAATACACAGCTGAGCTCCTGCTGTGTGTTCTGAGACCGGAGCTAGATCCAATCCCAGCATTTTAACCTCCCAGCATCCCCCAAAGTGCTATCGTGGGGTGCTAATGGGTTTGTTTGTCAACCAGAGACCAACCAATCAATGGTTTCCATGACTGCCTTATCCCTCAGCCCATTAGATCTTACTGGATATAGCGTCTACTACACACATTGACAAATTGCATAATGCGCTGCACTACATAAGTATTACAGTGTATGATCAATATGATCACTGGTTCAAGTCCCCCTTGCGAGACTAGTAAGTGATGTAAAAAAAAGAAAGTCTGTGCTACATTAAAAAATAAAAGATTATTATTCATTTTTATAGCGCCATTTATTCTATGGCGCTGTACATGTAAAAAAAAGGGGCATACATAGACAAGTACAATAAACATGAGCAATACAAGGCACACACAAGTACAGAAGGAGGGAGAACCCTGCCCGCGAGGGCTCACAGTCTACAGGGGATGGGTGAGGATACACTAGGAGAGGGTAGAGCTGGTTGTGCGGCGGTTCAGTAGACTGAGGATCACTGCAGGTTGTAGGCTTTTCGGAAGAGGTGGGTCTTTAGGTTCCTTTTGAAAGTTTCCGTGGTAGGCGAAAGTCTGATGTGTTGTGGTAGAGAGTTCCAGAGTATAGGGGAAGCACGGGAGGAGTCTTGTATGCGGTTGTGGGAAGAAGAGATGAGAGGGGAGTAGAGAAGGAGATCTTGAGAGGATCGATGGTTGCGTGTAGGTAAGTACCGGGCGACCATGTCACAGATGTATGGAGGAGACAGGTTGTGGATGGCTTTGTATGTCATAGTTAGGGTTTTGAAGTGTAGCCTCTGGACAATAGGAAGCCAGTGAAGGGCTTGGCAGAGAGGAGAGGCTGGGGAATAACGGGGAGACAGGTGGATTAGTCGGGCAGCAGAGTTTAGGATAGATTGGAATGGTGCAAGATTGCTAGAGGGGAGGCCAGAGAGTAGGAGGTTTCAATAGTCGTGGCGGGAGATGATGAGGGCATGCACAAGCGTTTTTGCAGTTTCTTGGTCAAGGAATGTACGGATCTAGGATATGTTTTTGAGTTGGAGTCGGCAGGAGGAGGCAAGGGCTTGGATATGTGGCTTGAAAGAGAGGGCAGAGTCAACAATCACCCGAGGCACCGAGCATGCGGGACTGGGGAAAGTGAACAGCCATTAACATTGATGGATAGGTCTGGTGGAGTGGTAGAGTGAGGTGGGGGAAAGATGATGAATTCTGTTTTGTCCATGTTCAGTTTTAGAAAGCGAGTAGAAAAGAAAGATGAAATAGCAGACAGACATTGTGGGATTTTGGTCAGTAAGGAGGTGAGGTCAGGTCCAGATAGGTAGATCTGCGTGTCATCGGCTTAGAGATGGTACTGCATACTGTGGGATCCTAGGAGCTGTCCCAGGCCAAAGGTGAAGATGGAGAAGAGTAGGGGTCCTAGAACAGAGCCTTGGGGAAATCCGACAGACAGGGGGCGAGGTGCGGAGGTGGTGTAGGAGAGGGAGACACTGAATGTTCGGTCTGTTAGATATGAAGAGATCCAGGATAGGGCCAAATCTGTGATGCCAAGAGATGACAGAATCTGTAGCAGGAGGGAATGGTCCACAGTGTCAAAAGATAATGCTTTTTTTTTTGCTACACATAGCAGGGCTGAAGCCCTTCTATGTGTAGCACAAGTGATCAGATGATCACAGCTTCAAGTCTCCTAAGGAGTCTATTGAAGCAATGAAAAATTAGAAAAAAATGTTTTTAAAAATATAAAAGATCAAATAACCCCCTTTTGCCCCATTCAAAATAAAACAATAAAAAACATATTTGGTATCGCTGCGTTAAGAATTGTCCGATCGATCAAAATATTAAAGGAATTAATCCAATCCGTAAACGGCGTAACAAGAAAAAAAAAAACGCCAGGTTTACATTTTTTTTGCTCTCAACAACATTGCAATAAAATGCAATAACAGGCGACCAAAACATTGTATCTGCCCCAAAATCATATCAATAAAAACATTAGCTTGGCGCACAAAAAATAAGTCTTAACCCAGCCTCGGATACTAAAAAATCACGACTCTACTTGTCTCGGAAAATGGAGCTGGGTTTGTTTTGTTTTTTTACTATTGTTTTTTTATCAGTCACCTAAATAAAACAAAATCTATACATATTTTGTATTTGCAAACTCGTAATGCCTTGGGGAATCATAATGGCAGGTTAGTTTTGGAATTTAGTGTACAAAGTTAAAAAAAAAAAATAGTGAAATTGCCCTTTTTTTTGCAATTCCACTGCACTTAGGCTACGTTCACATTAGCGGCGGGCGCCGCAGCGGCGCCGCATGCGTCATGCGCCCCTATATTTAACATGGGGGCGCATGGACATGCGTCGCACTTGCGTTTTGCGCCGCATGCGTCGCTGCGGTGCCCGCGTCCGGGCGCAGAGGACGCAGCAAGTTGCATTTTTGCTGCGTCCAAAATCCATTTAAAAAAGGACGCATGCGGCGCAAAACGCAGCGTTGTGCATGCGTTTTGCTGCGTTTTTGTTTGCGTTGTGCGCTGCGGCGCACAACGCAAATGTGAACGTAGCCTTAGAATTTTTTCCTGCTTTCCAGTACACTACATAGTAATGTCAGTGATGTCTTTCAAAAGTGAAACGCGTCCCACAAAAAAAACAAGCCCTGACACAACCATATTGACTGAAAAATAAAAAAAAATATGGCTCTGGGAAGAAGAAGAGCAAAAAAATAAAAATGCAAAAACATGCTACTGCTACAGCCATGTTTTTTTTCTTCCAGCAAAATGGCAGCGGCGCTTGTGCAGTAGCATCTATCGGTAAGCAATAGCCGATGCCATTTTGCTGGAGGAAATAAAAATTGGCAGCGGCAGGTATCAGAGATAAATGCCACTGCGCCGATGCCATTTTGCTGGATGTAATTTTTTTTTCTAACCCCATAATATTATAATTAAAATGTATGTATAGTATGTAAAATATTGGGCAGATCACTGAAGGATCAGTGATCTGTCATAAGCTCACATAGATGCATATGTAAGCAGAGCCCCTGCATAAAACCCTGCCCACAGGCCGCCCCGAAGCACAAGAATCTCATTAACTGAAAAATACAAATACTGATTAAACAACAACCACAAGACGGATTTCAATCAGTATAGCGGTGCCAACCTGAAAGTGCCTGTAGTTTACTGAGCAAAATCCTACTGACAGGTTCAGTTTAAGGTCTGAAACCTTGGTCAAAATAATCTGAGCACACAAATCTCCAAGGGTGCTCTAACTTTTGCATCAGTCCATTTTCCTTTTTGTAATTTTTAAAATGTAAAGATGGCAATATACACTGCTCAAAAAATAGAGGAAACCCTAAAATTCCACATCCTAGCTATCATTAAATTAAATATTTCAGTTGTAAATTGTTATTTATTACATAGTGGAATGCGTTGAGAAAATATAAATGTAAATCAAAATTAATATGGAGATCTGGATTTAGAATGATACACAAAATCAAATAGTGTACAGTGGGGCAAAAAAGTATTTAGTCATTCAGCAATAGTGCAAGTTCCACCACTTAAAAAGATGAGAGGTGTCTGTAATTTACATCATAGGTAGACCTCAACTATGGGAGACAAACTGAGAAAAAAAAATCCAGAAAATCACATTGTCTGTTTTTTTATCATTTTATTTGCATATTATGGTGGAAAATAAGTATTTGGTCAGAAACAAAATTTCATCTCAATACTTTGTAATATATCCTTTGTTGGCAATGAAAGAGGTCAAACGTTTTCTGTAAGTCTTCACAAGGTTGCCACACACTGTTGTTGGTATGTTGGCCCATTCCTCCATGCAGATCTCCTCTAGAGCAGTGATGTTTTTGGCTTTTCGCTTGGCAACACGGACTTTCAACTCCCTCCAAAGGTTTTCTATAGGGTTGAGATCTGGAGACTGGCTAGGCCACTCCAGGACCTTGAAATGCTTCTTACGAAGCCACTCCTTCGTTGCCCTGGCGGTGTGCTTTGGATCATTGTCATGTTGAAAGACCCAGCCACGTTTCATCTTCAATGCCCTTGCTGATGGAAAGAGGTTTGCACTCAAAATCTCACGATACATGGCCCCATTCATTCTTTCATGTACCCGGATCAGTCGTCCTGGCCCCTTTGCAGAGAAACAGCCCCAAAGCATGATGTTTCCACCACCATGCTTTACAGTAGGTATGGTGTTTGATGGATGCAACTCAGTATTCTTTTTCCTCCAAACACGACAAGTTGTGTTTCTACCAAACAGTTCCAGTTTGGTTTCATCAGACCATAGGACATTCTCCCAAAACTCCTCTGGATCATCCAAATGCTCTCTAGCAAACTTCAGATGGGCCTGGACATGTACTGGCTTAAGCAGTGGGACATGTCTGGCACTGCAGGATATGAGTCCATGGTGGCGTAGTGTGTTACTTATGGTAGGCCTTGTTACATTGGTCCCAGCTCTCTGCAGTTCATTCACTAGGTCCCCCCGCGTGTTTCTGGGATTTTTGCTCACCGTTCTTGTGATCATTCTGACCCCACGGGGTGGGATTTTGCGTGGAGCCCCAGATCGAGGGAGATTATCAGTGGTCTTGAACGTCTTCCATTTTCTAATTATTGCTCCCACTGTTGATTTCTTCACTCCAAGCTGGTTGGCTATTGCAGATTCAGTCTTCCCAGCCTGGTGCAGGGCTACAATTTTGTTTCTGGTGTCCTTTGACAGCTCTTTGGTCTTCACCATAGTGGAGTTTGGAGTCAGACTGTTTGAGGGTGTGCACAGGTGTCTTTTTATACTGATAACAAGTTTAAACAGGTGCCATTACTACAGGTAATGAGTGGAGGAAAGAGGAGACTCTTAAAGAAGAAGTTACAGGTCTGTGAGAGCCAGAAATCTTGATTGTTTGTTTCTGACCAAATACTTATTTTCCACCATAATATGCAAATAAAATGATTAAAAAAAACAGACAATGTGATTTTCTGGATTTTTATTTCTCAGTTTGTCTCCCATAGTTGAGGTCTACCTATGATGTAAATTACAGACGCCTCTCATCTTTTTAAGTGGTGGAACTTGCACTATTGCTGAATGACTAAATACTTTTTTGCCCCACTGTATATAGCATATAGTGACCACAAAGAAAGTGACCCATTTCAGAGAACATAAACTCATGTAATTTCTTGTGAATCAACATGAAATAACAAGATCTAACTATGAAGAAGAATACCTTATATTTCTACATAGATGGGAACAATTAAATAAGGAAATACTAGCTGAATTATGTATATTGGAGAATTGGTGACCAGATGAATATTAAAAAAAATATTCTGAAGTCTTATTTTTTGATCCCTGTACTGACACTTTTACTTATACAATTTTAGGGTATATACGATGTTTTGATCGCCTCTTATTGTATTTTGTTGCAATGTTGTGGTGGCCCAAAAAAACCTAATTATGGCTTTTTACATTTTTTCTCGTTACTAGTGATGAGCAAGCTTCCCCGTCACTTCTCAATAGTCTATCGAGCATCAAGGCATTCGGCTACACTCGTTACTCGATCTAGTATTGCGGGTGATCGAGAGACATGCTCAAGTCCCCGCCCTGCATGTTTCGCAGCTGTTAGACAACCTATAAACATGCAGTGATTGCCTACCATATACTGTAATGCCATAGCCATGTTGGCTACTGGCATTACTGTGATCATCAGGTCTTATAGAAGACCCGGTGATGCGATTCTCGGCACACTGTCCTCTGGAAGCAGTTCAGGGAGAGTTGTTATACAAGGGAGAGCTTAGATTAATGTCTGCCATCCCCCTCTCCCCTCAATTATTATTAAGTTGTACCCGTTAGTGCCTTTCATGTGGCACTAAAGGTTTTTTTTTACCTTTTTTAAACCTATTAAATAATTTTAAAAAATCTCGTGGGGTTCCCCAATATTTTTGATAACCAGCTAAGGTAAAGGAGACTGCTGGCAGCTGATATTATCAGACTGGGAAGGTCCATGGTTATTTTGCTCTCCCAACTTAAAAACAAGAGGCCTCAGCCGCCCTAGTGATTAAATAGTTTTCTCTGGGGGTGTCCAGTCATATGAAGACAGTATCATACCACATCATGCCAGCAGTATCAGTCCATACGTCTTGCCAGCTGGAGTGTGCAGCCTAAATAAGCACTGCTGATTCATTACATAGCACACAAGAGGTGAGGAGCTAACACAGTAAAAAAAAGTTTAAAAAAATATTTTATACAATAAAAAAAACTAAAATTTGAATCACCCCAAATTTCCCTTCTTAAAAATAAAGATATAAAAAAAATATTTGGTATTACCACTTCTGTGTAAAATTAATTACCTGATCAGTAAATACCATAACAATAAAAAGTGTGGGTTTTCAGTGTTTGCAACTCTGCAAAATGTAACAACTCTGCTGGCATCACGGCATGGCCTCGCATCTCTCACACTGTCTTACCCACTGCTCCAGGTCATGATGTGGTTTCTGTTTCATGCCAGCTCCATGTTCTGTGTCTCTGCTCTCTGCATGCTTCCTGGCTGTGTGTATAGGGGGGCGGCGCCTGAACTCTCTGGTTCTTATAGGAATCAGGTGCATCTGTCTAATCTGTTTCTGACCAATTACCAAGAGGCCTCCAGTATATAGTGCAGCTCCACCCAGTGGCCTGGGCCTGTGCAATGTGTTAGCTCAGTTAGTGTTTAGCTGCTGAGTTTGCCAGGCCTTGCTCTGAGTTACTCCCTCTCTGGAAGCTTTTCTCTGTGCTATTGCCTTGGTCTTGTTGTCCGCCCTCCAGGAGGCAGAATATCCTGGTCTGTTATGATCCCAATGGCAGAGGATCTCTGATATTCCGGCAAGATAGAAAAAATATAAATACTGCTCTAGGGAGGTGGAAACTGGGCTAACCGCATACCTGATCCTGACACAAACAACTAAAAGTAGCCGGTGAACGTGCCTACGTTGGTTCTAGATGTCTCAAGCCAGCCGGAGAACTAACTACCCCTAGAGGGAAAAAATAAGACCTCGCTTGCCTCCAGAGAAATTGAACCCCAAAGATATAGAAAGCCCCCAACAAATAATAACGGTGAGGCAAGAGGAAAACACAAACGTAGAGATGAACTAGATTCAGCAAAGTGAGGCCCAATAGTCTAGATAGCAGAAAATAGATAGTGGACTATGCGGTTAGCAGAAAACCCTACAAAACATCCACGCTGAACATTCAAGAACCCCCACACCGACTGACGGTGTGGAGGGAGAATATCAGCCCCCTAGAGCTTCCAGCGAGTCAAAAATCAAATGTAAAGCAAGCTGGACAAAAACACTGAATAATGCAAACGATCCAAATTGTACAAAACAGACTTAGCTTCTCTTGCATGAGGCAGACTGAAAGGAATCCGGAGGAGACCAAATAGGTCTGGATACAACGATGCCAGGCAAGAGACTGAGTCCAGAGGAGACTCAAATAGGGAACACCCGCTGCTTAACGACACAGCTGGAGCTCAGGCCTGCAACAAGACATACCTAACACAATACCGTTAGTGACCACCAGAGGGAGCCCAGAAACACAGTTCACAACACTGGTCCCTGTGTCCTTGTTTCTTGTCTTGTTCCGTTTCCTTGTCTGAACTTAGTCTTATCTTGGTCTCCTTGTCTGTGGCTTCCTTCCCTGCTGTGTCTTTCCTCGTGTTCTCAGTTTGCTTACACTCCGCACTCTTGCGGCTCTGCCTGCTCTGTACCTTTGTGGCTTTACCTCTGCTCCGCACTCCTGCGGTTCTTCTCCTTTCTACTCTGCTTAGCTTCTGTAGCTGCCCCTGCTAATCCCTTGCAGCAGCTCCTCTCCACATTCCTTGTGGCTCCACTCTGCTTTGCTGCAGAAACGTCTCGCTGCAGCTCTTCTCCGTATTCCTTGCGGTTCTGCTCTGCTTAGCTTTAGTTGCTACACTTTCTCTTGCTGCTCAACCATTCCTATCCGCAGCCTTGCGGTTCTCTTCCTGTGTGAACAGGTCCCAACATGTTCCTTCATTCTCCTTTCCTTCTGGCTTGTTTCCGTACCTACATCTCCTGTGTGAACAGGCCCCAACCTGTTCCTCCACACTACATATCCGTACCTGCACCTCCAGTGTGAACAGGTCCCTACCTGTTCCTTCATAAACCACATCAACCAGTCCTGTGTTCTCTGCCGTGCCTTCCAATCCAGTGTTCCTGCCAGTCCTGCCGTTCCTGCCATGCCTTCCAGTCCTGTGTTCCTGCCGTCCTAGCCAGTCCTGTGTTTCCTGTGTTCCTGCCAGCCCTGTGTTCTCTGCCGTGTCTCTGCCAGCCCTGTGTTCTCTGCCGTGTCTCTGCCAGCCCTGTGTTCTCTGCCGTGTCTCTGCCAGCCCTGTGTTCTCTGCCGTGTCTCTGCCAGCCCTGTGTTCTCTGCCGTGTCTCTGCCAGCCTACTCGTCTGAGTTTTAGCCGTGCTCTTCTGCCAGTCCTGCCTGATGCCCGCACCAATCCTGGTGTTCCTGTCTCCCAAGTGGGATCAGCAGCCACAGCCAGACACCACCCTGGAGTAGCACCTGGCAGCTGCCTGCTGCACAAGCCTGACCTCACCATCAGAGGCTCCAGTGAAAACCCAGGCAGCTGTCATAGTCACGCCCCTTCCAGGGTAGTCTGGTTTGTGGCACAGTGGGGCCACAAACCCCCCCGAGCTCATGCCCACCAGTCAGGGAGTGAGCGTGACACAAAACATTCAATAAAATCTTTGTATTTACCATTAAATGGAATCAATATAAATATCAGCTATGCATGCAAAAAATCAAGCTCTGACACAGTTCTATCAACAGAAAAATTATAACATTATGGGTCTTGAAAAATGGCAACACAAGCGAAATTTTATTTTTTACCAATTTCATTTCCAAATTTTTCTTCAGCATTTAACCCCTTAATCCCATATGACGTACTATCCCATCGAGGTGACCTGGGACTTAATTCCCAGTGACGGGATAGTACGTCATATGCGATCGGCCGCGCTCACGGGGGGAGCGCGGCCGATCGCGGCCAGGTGTTAGCTGACTATCGCAGCTGACATCCGGCACTATGTGCCAGGAGCGGTCATGGACCGCTCCCTGCACATTAACCCCCGGCACACCGCGATCAAACAGGGAACAGGAGTACAGGGAAGAATCGCGCAGGGAGGTGCTTCCCTGAGACGATCGGTACAAGGCGATGTGCTCACCTTGTACTGAGCGTCTCCTCCCTGCAGGCCCCATATCCAAAATGGCCGCGGGGCTACTTCCGGGTCCTGCAGGGAGGTGGCTTACCAAGTGCCTGCTCAGAGCAGGCGCTGGTAAGCCAGGAGCCCTGCTTGTCAGATCGCTGATCTGACACAGTGCTCAGCAAAGTGTCAGATCAGCGATCTGTCACTATACAGTGATGTCCCCCCTGGGACAAAGTAAAAAAAAAAAAAATTTTTAGATGTGTAAATAAAAAAAAATCCTAAATAAAGAAAAAATATATATATATATTGTTCCCATAAATACATTTCTTTATCTAAATAAAATAAAAAAACAATAAAAGTACACATAGTTAGTATCGTCACGTCCGTAGCGACCTGACCTATAAAACTGTCCCACTAGTTAACCCCTTCAGTGAACACCGTAAAAAAAAAAAAAAAAAGAGGCAAAAAACAACGCTTTATTATCATACCGCCGAACCAAAAGTGGAATAACACGCAATCAAAAAGACAGATATAAATAACCATGGTACCGCTGAAAACGTCATCTTGTCCCGCAAAAAATGAGCCGCCATACAGCATCATCAGCAAAAAAATAAAAAAGTTACAGTCCTCACAATAAAGCAATGCAAAAATAATTATTTTTTCTATAAAATAGTTTTTATCGTATAAAAGCGCCAAAACATAAAAAAATTAAGTATATAAGGTATCGCTGTAATCGTACTGACCCGAAGAATAAAACTGCTTTATCCATTTTACCAAACGTGGAACGGTGTAAACGCCCCCCCAAAAGAAATTCATGAATAGCTGGTTTTTGGTCATTCTGCCTCACAAAACTCGGAATAAAAAGAGATAAAAAAAGTCACGTGCCCGAAAATGTTACCAATAAAGACGTCAACTCGTCCCGCAAAAAACAAGACCTCACATGACTCTGTGGACCAAAATATGGAAAAATTATAGGTCTCAAAATGTGGTAACGCAAAAAATATTTTTTGCAATAAAAAGCGTCTTTCAGTGTGTGACAGCTGCCAATCATAAAAATCCGCTAAAAAACCCGCTCTAAAAGTAAATCAAACCCCTTCATCACCCTCTTAGTTAGGGAAACATAAAAAAAATTATTTATTTCCTTTTTCCCATTAGGGCTAGGGTTAGGGTTAGTGTTTGGGCTAGGGTTAGGGCTAGGGTTAGGGTTGCGGCTAGGGTTAGGGCTACAGTTAGGGTTGGGGCTAAAGTTAGGGTTAGGGCTGGGGCTAAAGTTAGGGTTGGGGCTAAAGTTAAGGTTAGGGCTACAGTTAGGGTTGGGGCTAAAGTTAGGGTTAGCGTTAGGGCTAAAGTTAGGGTTAGGGTTGGAGCTAAAGTTAGGGTTAGGGTTTGGATTACATTTACAGTTGGGAATAGGGTTAGGGATGTGTCGGGGTTAGGGGTGTGGTTAGGGTTATGGTTGTGATTAGGGTTAGGGGTGTGTTTGGGATAGGGTTTCAGTTAGAATTGGGGGTTTCCACTGTTTAGGCACATCAGGGCTCTCCAAAAGCGACATGGCATCCGATCTCAATTCCAGCCAACTCTGCATTGAAAAAGTAAAACCGTGCTCCTTCCCTTCCGAGCTCTCCCGTGCGCCCAAACAGGGGTTTACCCCAACATATGGGGTATCCGCATACTCAGGACAAATTGGACAACTATTAGGGTCCAATTTCTCTTGTTACCCTTGGGAAAATAAAAATTTGGGGGGCTAAAAAAACATTTTTGTGGGAAAAAAAATTATTTTTATTTTCACGACTCTGCGTTATAAACTGTAGTGAAACACTTGGGGGTTCAAATTTCTCACAACACTTCTAGATAAGTTCCTTGGGGGGGGTCTAGTTTTCAGAATGGTGTCACTTGTGGGGGGTTTCTACTGTTTAGGTGCATCAGAGGCTCTGCAAATGCAACATGACGCCTGCAGACCAATCCATCTATGTCTGCATTCCAAATGGCGCTCCTTCCCTTCCGAGCTCTGCCATGCGCCGAAACGGTGGTCCCCCCGCATATGGGGTATCAGCGTACTCAGGACAAATTGGACAAAAACTTTTGCGGTCCAATTTCTCCTGTTACCCTTGGGAAAATTCAAAACTGGGGGCTAAAAAATAATTTTTGTGAAGAAGAAAAAAAAAAAATAATAATTTTTATTTTCACGGCTCTGCATTATAAACTGTAGTGAAACACTTGGGGGTTCAGAGATGTCAAAACACATCTAGATAAGTTCCTTAGGGGGTCTACTTTCCAAAATGGTGTCACTTGTGGAGGGTTTTAGTGTTTAGGCCCATCAGGGGCTCTCCAAACGTGACATGGTGTCCCATCTCAATTCCAGTCAATTTTGTATTGAAAAGTCTAATTGCGCTCCTTCCCTTCCGAGCTCTGCTATGCGCCCAAACAGTGGTTTACCCCCACATATGGGGTATTAGCGTACTCAGGACAAATGGCACAACAACTTTTGGGGTCCAATTTCTTCTCTTACCCTTGGGAAAATTAAAAATTGGGGGCAAAATGTTCATATTTGTGAAAAAATATGTTTTTTTATTTTTACGGCTCTGCATTATAAACTTCTGTGAAGCACTTGGTGGGTCAAAGTGCTCACCACACATCTAGATAAGTTCCTTAGGGGGTCTACTTTCCAAAATGGTGTCACTTGTGGGGGGTTTCAATGTTTAGGCACATCAGGGGCTTTCCAAATGCAACATGGAGTCCCATCTCAATTCCAGTCAATTTTGCATTGAAAAGTAAAATGGCGCTCCTTCCCTTCTGAGCTCTGCCATGCGCCCAAACAGTGGTTTACCCCCACATATGGGGTATCAGCGTACTCAGAACAAATTGTACAACATCTTTTGCGGTCCATTTTCTCCAGTTACCCTTCGTAAAATAAGGGTTAATAAACTTCTTGAATGTGGTTTTGAGCACCTTGAGGGGTGCAGTTTTTAGAATGGTGTCACACTTGGTTATTTTCTATCATATAGACCCCTCAAAATGACTTCAAATGTGATGTGGTCCCTAAAAAAATATTGGTGTTGTAAAAATGAGAAATTGCTGGTCAACTTTTAACCCTTATAACTCCCTAACAAAAAAAAATTTTGTTTCCAAAATTGTGCTGATGTAAAGTAGACATGTGGGAAATGTTATTTATTAACTATTTTTTGTGACATATCTCTCTGATTTAAGGGCATAAAAATACAAAGTTGGAAAATGTTACCACTATCATGAAGTACAATATGTCACGAGAAAACAATGTCAGAATCACCAAGATCCGTTGAAACGTTCCAGAGTTATAACCTCATAAAAAAATTTTTGGCCCGGTCATTAACGTGCAAACATAAAGTAGAATAATCACTGCACTCATATGGTTTTTTGTTTGCTCCAAGTGAAAAAGTTTATTTAGACAATAGTGGTGGTGAAGCGATAGGTACAAAAACGTTTCGGCCAACTCGTGGCCTTGATCACAATATCGCCTATTGGGACGTTTCACTAGACTAGGTATACTGTGAGGCCGTGATGGTTATTGTTATGGACACAGTTGTATGAACCAGTGTATTGCTGATGTAGCTCAAGCCAAGTACACAGTAGTATTAGTTTAGTATTAGATGGTATAGCTGTCTCATACGAGAAATGTAATATGCCAAATGTGGCTGGAGGGTTCCTGTGTCGTTTTTTATGTGTCTCCAAAGAAACAGGAGAGGATAGAGATCCGTCGGTAGATAATTTCAGTATGCTGCACAGGGAGCCAACATGGGTGGATTGGTGGGAGCAGGCCGACACAGTCCGTGTCTAGGCTGTAGGAGCTCCTACAGCCTAGACACGGACTGTGTCGGCCTGCTCCCACCAGGCAGTAGGAAATTTAGTGAAAATGAAATCATATTGTTTGCAAACGATTTAAACAGATGATTTGTTTGAGACAAATAAAGTAACGCCTCCTTCAGACGTCTGTTTTTTACTGATACAACATGTGTCCATTATGTGCCTGGTCATATATCTATGTTTTTCTCCTAGAAATATGGAGACATGTCCGTTATTAATCCTACTCAGGGATCTAACTCACTCTTTTAAGTCTATGGGTCCAGAAAAGAATCAGAATGGTACATTGATCTATGGTATGGACATTTTTTCTCCCCAAGAATCTGCCTCCAGAGCTTATTTTAAATGAAAGGTGCAGTTACCAGTGTGAGATATGTCAGGAGAGCAGACTGTCAGTCATAACATGTCTCTCATTGGTAACGCCTCCTTTCTTTTAAAATAAGCTCTGGATGCAGATTCTCTGAGAAATCTACTGTATGTCCTTCCCATAGATCTTAACAGCTCATTTGCATATTAAGACAAATATGGATTTCTCTTGATTAAGACATTGGATTGCAGACATCAAGGTATCATTTTAATCCGCTTCCTATTACCAGCATGTCCATATAGAAGACTTAGGAAGGTTGATCCTACTGCCAGATTCCCTTTAATTAAAACTGCTTGGATTTTAATACCTCCTGTTACTTGACTTTGACAAGGCTTTATTGATACAGTCATGTGCGGATTATGTGCGTTTTTAGTGCATTTCCGTATATACATTTTTTACCTTTGGAATTTCTTCATCTAATGCAAGTGTATGGATAAAATCTGCACATAAAACTCAGTGTACCTGCATGAGAATTTGACACGTCGCAGATTGGAAACTTGCTAAAAAAACACAGCGGGTATGAGATTTCTATAAATCCTATCCACTTTGCAGGACTATAAGATGCTGCGTGTTTGACACAACTAAAATATATAGCGTCAAAAACTCCCCTAAATCATTACAAAAATCACATACATTTCTGATTAACACTTTATTTAAAGCACTAAATAGATGTTAATGCTCATCTGGCACTTTAGCATCTTGGACAGCGAGGCTTTTACTCTTAAAGTGAATGCAGATCTTTCTCTAGCCTTTATGAAAAATTAAATAGTTTCTCCAGGAATATATAAATGTGAAATAACAGAGGAATAGACTTGCTCTAACTTTCCGTGATACTCTCTCTTTTATAGTACAGCCCCCAGACATCAGACTGGGGGATTACTAGTTTACATAAGTCTTGTCCGTTTGGAGTGGAGATGTACTGACGAGTCCCAAGTCTATGGACAGGCATACATAAACTCAAAAATCTCCTCCTGCAGCCTTACGGCCTAAGATCAGCGCTCTGTGACTACAGCACAGTATACTGGGAAATTAGAGGATGAATAGTTCTGTTGTTAGAACCATATTTATATATTCCCAGAGACTCGCCGTAAGGCTGCTCGCACACACACCAAATTACTTTTTCTTCCATTATTTTTGCTCGTTGTAGAAATAACATAATGTGCAAAAAAAAAGAAAGTATACCAATGCAATGTCATTAAATAGGTGCAAATTGCTTTTATTCTAAACTGTGCACAGTTGTATTCCAAGCTTAATAACATTAAAAAAGATGTGAAAGTATCAACAAAATAAGTTACTACTTGTCAGAAGTCTTTGTTTTTCATCAATTTGCCGTGCAATTTTGGAGAGAAAAAAGAAACCAGATTGCCAACTAATATTATTGAAAGTGGAACAAATCAGATATTTATCTCACACTTCCAACCTTCTAAATATCTGGCATGCCCAGTACAGAAATGTACTCAAGGTGAAGCTGCAACAAAACACATATGAGGGGGGCAAGACCTTTAAAAAACCACATTTTCCAGACTGTGCCCCCCGAAATAGGCACGGTTACAGCTGTCACTCTGATGATAAAGAAATGCAGCAGCCAGGGTCATTGCCGTGCCCCGCTAGCAATGTACACTGCATAGGATGAAGAGAGGCATGGTAAATTGGTGAAACAAAACCGTTCAGAGCCAGAATGAGTCTCTGCAGAGCAATCAGCCACTCGGGAATAGGCAGGAGCACAAATATTTGTTTCACTTTTATTTTTTTCTATCATTACAATTTACTCTCCATGAGCTGTTCAGACACAGGATTGCCAACACTTTTCAGATAAAACAAAGAAAAATATTCTGCATAATGGTTTAACCCCCTTAGTGACTGAGCCAATTGTTTTACCTACATGACCAGGCCAAATTTTTTAAATCTGATCACTGTCACTTTATGTAGTAATAACTCTGGAACACTTCAACGGATCCTACTGATTCTGAGATTGTTTTTTTTTTTTACATACTGTCATTCATAATAGTGGTAAAATGTTTGATATAACTTGCGTTTATTTGTGAAAATATCGGAAATTTGGTGAAAATTTCTCAATTTTCAAACTTTCTATTCCTGTGCCCTTAAACCAGAGCGTAATATCACACACAATAGTTAATAAATAACTTTTCTCACATGTGTACTTTACATCAGCACAACTTTTGAAACATAATATTGTTTTGTTAGAAAGGTTAAAAGTTGACCAGCAATTTTTCATCTTTCCAACAAAATTGACAAAACCATTTTTTTAGCGACCACATCACATTTGAAGGGACTTTGGGGGGGTCTATATGACAGAAAATACCCAAAAGTGATATCTAAAAACTGCACCCCTCAAAGTCCTCAAAACCACATTCAAGAAGTGTATTTAACCCCTCAAGTGCTTCACAGGAAGTAAAGCAATATAGAAGGAAAAATTACCATTTTACTTTTTTTCACAAAAATGTAACATTAGCCCCAATTTTTTTTTATTTTCACAGGTGTAACAGGACAAAATGAACCTTAAATTTGTTGTGCAATTTCTTCTGAGTACGCCGATACCACATATGTGTTGGAAAACTACTGTTTGGACACACAGGCAGGGCTCGGAAAGGAAAGAGTGCCATTTGACTTTCTGAATTTAAAAAATGGCTCGAATTGAGAGCGGATGCCATGTCGCGTTTGGAGAGCCCCTGATGTGCCTAAGCATTGGAATCCCCCCACACTTACCCCATTTTGGAAAATACACAACTCAATGATTTTATCCAGGGATATAGTGGGCATTTTAAATCCACAGGTACCACACATAATTTGATAACATGTCATATTGAAAATTTAAATTTTTTTTTCCCAGAAATGTTGTTTTAGCCCCAAATTTGTAATTTTAACAATGGATAACAGGAGAAAATAGACCCCATAATTTGTTATGTAATTTCTCCCGAACACTGTGATATCCCATTTGTGGTCAAAAACCTCTGTTTGGGCTCATGGCAGGGCTAGGAAAGGAAGGAGCTCTATTTGTCTGGAATAGATTGTGAATGCCATGTTGCATTTGGAGAGTCCCTGACATGCAAAAACAGCAGAAGTGACCCAGCAAGTGATCCCATCTTGGAAACTAGACCACTCAAGGAATTCATCTGGGGGTGTACTGAGCATTTTTAATCTACAGGTGATTCACAAAACTTTGTAACTTTTAGATGTGAGAACAAAAACTTTTTTTTTTCTAAAATACTCCTAAGTTACAGCGAAATGCAGCAGGCAGGGGGATTTGGTCCTGATTCTGATTTGTAAGTATGAGCTCACTATATGCACTTTATGTTATAGCAATATCTATGCACATGATGCACTTTCTATATCTTATGCTACTATTTTTGGCAGCTTACACTTTTGCTGTGATATCCACTCCCTCATATGAGGTAAATTTCCTCTAATCAGGATAATGGAGTGGTAGATTGAAAAAGTCCTGATGCTGTAGTGGGCATCATTATTTACTCTTCCTGTGCTGCTATTCATTGCTTTTACATTTCAAAACACAGCCATCTATTCATATATGTGAGTTCTGTTAGTACATTTTATTACTTGGACCCCCTTTTCTGTGCTTGCTTAGTTGTTGTGCTCTGCCTGTATTTTATTTCATGATAGGCATTGATTAATTAATAAAATGTATATATATATTGTCTAAAATACTCTTTGACCCCTCTTTTTGCTCAAATCAGCTTGTTGGGGTTTATTGTATCTGTATCTTTTGAGTTTTTCTGACTTACTGTTAACCCCATGTTTCAGAGAAATTATGTCTCTAATGTCAAATCACTGATACTGAAGCAGGTTTTGCTCAAGAATATCCCTGTATTTTGCACCATCCATCTTTCCCTCAACTCTGGCTATTTTCCCTGTCCCTGCTGCCACAAAATATCCCCACAGTATGATGCTGCCACCACTATGTTTCACTGTGTGGATAGCTTTCTTGGGATGATGAGCTGTGTTGGTTTGGCGCCAGACATTACGTTTACCTTGCTGACCAAAAGTTCAATTTTGGTCTCATATGGCCACAGCACCTTCCTTCATACTTCCTTCCTTTGGGGAGTATCCCACTTGTCTTTTGGCAAGCTCAAAATGAGCCTTACAATTTTTATGTATACGTTAAGGCTTTTTTCTGCCCACTTTTTCATAAAGGCCACCTCTATGGAGTGTACGGCTTATTGTGGTCGTATGGACAGTTACTCCAGCCTCTGCTTTGGAACTCTGCAGTTCTTTCAGGTTTTGGTCTCTGTGCTGCCTCTATGATTAATGCCCTCCTTGCCCGGGCTGAGTGTTTTGATGGGTGGCCCTCTTTTGGCAGGTTTGTTGTGGTACCATGTGCTTTCCATTTGATGATAATGGATTTGATGGGGGGGGGATCATCAAAGATTGGAATTTTTTTTTAACCCAATCCGGACGTATACTTTTTAAGAACTTTCTCCCTGACTTGTTTGGAGATCTCCTTGGTCTTTATGGTGTTGTTTGGTTAGTGATGTATCTTGCTTAATGGTGTTGCAGCCTCTGTGGCCTTTCAGAAAAGGTGTGTATACTGACAGCCCATGTGGCACTTAGATTGCACACAGGTGGACTTCCCTTCACTAAAGGTACCTTCACACGAAACGACATTATAACGATATCGCTAGCAATCCGTGACGTTGCAGCGTCCTCGCTAGCGATATCGTTTCGTTTGACACGCAGCAGCGATCAGGATCCTGCTGTGATGTCGCTGGTCGCTGAATAAAGTCCAGAACTTTATTTGGTCGTCCGATCGCTGTGTATCGTTGTGTTTGAAAGCAAAAGCAACGATACCAGCGATATTTTACACTGGTAACCAGGGTAAACATCGGGTTACTAAGCGCAGGGCCGCGCTTAGTTACCCGATGTTTACCCTGGTTACTAGCGTAAAATGTAAAAAAAACAAACAGTACATACTCACATTGCGTCCCCTGCAGTCTGCTTCCTCCTCTGACTCAGCGCCGCAAAGTGAAAGTGAAAGCAGCACAGCGGTGACGTCACCGCTCTGCTCTCACTGTACGGCGCTCAGTCAGTCAGGAAGTGGACGCAGGGGGACGTGAATGTAAGTATGTGCTGTTTGTTTTTTTTAGATTTTACGCTGGTAACCAGGGTAAACATCGGGTTACTAAGCGCGGCCCTGCGCTTAGTTACCCGAAGTTTACCCTGGTTACCAGGGGACCTCGGCATAGTTGATCGCTGGAGAGCGGTCTGTGTGACAGCTCTCCAGCGACCAAACAGCGACGCTGCAGCGATCGACATCGTTGTCGCTATCGCTGCAGCGTCGCTTCGTGTGAAGGTACCTTAAGCTTGTGACTTATGAAGGTAATTACTTGCACCAGATAATATGGGGGCGTCATCACATAAGGGTGACAAACTCCCCTATCAGACGTTCAGGTTTCCAATGCTCCATAGCTTATTGGCAGCGTGCTTCACGTCACGTCTCAAACTGGCAAGCTGCTTTATAGAAAACTTAAGGTACCTTCACACTAAACGATATCGCTAGCGATCCGTGACGTTGCAGCGTCCTGGCTAGCGATATCGTTGTGTTTGACACGCAGCAGCGATCAGGATCCTGCTGTGATATCGCTGGTCGTTGATTAAAGTTCAGAACTTTATTTAGTCGTCAGATCGCCGTGTATCGTTGTGTTTGACAGCAAAAGCAACGATACCAGCGATGTTTTACAATGGTAACCAGGGTAAATATCGGGTTACTAAGCGCAGGGCCGCGCTTAGTAACCCGATGTTTACCCTGGTTACCAGTGTAAAATGTAAAAAAAACAAACAGTACATACTCACCTTCGCGTCCCCCGCCGTCCGCTTCCTGCACTGACTGAGCGCCGGCCGTAAAGTGAAAGCACAGCACAGCACAGCGGTGACGTCACCGCTCTGCTGTTAGGGCCGGCACTCACAGTCACTGCAGGAAGCGGATGCCGGGGGACGCGAAGGTGAGTATGTAGTGTTTGTTTTTTTACATTTTACACTGGTAACCAGGGTAAACATCGGGTTACTAAGTGCGGCCCTGCGCTTAGCAACCCGATGTTTACCCTGGTTACCCAGGGACCTCGGCATCGTTGGTCGCTGGAGAGCGGTCTGTGTGACAGCTCTCCAGCGACCAAACAGCGACGCTGCAGCGATCGGCATCGTTGTCTGTATCGCTGCAGCGTCGCTTAGTGTGAAGGTACCTTTAGTCAATAAAGCTCTTGGCAAAATGTATTTTCCTCCCAGGGGTGGTTTGGCAAAGTTTAAATGGATTGTCCATGATTAGTCATGAACGGATCACGTTACACAGCCCCAGTCCACAGTTCAGGTCAGTGCTCTCTCGCCGTGGACAGGAGCTTTGCAAATTTACTGAGCCTCTGATTTCCCTCCACTGTGACTTTTGTTACACCGCTTGGTGTGACAAAATCTATGTGGCGTCAAGATGATGTCTCGCCGGCCAGGCTAATCATAAGCCGCATCTGACATCCTGGAGGATAAGAAAATTCACACCGCTCCTCTCCACGGCTAGATAGCAGTGACCTCTATTGTGGACTTGGGTTGCAAGATGCAATCAGCTTATCTTTAGCTAAGATTCTAAAAAACATTAGCTATTTCTCCAGAGACAGTGAGACTTAAGGCCCCGTCTCACATAGCGAGATCGCTAGCGAGATCGCTGCTGAGTCACAAGTTTTGTGACGCAACAGCGACCTCCATAGCGATCTCGCTATGTGTGACACGTACCAGCGATCAGGCCCCTGCTGCGAGATCGCTGGTCGTGTCGGAATGGCCTGGACCTTTTTTTGGTCGTTGAGGCCCCGCTGACATTGCTGAATCGGTGTGTGTGACACCGATCCAGCGATGTCTTCACTGGTAACCAGGGTAAACATCGGGTTACTAAGCGCAGGGCCGCGCTTAGTAACCCGATGTTTACCCTGGTTACCAGCGTAAATGTAAAAAAAAACAAACAGTACATACTCGCCTTCTGATGTCCGTCAGGTCCCTTGCCGTCTGCTTCCTGCTCTCACTGACTCCCGGCCGTACAGTGAGAAGTGAGAGCACAGCAGTGACGTCACCGCTGCGCTCTGCTCTCAGTGTACGGCCGGATCTCAGTCAGAGCAGGAAGCAGACGGCAAGGGACCTGGACACCGAAAGGCGAGTATGTACGGTTTGTTTTTTTTGGTAACCAGGGTAAACATCGGGTTACTAAGCGCGGCCCTGCGCTTAGTAACCCGATGTTTACCCTGGTTACCCGGGTGCTGCAGGGGGACTTCGGCATCGTTGAAGACAGTTTCAACGATGCCGAAGTCGTTCCCCTGATCGTTGGTCGCTGGTGAGAGCGGTCTGTGTGACAGCTCCCCAGCGACCACACAGCGACTTACCAACGATCACGGCCAGGTCATATCGCTGGTCGTGATCGTTGGTAAATCGCTTAGTGAGACGGGGCCTTAAAGTAAAGGAGGCCACACTAATTAGTATATTTTTTATATCTCTGGATAACCTTTTCAATATTACAATTGAGGATCGCCAACTTCTACATGTGCTTCAGCACTTGCAGTTGGTTATTCTTTGGCTTTCCACATAATTTTGGGGACAACCGCAGCACTTCCAGTTGGCGACTGGTTCTAACAAAGCAGAACTTTTATTAGACTGCTTTACAGGGTTCATTCATATACATACCACTATCTTATGTTACTTTTTTCCCTTCAAGTCTGGTTCTGAAAGATTAGAAGCAAACTGATGCCAGAGCTGACCCCCTTGTTTTATGTGGGATCGTTTTTGGCATCTAGCACATTATTTGTTTTACGAATTCGGTCTAAGAGCTAAATCCAACATTGGCTGCGGCATCTCTCGATCCAGCTTATTATCATCACTAATGCTTTTCTTAGAATAGAAAACTCAGAAAAAGCCTGATGACAACTAACACACTTTTCATTTTGATCCATTCCAGTGTTATCAATTAAGACCCTTTTGATGATTCATATACCTCCTTGTACACAGGGGTTTTTTGTGTTGATTTCTGTGATCTGAACAAAGAAAAAAATTTTGAAGTCTTTGCACTATGGAGCAGGACAAGCTCCATGTCCCTACATTTACTGCTTTGTTTGCTTTTTTTTTTTGCTCCGGGAAACGTGCCTATTTTGCAAAAACTCTCTATTTTGTTCTACTGCGGTAGCAATTGACATCACATAAGCCAACGCTACAGATTTAGTCATTGTTTTTCTTTACATGACAAGCTCTAAGTAAGTCATGAAACGAAACTCACAAATTTGTATTAGCAGATGGAACTAAAAGAGGTCAAGTGCCCTCTAAAGGGAGAGTTGCTGGATTGGTAACCTTGTGCCAGCTAGCCTGAAAGGCCAATATTGTTCTGAGCGCATGACATGTATCACTATCCATGTAGAGTGAGTGTGGCAGCCCTGGCACAGTTGTTGCGGCACTGCGATATTACGCTGTCATCTATAGAACATGATTAACTCGATATTCTAATTTTGACTGGCGTGTGTTCCAAGTGCGAGAGCAGTGCAGACAGGTGCGCGGGAACGAAGAGGCATCTTAGTTTTTATTTACTCTTCCGTTCCAGAGATACTTCATTTAGGTGGCATGACATGTTCATTTAATGTTCCCCTCGCACCTATCCCTGTCAAAAAAAAAAAAAACAGTTTTGAAATCTACAATGTCTCCCACTCCATCCTATCCCCCCCAGTCACTCGGTGGCACCGCACTCTTTCCACCGCTTTTATTGTCTTACAAGATCTGTCTCTAGAAAAAGCCTTGAAATAATCTCCGATTCAGACACCTGCAGGATAAGAAGTCTTATGCAGCTTATGTGACATGTCAGTTTTTCCAGCCCGGCTCAGCTCACAGGGAGAGATTTATCTAGTTATCGCATACGTATTTCTTTTAAAAAATCTACACCAATGATTTTTTCATTAGACACCCAAAGTCTTTCCTATACTAGTACTTATTAAATATGCAAGATTTATCCAGAACTAAATAAAAAAAATGTTTTTTCCCCATAATTATTGTATTTTTCAAGCATAATGCTTAATCTAAATTGCAGTTAATCTTCTATAGGTATATGTAAATTGCCCGTAACGGAACCCTTGCTCTCGCCTGTAGGCAGTAGAAATTAGTTGGACCCATTCTGATGCATTTGTAGCACATTTCTACTGTTTTCAGGTGGATAAAAAGATTTCTGCTCTATTCCCCCCACACCCCCTCACCACCTGTCATTTTGGAAGCTTGCCACCCCTCCCTTGTGCCTGGCATCAGAACAGAGAGGGAATGAGCTCTGACTCTTAGCAATCAGCAGCCGCCACGAGACATTTCAACCGGCTGTAAAGTGATGTACCTGTGGTTTTTAGGACTCCAGTGTCAGGACAGTGAGTTGTTACAAGTCCATGTCAGACGTTATCAAAGTTTTAGTTTGTTCTCTTTTTTGATATTTAATTTTGGGCACTTCTTAGTGATAAATAAAATTGCTATCTCAAGATGGTGGAATACATAATTGGAGTTGATTATAGTCATTCTGTATCTCACTGACAGCTCGCTACGCACCTTCCCCCATGCAAAATAAAAAAAAGATCATGAACATGTCACTTTCTTGATGAAATCAGTTTCCACTGGGAGGCCATTGTTTTCAATTTAGGTCTTTCTGTCTAGCAAGAAGTCATGCAGGTGCTCTACTACCAGGGTACCTCTTCATTCATCTAGAATTCTACGCAAAGGAATAACTGTCCTGACACAGTCCATCGCTAAAGGCTATTGGAGGGGTCTTTGTACTTCACAATTCTGGGGAGAACATTTACCAGACTCACATGTTGAAACATTGTCCCTCTTATCTGTTTTCTGAAGCTTAGATTAGTAATTGTACAAAGTACCAAAACCAGTGGTTTATATGACACCCCTACCGATGCCCTTTGAGCATAAATTGTGTGGGGAATACAAAATAAATGGTTTAGTTTTAGGACTGAAGATTAACGAGTCTCCACCTTACTCAAAAATGCCGAACCAACCTTTGGTCCTGTGAGGTATCTACTGGTGCCTCTCATTGACTACTCTCAAACAATGGCACTGGGTATTATTGTTAGAAAATATAATGGTGAAAATGCTTTTCAGAAATATAAACTTTGTGTTTTTCTTACATAGGTATAGGAGATACTGGGATGACATTTTTTAATTACTGGTTTCCAGTTCAAGACAATATCATCCATTCAACAGAATCGTAGCTATGCAATGTATTATTGCAGGATCCTACAGATACACCACCTCTTTAAAGAAGCACACCCATCAAATATTTTATCCTCTTAATATATTGCAATCATCATATTATACAGCACAGTGTACTTACAATTGCTCATTTTGCCTTTATACCCATCAAATTATTATTTTTCTATTAGTTCCATTAAATCGCTTGACTAGCTGAATCTTTCTAAGCTCTATGTAGAGACAGGAAGTCTTTTTTCCATGCATGAGTCATCATTAGAACTACTATTCTGCATTACTTCAGAGTCCCTAGCAGTACATCTCCACCTCCTCTTCAACTCCCGACCTGTCTTCTCCACTCCTTTCCCCCCGCCAGAGACTTTGCAGTGATGTAGAATTGTAGTTCTAGTGATGATTCATGCAGGAATTAGAATGTCTATTTGTACATTGAGCTGAGAAGGATTCAGAAGGAATTGTTATTCTTTTCGAATTGAATGGCCCTTATTATGCTCTGAGGTGTAAGTAGACCCCAGTCCTAATAATAATAATCTTTATTTTTATATAGCGCTAACATATTCCCAGCGCTTTACAGTTTGCGCACATTATCATCGCTGTCCCTGATGGGGCTCACAATCTAAATTCCCTATCAGTATGTCTTTGGAATGTGGGAAGAAACCAGAGAACCCGGAGGAAACCCACGCAAACACGGAGAGAACATACAAACTCCTTGCAGGTGTGTTGTCCTTGGTGGGATTTGAACCCAGGACTCCAGCGCTGTAAGGCTGCAGTGCTAACCACTGAGCCAATCCATATACTCCTTGCCACACCTTCAGATAGTCCCAGACTTTCTTGCTGGCTTGGAACGTCTGGCTTTCATGTGGCTCCAGAGGGCTCTTTATATGCGTGCGCAAGGTCATGGAGCACAACATGATGTCATGATGATGTGACTCCCGAGCGAGCAGAGGCGATCTGAAAATTGAACAAGAACTGGAGGGGTGACGCGGAGAGGCCATAGAGGTGAACAATGAATTTTGAAAAATTATGGGAAGCGGAAGCGATTACAACATAAAAATTAGCATTTTTTTTTTTGCAAATTTTTGTAAAATTCAAGCGCAGTTCAATTCCACTCAAATGTATTCACTCATCTCTAGTACTGACCTATACATGTGGCATCATATTGAAGACACTGTCCAATTTTGTTCTGTTTTAATTAGTCCAAATTGCATGAAAAACGGCCATACTCTCCCCACCGATCTCCAGTCATTTCCATCATCGCAGCAGGAATTAAAGACTGAACTTGGAAAAAATTAAAATGTACAGTAGCATTTAATTTTCGGATCCATTTTAAGTGATAAATGTTAAATTTAAAAAAGAAAGTAACGGCTTGCAATGTTAAGGCAAGTTTCTTTTCAACAAATACTCCCGTTCTTTTTAGTGTTTACATGGAACAAATATTAAGCAGAAATAATACAAAACCCGAACATCGTTGGTGTTTCTCTCAGATCAAATACGAGATGGCACAATTTACGCAGACCCTAAATGTTGACTAAGTATGCTTTTCTTACTTAAATTAAGACTTTGTTAATAGCACAGCATAAATTAATTTCTTCGACCCATCCGGCTGATTTCAGGTCATTCAAGGCAGAGAGAAAAAAAAAACCTCAAAGTGTCAGTTTTAATTTCGACTAAAAGTAATCCATCTATTTGCAGTCAACATACTTGATTGTCTTCAGAGATTTAATTAATTAACTCTCTATAGACCTGTCTCGTTACTGTGCGGTGGTAACAATCCTGACTTTGAAGGTATTCTAAGAATGATTTTCCTATGGCACCAAATGACTTTTATGGTTTAGAGATTTTTTGTATATTTTTTCTCATTTTTTTTCTTAAGAAAAGTTCACGGTTGAATATTTGTACTTTGAGATTAGAACACCATTGACCAGGAATAAGCGGCTGTTGGCAGTTATTGTCAGCATTATCAGGCAAGAGGAAACTTTCCATCTGTGGTCTCGAACCAAAAGACAAGAGGATACATTTCTTAACAGATGGCAGTGCACAATAGCACCACGATGAGCCACCGGAGACACGCAGTCAGTCACTAGATATTTTCAGCAACATCTTGAAATAAATTGTCCCTTAAGATTTGCAAGTCTTTAAGAAAATAAACCAAGAAATTGACAAATTTCAAAACATCTCATGCTCAGACATATCCAGTCATAGATGTAGCAGAAGATTAGGCTGACGTGGGGAATAAAGAAATGTGCAGACTGCTGCCTTGTAGGAAGTACATCGGGTCATTGTCTGTAAAAAGCTATTTTTCTGATCACCGACCTCAATGCTGTTGATTATTTCATATTTGACACCTCAATGGACGGCTTCTCAGAGTATTTCCCTTGTTAATGACCAAATACAGTAAACAGATTTTTTTTTTTTTTTTCCGTTTTGGGGTTTTTAATGGGAATGACTTTTTTATTATTTTGCAATTAAAATTAGCATTTTGTCAAGCTTTATTTTTATATCATTTTTATAGAAATATTGTAATATTACTTTTAATATAGGTTATTTTGTTTATTATGGTCATGTTGATCAAGAGGATGTATATGTGGCGTTAGATCATTGGAGAAAGGGACAGCTCTATAGTTCTATAGCTTAACCCCTTAATCCCATATGACGTACTATTCCGTCAAGGTGACCTGGGACTTAATTCCCAGTGACGGGATAGTACGTCATATGCGATCGGCTGCGCTCACGGAGGGAGCGCGGCCGGATGTCAGCTGACTAACACAGCTGACATCCGGCACTATGTGCCAGGAGCGGTCACGGACCGCCCCCGACACATTAACCTCCGGTACGGTTCCGGCGGTATAGGGAAGCATCGCGGAGGAAGGGGGTTCCCTGCGTGCTTCCCTGAGACCCCCGGAGCAACGCGATGTGATCGCGTTGCTCCGAGGGTCTCTTACCTCCTCCTCGCTCCAGCAGGCCCGGATCCAAAATGGCCACGGTATCCGGGTCCTGCAGGGAGGTGGCTTCACAGCGCCTGCTCAGAGCAGGCGCCGGGAAGCCAGGAGCTGTGCATGTCAGATCGCCGATCTGACACAGTGCACAGCAAAGTGTCAGATCAGCGATCTTACACTATAACATGATGCCCCCCCTGGGGCAATGTTATAGTGTAAAAAAAAAATATTCACTTATGTAAAAAAAAATTCCCTAAAAAATTCCCCCCACCAAAAAAAATATTGTTCCTATAAATACATTTCTTTATCTAAATAAAAAAAACAATAAAAGTACACATATTTAGTATCGTCGCGTCCGTAACGACCTGACCTATAAAACTGTCCCACTAGTTAACCCCTTCAGTGAACACCGTAAAAAAAGAGGCAAAAAACAACGCTTTATTATCATACCGCCAAACAAAATGTGGAATAACACGCGATCAAAAAGACGGATCTAAATAACCATGGTACCGCTGAAATTGTCATCTTGTCCCGCAAAAAACGAGCCGCCATACAGCGTCATCAAAGAAAAAAGAAAAAGTTATAGTCCTCAGAATAAAGCGATGCAAAAATAATTATTTTTTCTATAAAAGTTTTTATCGTATAAAAGCGCCAAAACATTAAAAAAATGATATAAATGAGGTATCGCTGTAATCGTACTGACCCGAAGAATAAAACTGCTTTATCCATTTTACCAAACGCGGAACGGTATAAACTCCTCCCCCAAAAGAAATTCATGAATAGCTGTTTTTTTGTCATTCTGCCTCACAAAAATCGGAATAAAAAGCGATCAAAAAATGTCACGTGCCCGAAAATGTTACCAATAAAAACGTCAACTCTTCCCGCAAAAAACAAGACCTCACATGACTCTGTGGACCAAAATATGGAAAAATTATAGCTCTCAAAATGTGGTAACGCAAAAAATATTTTTTTGCAATTAAAAGCGTCTTTCAGTGTGTGACGGCTGCCAATCATAAAAATCCGCTAAAAAACACGCTATAAAAGTAAATCAAATCCCCTTCATCACCCCCTTAGTTAGCGAAAAATTAAAAAATTTAAAAAAATGTATTTATTTCCATTTTCCCATTAGGGCAAGGGTTAGGGCAAGGGTTAGGGCTGGGGTTAGGGCTAGGGTTAGGGTTGGGGCTAGGGTTAAGGCTACAGTTAGGGTTGGGGCTAAAGTTAGGGTTAGGGTTGGGGCTAAAGTTAGGGTTTGGATTACATTTACGGTTGGGAATAAGGTTGGGATTAGGGTTAGGGGTGTGTCAGGGTTAGGGGTGTGGTTAGGGTAACTGTTGGGATTAGGGTTAGGGATGTGTTTGGATTAGGGTTTCAGTTATAATTGGGGGGTTTCCACTGTTTAGGCACATCAGGGGCTCTCCAAACACAACATGGCGTCCTTTCTCAATACCAGCCAATTCTGTGTTGAAAAAGTAAAACAGTGCTCCTTCCCTTCCGAGCTCTCCCGTGCGCCCAAACAGGGGTTTACCCCAACATATGGGGTATCAGCGTACTCAGGACACATTGGACAACAACTTTTGTGGTCCAATTTCTCCTGATACCCTTGGAAAAATACAAAACTGGGGGCTAAAAAATAATTTTTGTGGAAAAAAAAAAAGATTTTTTATTTTCACGGCTCTGCGTTATAAACTGTAGTGAAACACTTGGGGGTTTAAAGTTCTTACAACACATCTCGATAAGTTCCTTGGGGGGTCTAGTTTCCAATATGGGGTCACTTATGGAAGGGTTTCTACTGTTTAGGTACATTATGGGCTCTGCAAACGCAATGTGACGCCTGCAGACCAATCCATCTAAGTCTGCAATCCAAATTACGCTCCTTCCCTTCCGAGCTCTGCCATGCGCTCAAACGGTGGTTCCCCCCCACATATGGGGTATCGGCGTACTCAGGACAAATTGGACAACAACTTTTGGGGTCTAATTTCAACTGTTACCCTTGGAAAAATACAAAACTGGGTGCTAAAAATAATTTTTGTGGAAAAAAAAAATAATTTTTATTTTCACGGCTCTGCGTTATAAACTGTAGTGAAACACTTGGGGGTTCAAAGCTCTCACAACACATCTAGATAAGTTCCTTAGGGGGTCTACTTTCCAAAATGGTGTCACTTGTGGGGGGTTTTAATGTTTAGGCACATCAGGGGCTCTCCAAATGCAACATGGCGTCCCATCTCAATTCCAGTCAATTTTGCATTGAAAAGTCAAATGGCGCTCCTTCGCTTCCGAGCTCTGCCATGCGCCCACACAGTGGTTTACCCCCACATATGGGGTATCGGCGTACTCAGGACAAATTGTACAACAACTTTTGGGGTCCATTTTCTCCTGTTACCCTTGGTAAAATAAAATAAATTGGAGCTGAAGTAAATTTTTTGTGAAAAAAAGTTAAATGTTCATTTTTATTTAAACATTCCAAAAATTCCTGGGAAACACCTGAAGGGTTAATAAACTTCTTGAATGTGGTTTTGAGCACATTGAGGGGTGCAGTTTTTAGAATGATGTCACACTTGGTTATTTTCTATCATATAGATCCCTCAAAATTACTTCAAATGAGATGTGGTCCCTAAAAAAAGTGGTGTTGTAAAAATGAGAAATTGCTGGTCAACTTTTAACCCTTATAACTCCGTAACAAAAAAAAATTTTGGTTCCAAAATTGTGCTGATGTAAAGTAGACATGTGGGAAATGTTACTTAAGTATTTTGTGTGACATCTCTCTGTGATTTAATTGCATAAAAATTAAAAGTTGGAAAATTGAGAAATTTTCAAAATTTTCGCCAAATTTCCATTTTTTTCACAAATAAACGCAGGTAATATCAAAGAAATTTTACCACTATTATGAAGTACAATATGTCATGAGAAAACAGTGTCAGAATTGTCAGGATCCGTTGAAACGTTCCAGAGTTATAACCTCATAAAGGGACAGTGGTTAGAATTGTAAAAATTGGCTCGGTCATTAACGTGCAAACCACCCTCGGGGCTTAAGGGGTAAAAAGGGTTGTCCAGGACTAAACAAACTGCTTCTGTGCTTGTATAAACCATGAAGGGGCTTGTAGGCACTCAATGGCCCCTTCATTGTGATAGTCAACAACGTTGGAGGTCAGACGCACGCGCGCACACACACACACACACACACACACACACACACACACACACACACACACACACACGTTAATGGGAGAGATTTATTTAGGCTGGTGTTTCAAACACCAGTCTTAAGCCACATGCACACTTCAGTATCTGGTCAGTATTTTTCTTCTGCAAAACCCCAACCCCCCCCCCCCAACCTACTGTCTCCTGCCCCATTACCCTGTAGATTGTACGTTCTCAAGGACAGAGCCCTCTCCCATCTTCACCAGTCTGTCAATGTTCGTTTCTTGACTGTCATTTATACTTGTATTTTGTATTCAACCCCTTTCCATGTACAGCACTATGGAATCAATGGTGCTCTAGTAGTAATAATAATAATAGCTGTATCGTGTTACCTGGAATAAAGGGGAAATAAGCGCTATCTAAGCGTAGTATTAGGCTATGTGCACACGTTCAGGATTTATCTCGTTTACCGCTGAAAAACGCTTACATTAAGCATCCCATCATTTCAATGCATTCTGCAATTTTTGTGCCCATGCTGTATTTTTTTCCACAAAAAAGATGCATTGCGGTAAAAAACGCAGCATGTTCATTAATTTTGTGGATTTTTTACGTTTTTGCCGCTATATTATTGCATTTGGAAGCTCCGGGAAAAAACAAGCAAAAAACGCAATAAAACGCGAGCGGATTTCCTGCAGAAAAAGTCCGGTTTTGTTCAGGAAAATTCTGCAGACATTCCTGAACGTGTGCACGTAGCCTTAAAACAGTTTAAAACAATTATAGGTGAGAAAAGGATTCTGCTCACCTGATGACATTGTGCAATTAGGCGCTTAGTAACCCGATATTTACCCTGGTTACCATTGTAAATGTAAAAAAACAAACACTACATACTTACATTCCGGTGTCTGTCGCGTCCCCCGGCGTCTGCTTCCCTGCACTGTGTCAGCGCCGGCCGGCCGTAAAGCAGAGCACAGCGGTGACGTCACCGCTCTGCTTTATGGCCGGCGCTTACACAGTGCAGGGAAGCGGACGCCGGGGGACGCGACAGACACCGGAATGTAAGTATGTAGTGTTTGTTTTTTTTTACATTTACAACTGGTAACCAGGGTAAATATCGGGTTACTAAGCGCGGCCCTGCGCTTAGTAACCCGATGTTTACCCTGGTTACCCGGGGACTTCGGCATCGTTGGTTGCTGGAGAGCTGTTTGTGTGACAGCTCTCCAGCGACCACACAACGACGAAACAGCGACGCTGCAGCGATCGGCATCGTTGTCTATATCGCTGCAGCGTCGCTTAATGTGACGGTACCTTTATATAAAATACAGACCAAATACTGAATGTGTGAATGTGGCCTTCAACTGAAGGTCATTGGAGTAAATGCATCTAAATTTATTAAAAGCTGCACTCATGATTGTTTTCACAGACAAATAAAATATACACCTTGTGGTAGTGTGATATGATGTGTGGGGTATCATTCTGTCTATGTTCATAGTTTTACCAATTTTAGGAGTGTAGTCTTGTTGCTCTGTTTCATTCTGCGTATCACCGTCTGGCCTAGAGTCTTAATTACCTAACAATAGGTCTGATTGAATTACCTCCGTTACAGTCTGCAGCCTGAATGTGCCCATGCCTCTTGATGGACCCCTGCAGACTTACCCTGACTGTCCATTCATGACTCTCCCCTCTCAAAATGCCGCAAGTCACCCCCTGTAGTGTCTTAATCTTTGAGGCACCTTTCCCAGGTCTGGGGGCCTGAGAACCATCCAACCTGGATATAAGGAGGGGGCCTGAGGAGGACAAGCAGACCAGTAAGATAGAGCCTTTGTGGGATGCTGATGCTAAGGCCAACACCCCAGAGAGACTGGGAGAAACTTTGATTACCCTGAAAATACTGCCCTATATGGAGAAGTATTTGGAGCCACAATGCCGTATCGATCTCTAAGTGGCGGATTGCAACTCTCATCTCCTGGGGCATTTATCCGGTTACTGGACTGTATCCATGTTCCTGGACTATTTTATTCTCTGTGTGGTGGATTGTTTTATGGACCTTTCGATTTGCATGTAATAAAGGTTCTAGGGACTGTTCACTCCTCTCTCGCTCTGTAGATTGTGTGATACTGGAGTAGGACCCCGGTAACACACCTGCTATGAGAAGAAACACAATGAGAAACTTTGTGGCTAAACCATTGTAAATAGCTTGATAAATATCTCCCACTGTTTTTAAGTCCTAGACAGCACTTTTAAAGGGAATGCAGTGTCTGAAAATACAGATTAGATATCATATTAGAAAATCTTTCTGACAGTCAGGGTGATCAATGAGTGGAACAAGCTGCCACAAGTGGTGGTGAGTTCTCCTTCAATGGAAGTCTTCAAACAGAGGCTGGACAGAAATCTGACTGAGATGGTTTAGTGAATCCTGCATTGAGCAGGGGGTTGGACACGGTGACCTTGGAGGTCCCTTCCAACTTTAACACTCGATGATTCTCAGTATCAATCTGGAATCGCCCCACTGGCCATTGTGAAAATTGGATTTATTTCCCATTTTTAATTTTTAATACAATCGCAATACGGAAAAATAATACATTGTCAAAAATGTAAAAATGAAAATGCATTTAACATAATCTTATAATAACAATAATCTTTATAATCTTATAATTTATCACAAAAATGGTCATTTTCTGATGATACATTCCCTTTAACCCCTTCATGACCCAGCCTATTTTGGCCTTAATGACCTTGCCGTTTTTTGCAATTCTGACCAGTGTCCCTTTATGAGGTAATAACTCAGGAACGCTTCAACGGATCCTAGCGATTCTGAGCTTGTTTTTTCGTGACAAATTGGGCTTCATGATAGTGGTAAATTTAGGTCGATAATTTTTGCGTTTATTTGTGAAAAAAACAGAAATTTGGCGAAAATTTTGATAATTTCACAATTTTCAAATTTTGAATTTTTATTCTGTTAAACCAGAGAGTTATGTGACACAAACTAGTTAATAAATAACATTACCCACATGTCTACTTTACATTAGCACAATTTTGGAAACAAATTTTTTTTTTGCTAGCAAGTTATAAGGGTTAAAATTTGACCAGCAATTTCCCATTTTTCCAACAAAATTTACAAAACCATTTTTTTTTAGGGACCACCTCACATTTGAAGTCAGTTTGAGGGGTCTATATGGCTGAAAATACCCAAAAGTGACATCATTTTAAAAACTGCACCCCCCAAGGTGCTCAAAACCACATTCAAGAAGTTTATTAACCCTTCAGGTGTTTCACAGCAGCAGAAACAACATGGAAGGAAAAAAATGAACATTTTAGTCACAAAACTGATCTTTTAGCAACAATTGTTTTATTTTCCCAAGGGTAAAAAGAGAAACTGGACCCCAAAAGTTATTATACAATTTGTCCTGATTACGCCGATACCCCATATGGGGGGGAACCACTGTTTGGGCACACGTCGGGGCTCGGAAGGAAAGGAGCGCCATTTGACTTTTTGAATGAAAACTTGGCTCCAATCTTCAGCGGACACCATGTCGCGTTTGGAGAGCCCCTGTATGCCTAAACATTGGAGCTCCCCCGCCAGTGACCCCATTTTGGATACTAGACCCCCCAAGGAACTTATCTAGATGCATAGTGATCACTTTGAACCCCCCGGTTCTTCACAAACTGATCCTTAAAAATGAAAAAGTACTTCTTTTCACAAAAAATTTCTTTTAGCCTCAATTTTTTCATTTTCACATAGGTAACAGGATAAAATGGATCCTAAAAGTTGTTGGGCAATTTCTCCTGAGTACACCGATACCTCACATGTGGGGGTAAAGACTGTTTGGGCACACAGCAAGGCTCGGAAGGGAAGGAGCACCATTTGACTTTTGAATGAAAAATTAGCTCCAATAGTTAGCGGACACCATGTCATGTTTGGAGAGCCCCTGTGTGCCTAAATATTAGAGCTCCCCCACAGGTGACCCCATTTTAGAAACTAGACCTCCCAAGGAACTAATCTAGATGTGCGGTGAAGTTTATAACGTAGAGCTGTGAAAATAAAAAATCATTTTTCTTAACTCAAAAATTATTTTTTAGCCCCCAATTTTTTTATTTTCACAAGGGTAACAAGAGAAATTGGACCCCAATAGTTGTTGTCCAGTTTGTCCTGAGTACGCTGATACCCCACATGTGGGGGTAAACCACTGTTTGGGCACACGTTGGGGCTTTGAAGGGAAGTAGTGATGTTTTGAAATGCAGACTTTGATGGAATGGTCTACGGGCGTCACGTTGCGTTTGCAGAGCCCCTGATGTGCCTAACAGTAGAAACCCCCCACAAGTGACCCCATTTTGGAAACTAAACCCCCCAAGGAACTAATCTAGATGTGTGGCGAGCATTTTGAACCCCCAAGTGCTTCACAGAATTTTATAACGCAGAGCCGTGAAAATAAAAAATCATTTTTTTCCCACAAAAACAATTTTTTAGCCCCCATTTTTTATTTTCCCAAGGGTAACAGGAGAAATTAGACCCCCAATGTTGTTATGCAAGTTTTTTCTGAGTACGCTTATGCCCCATATGTTTGGGTAAACCATTGTTTGGGTGCACGTTGGGGCTCGGAAGGGAGGGAGCACCATTTGACTTTTTGAACGCAAGATTGGCTGGAATCAATGGTGGTGCCATGTTGCGTTTGGAGACCCCTGATGTGCCTAAACATTGGAAACCCCTCAATTCTAACCCCAACACACCCCTAACCCTAATCCCAACTCTAGCCATAACCCTAATCCCAACCCTAACCCCAACACACCCCTAACCACAACCCTAACCCACCCCTATTCCTAAGCATAACCCTAACCACAAGCCTAACCCAAACACACCCCTAACCCTAATCTGAACCCTGTTTCCAACCCTAACTCTAATTCCAACCCTAACCCTAAGGCTATGTGCCCATGTTGTGGATTCATGTGCGGATTTTCCAGCACCGTTTTTGAAAAATCCACAGGTAAAACACACTGTGGATTTACTGCGGTTTTTGTTCGGATTTCACCTGCAGCTTTACACCTGCGGATTCCTTTTGAGGAGCAGGTGCAAACCGCTGCGGAATCCGCACAAAGAATTGACATGCTGCGGAAAATACCCCGCAGCGTTTCCGCACTGTATTTTCCGCACCATGGGCACAGCGGATTTGGTTTTCCATAGGTTTACATGGTACTGTAAAAGTGATGGAAAACTGCTACGAATCCGCAGCGGCCAATCCGCACCGTGTGCACATAACCTAATTCTAGCCCTACTTCTAACCCTAAACCTAGTTTATTAATAGCAACCTAAACAATTAACAGTTTAAGGAAAAGTTCTCCTTAAAGTATGTACTACTATATGCTGAAATTGAGCAAAATGTATTATGCATCACTTAGGCTAAGTTCACATTAGCGTTTGAGTCTGCAGCGTGGTGCTGCGGACTTCTTTCCTTAAGCCCCGCCTACTTCCGCATGCGTCCTGCGTACCTATCTTTAACATTGGGTACGCTGAGACATGCGTTGTATGCGGATGCGTAAGTATGCGTCTTTTTACCGTGCCCTGTGAACGCAAGAAAATGCAACATGTTGCGTTTGGCGGGCACGTCAGAATGACGCACGCGGACGCATCCGCATACAACACATGTCCCTGCGTACCCAATGTTAAAGATAGGTACGCAGAACACATGCGGAAGTAGGCGGAGCTAAGGGAAGAAATCCGCAGCACCACGCTGTGGACTCAAACACCAATATGAACCTGGCCTTATGTAGCTGCCATCATATTCCACAGCACTTTACAGACACCATCATCATTGTCCCCATTTTGGCTCACAATCTAAATTCCCTATCAGTGTGTCTTTGGCGTGTGGGAGGAATCCCATGCAAAGACAGGGAGAACACACAAACTCCTTGCAGATTTCTTTGATGGGATTCAAACCCAGGACCTCAGAGCTGCAAGGCTGCAGTGCTAACCACTGAGCCACCGTTCAGCAAAATTACCTAATTGAGCAGTTATAATATTGGATTCAGGCTTCCATGTTTATTGGTCCATGTACGGACCCCAATGTACGAACCCACCATGGGTCTCATGACTCGCACAGCCTCCTATATGACTATGATGCTGCCAGGTTCATGTCAGCATACTTGTGGTTGGTCCATGCTCTGTACTCAGAATGCGAAACATGAATGTTTGAATTTTGCTTAACTATTAGGGTATGTTTCCACGTTAAGGCTACGCGGCGGTATCGCCGCAGCGGCGAAGCCGCTCGGCGCTAAGCCCCGCCCCCTTAATGGGACGCGATGGTGCCGGATGTGTACAGTACACATCCGGGATCATCGCACCCCTCGCCATAGGGCCCTGTGATATGCCTTGCGGGGACGCTGCGTCCCCGCAAGGTGTACGGACATGCTGCGTTCTGAAAAGACGCGCAGCATGTCCGGAGTCGCAGGGCCGCCGCGTGCGGGTTTCCACGCATAGTGGAGACGGGATTTCATAAAATCCCCTCCACTATGCTGGAACATCTGGACGCTGCTTGTTTGACGCTGCAGCGTCAAACAAGCAGCGTTTACTTACCGTGGAAACATACCCTAAAGGTCCCTTATCTGTTACTTCTCCTGGATCTAGTGATATGTGTCTGCTGCTGCTGAGTACCTCTGTATGTGAGGATGTCATGGCATCCCGACTCACTTCAGTCACTTCACTTTCTCTGTCGCCCATGACGGCACCACGGAGAGAGGGGATCCGCCCACCAAGGACAGGAAACCTACAGATAAAAAGGGCGGTACCACTCTCCCGCATCAGTTGGTTTCCTGTCCTTGATGGGAGACCTACATACTTACCAGCAGGGGGGTCCCTCTGTGGTTACGGGGAGAGTGGCGCTCTCCCCCCTGAAGCGTAAGCCTGCAATCTGCAAAAGCCGGGGCCCCCGGTGTGCAAGGGGAAGAAAAAAAAAAAAGGCCGCATGCTGCCTCTCCCAGAATCTTCTCCAGGGAAACACCGGAGCTGAGCCTACTTCAGTTGCCAGGCCTGGACCTCATGGGGGCGAGAAAATCATTGACAGCAATGCAGCACTCCTGATGGGACGCCGCTTCCCCTCATGATGGGCTCTCGGCGTCACCAGCTCCCCCTGTTTTTTAGCAGGTATGGAGCCAGCACAGGTAAGTGCATGGTGAAGTGTTCTGTTGATAGCTCATGCCTTTGTGCAAAGCTGTGCTAGAGCTTCATATGTGAGGTATGTTTTCACATATACACAGCCAGACCTTGGACCTCTAAGCTATAATAAGGCCATATGTCCAGGCTACATCTCATGATTTGCCTTAAGTTAGTTGCATGTCTTGTCTGCGCAGAGCCTTATGATTAGACTTCAAAGTGACCTTTGGAAGCATGTTTTTTTTTATTTTTGTTGTTTGTTTTTTTTGGGGGTCTGATAAACAGGTGTCTCATTTTTCTTTGCAACTTAACTACTCTATGCCTTGGGAGGACATATAGTGTTAATGGAGCACTTTGCCTCCATGAAGACTGCCCTTTATCTGCGACTCATTAGTTAGCTCCTTCGGGTGGGGTCAGTCTGACAAACGAGATACACTATTCAAAGTGGAGGCTTATCCGTATCTCTGAGAGATTGCTCTTTTGCTTGTAACTATGGGCCGGTTTTCAAGCATGACTGTAGCTCTATGCTTTATATTGTGTGTGGCTGAACATCATATAATATTAATAATAATAATAATAATAATAATAATAATAATAATAATGGTCTTTATTTTTGTATAGCGCTAACCTATTACGCAGCGCTTTGCAGACATTGTCATCGCTGTCCCCAGTGGGGCTCACAGTCTGAATTCCCTATCGGTGTGTCTTTGGGGTGTGGGAGGAGGCCGGAGTGCCCGGAGGAGACCCACGCAAACACGGAGAGAGCATGCGGGCTCTTTGCAGATGTTGTCCTGGGTGGGATTTCGACCCGGGACTCCAGCGCTGCAGGGCTGCAGTGCTGGCCACTAAGCCACCGTGCTGCCCCGTATCATACGGCATCATGATACTTTTATGCATTATATTGAGTGCAACACGTTGCATCATGTTTCCTCTATGCATCGTATTGAGTGCCTCCGTGTGTCATATTGCATCTTAGAGCCTCTATGCATCTTACCGAGTGCCCCTGCGTGTCATGGTGCCTCTTTGCATTATATTGCGTGTCTGTGTATCATATTGCTTCTATGCATTATGTCGTGTGTCCCTGTATCATGTCGCATCATAGTGCTTCTATGCATTATATTACATGCCTCTACGTATCATATTACATCATGGTGCCTCTATGCCTTATATTGCGTGCCTCTGTGCATCATATTGCGGCATGGTGCCTCTATGCATCTTACTGAGTGCCTCTGGGTGTCATATTGTATCATAGTGCATCTATGAATCATACTGAGTGCCTCTGTGCTTCATATTGCATTATTGTGCCTCTACATATCATATTGAGAGCCTCTGTGCATCATGTTGCATCATAGTGCCTTTATGCATCATATTGAGTGCATCTGTGCTTCATATTGCATCAGTGCCTCTATGCATCATATTGAGTGCCGCTGTGCAGCATGTTGCATTATAGTGCCTTTATGCATCATATTGAGTACCTCTGCATCATATTGCATCATTGTGCTTTTATGCATCATATTGAGTGCCTCTGTGCATCATGTTGCATCTTAGTGCCTCTATGCATCATATCGAGTGCCTCTGTGTATCATATTGCATCATAGTACCTCTGTGCTTCATGTTGTATTATAGTGTTTCATATTGCCTCTGTGCATCATAGTTCACAGTGCCTCTGTGCATAATGTTGCATCGTATTGCATCATGTCGCATCTTAGTGCTTCATATTGCCTTTATGCATTGTATTGCATTATATTGCATCGTGGTGCTTCATTGTGCTTTTTTGCTTCACATTGCATCAATAGCCCCTCCATGCATCAAAATGTGTGCTTACGGGCATCTTATTGCTTCAGTGCCCCTGTGCCTCAGGGGGTATCATAGTACCTCTGTGCTTCCTAGTACTTCGGGCTTGGTGTTTTCTTTTTTGGGTCTGGGTTAGACCTTCTGATTTAGGTTATGCAGCCATGCACAAGGTATATCGTGGGTCTACCTTTTCACATTTTTGTCTTGGGCCCCAACTCTGGCTTATAAGTCCTAGTGGTTTTGTACCCAGTTCCAACTTCTGTTGATTCCTATCTTTACAACAGGGCTTAGCTGAGCTTTGCTTGAATTGGCTGAGTAAATTAGCAGTTCTTCCGTATGGAACAGTTTTTCTCAATCTATAAAGGGACATACTACTGTCCTGGGAGCAGAAAATACCAAGAGGTGGAAGGAAAAAATCCTTACCAATTCCACATGTGACAATCAGGCTGGTTTCCTTGATTAACATCCAGTAGACAGATTCTCGTCCCATAAGTCTATTGTACTATGGTTACCAGGGAAGGCATGTCTGCCTTTGGCACCTTGTGGCGAATCAGCACCTCTCTGGTGGGAAGAATCCTGTTTTTCTCTAGCCATAGAGTATGGCTACTCCCTCCATGGCTGATAACACTGACAAGCTTGCCTTTTAGGATATGTATATGTGTGTAATGTCAGTAAAATAGGAGTGATGATCCACGTTTCCCTTTCAGCGTTTCTAATGAGAGGCCAACTCTGGTAATGTTAGGAAATATTACCTGCCGAATTGTGTATTCCTTAGTTGCAATAATATCCAACCCTTGTTTGGGGTTTAGACACCTAAGGATTCGGAATAGACGTGATCTCCTGGTCCAGGACCGGAGGCTAGTGGCACGCGTGGGGTGAGAGCGCGCCCTTAAGACGCAAGCAGACGCCGCGGTGCATGACTGGGTAATCCAGTCTGAACAGGCACATGTTGCTTCTACAAGTCCCCTCCTCGTGGAAATATAGAGCAGGTGGTCGGGGGCCGGTACTCTGAGCCCTAATATGTGGAAATGGTCAAAAAGCTGGTCACCCAGACTTCTCTGGTGCATCTCCTCAGAATATTAGCCATAATATTGATTGTGAATGTTTCCAGGAGTGGAGTAGACCATATAGGAACCACCAAACTGCTGGGGGGGGGGGAACCTGGAGGAACTTCCTTTCAGGTTCCAAGTTAGAAGAGGGAGTTTCCAATAACAGCTGTCTTAGAGTTTCTGCAAGGAATTGGAACAGGGGCTAGCCACAAATACTTTAAAAGTTCAAGTCTTGGCTTTAAGGGCCCTGTACAATTACGACCCGGCTGGGTATCGGGGATATCCAGGTTCATCAAAGCGTTGGCCAGGTCTAGACCCATCCCCTCTCGGTTTACTCCTCCTTGGAATTTAAACTTGGATCTTATATCCCTATCCAAACCTCCTTTTGAATCCCGGTCAGAGGCTTCTCTGGGAATCTGTCCCTTAAAACATCACTTTATGAATCGGTGGGTTCCCAGGTTCATCAGGGCAGCAGGTAGTTCGAGGCCACTTCCAGTAAAAGTTCCATTCAATGGGATTTATTTTTGGTCCTTAAAACCCTGTCTAAACCGCCCTTCAAACCCTTAGAGGATATCCCATTAAAACTCCTATCCCTCAAAACATCCCTGCTCGTCGCCCTCTCATCTGCTCGTAGAATAAGCGACATACAGGCACTATCTTCTAACCCTCCTCATACACTGTTTTTAGAGGATAGTGTTACTCTCAAAATAGATCCTGCATACCTCCCGAAGGTGGCATCCCGGTTCCACCGAACTCAAGAGATATCTCTTCCCTCCTTTTGTCTTAACCCTAAAAATAGGGAGGAGGAATCATTGCATACACTAGATGTCAGGAGATGCTTCACCGTAGTACTTAGAAGCCACCAGAGAGAGTAGGGAGGATGCCTCTCTTTTTGTGTGCTTTCAGGATCCCTGGAAGGGGAAAAAAGCCTCCAAAGCTACTCTGGCGAGATGGATCACAGATGCTATCAGCCTATCATGCTCATCAAGTGAAATGTCTATTTCCAGGGAGGTCAAGGCTCACTCAACGAGAGCAGTGGCAGCTTCTTGGGCGAGAAGGCCGGAGCTTCGATTGACCAGATATGTAGAGCTGCTACTTGGTCATCACCTTCCACATTCTATAGGCACTATAGATTGGACCTTATCTCCTCTTCGGACCTTACTTTCGGTAAAGGGTTCTGGAAGCGGTGGTCCGTCCCTGAATGTACAAATCTATGAAATCTCTCCGTGGTGCCGTCATGGGCGACAGAGAAAAATATAATTCTTACCGATAACGGTATTTCTCTGAGCCCATGACGGCACCCGTACATTCCCTCCCTTCACTCATGGGTGTGCACGTTAATATAGTGCCATAGTTTATTTTATGATAGGTCACGCGGTATCTCAATTAAGTTAAGTAATATTGAAACTAATAAGCTGTTCCATAGTCTCCCATTGTTCTCTAGTAAACAACTGATGCGGGAGAGTGGTACCGCCCTTTTTATCTGTAGGTTTTCTGTCCTTGGTGGGCGGATCCCCTCTCTCCGTGGTGCCGTCATGGGCTCAGAGAAATACCGTTATCGGTAAGAACTATATTTTTCTCAGTCCTTATAGTCCATATAGTCCGACTCCGTTAATTTCCCTTGTGAGTACCATCGACTGCTTTTGCTCTAGAAGCTCTTGACAAACCCAGCTTAGCTTTTAAGTGCTATATCACTGGATCAGTTCTTTCACATTGGACTCTGCTACAACTTTGGGTAAATCTGCTCTATCTGTCGGCCGGTTCTGTGACATTAGTTGTGCTGCACACTCAGTTCTGCTGTATTGTTGAGTAACTACTATGGTATATTGCTTGTTCAGTTGTCCTGCAAACTTAGCTCTGCTTAACTGCCGAGTCAACTCCACTATATTGCTGTGCCAGCTCTGTATTGAACTCTGCTGCAAACTCAGGTCTGCTGCGTTGCTGTGTTACTTCTGCTACTTTCCTGGGCCTATTCCACCTCTGAACCCCCCGTGTTTCTCAACTCTGCTTTCTGGCTCCCTCTCTCTGAGTCTACCCCTTCCTTGTGGATTACAACTCTACTATGCCAGTAACTGTCCTGCCACAACAGCCTTGGTTATTCGCTGCCGCACCAACATCTTTGGTCCGTGTTGTATTACAACTGCTCATCCAGATACAGAGGCTTTGAGGATCCACCTTAAGGTACCTTCACACGAAACGACATCGCTAGCGATCCGTGACGTTGCAGCGTCCTCGCTAGCGATATCGTTTCGTTTGACACGCAGCAGCGATCAGGATCCTGCTGTGATGTCGCTGGTCGCTGAATAAAGTCCAGAACTTTATTTGGTCGTCCGATCGCTGTGTATCGTTGTGTTTGAAAGCAAAAGCAACGATACCCAGCGATGTTTTACACTGGTAACCAGGGTAAACATCGGGTTACCAAGCGCAGGGCCGCGCTTAGTAACCCGATGTTTACCCTGGTTACCAGCGTAAAAGTAAAAAAAACAAACAGTACATGCTCACCTTGCGCGTCCCCCAGCGTCTGCTTCCTGACACTTACTGAGCGCCGGCCCTACAGTGAAAGTGAAAGCACAGCGGTGACGTCACCGCTCTGCTGTTAGGGCCGGAGCTCAGTCAGTGTCAGGAAGCAGACGCTGGGGGACACGCAGGTGAGTATGTAGTGTTTGTTTTTTTTACTTTTACGCTGGTAACCAGGGTAAACATCGGGTTACTAAGCGCGGCCCTGCGCTTAGCAACCCGATGTTTACCCTGGTTACCCGGGAACCTCGGCATCGTTGGTCGCTGGAGAGCGGTCTGTGTGACAGCTCTCCAGCGATCAAACAGCGACGCTGCAGCGATCGGCATCGTTGTCGCTATCGCTGCAGCGTCGCTTCGTGTGAAGGTACCTTTACCGAGTGAGACACAGCAAATATGGCTTGAGGGGCTCCCCTTCCCTAGATGTTTATGTGGACTTAGCAAGTTAAAAAACCTACGAAGGTATTGTAAAATGGAAACTGACTTGTATCTTTCAAGGACCCAGGGATAGGTGAAGAGCTGATGAATTTTTTTACTTAAAGGGAACCTGTCACCACGTTTTTGGAAGATGGGATAAAAATAGCGTTAAATAGGGGCAGAGGTGGGCGTTACATTAGTGTGTGTGTTATGCGTTTATTACCCACCTAAGTTGCCGAAATAACTTTGCAAAGTCTCCGTTTTCGCCTGTCAATCAGGCTGGTCAGGTCACATGGGCGTGGTGTCTTCACCCAGATTTGGCGTAGTTTTCCGTTGGTGGCGTAGTGGTGTGCGCATGCCCAAAGTCCGGAATCCTCTTCCAGGGGATTTAAAATAGCGCGGTGTTCGTTATTGCATTGGTGATCGGTGGGCGCGGCCATCTTCCTTTGGCCGCGCGTGCGCAGAAGCGGCGCTCTGCTGGCCGCGGCTTCAGGAAAATGGCCGCGGGATGCCGCGCGTGCGCAGATGGATATCGCGGCGGCCATTTTCCTGAAGCCGCGGCCAGCAGAGCGCCGCTTCTGCGCACGCGCGGCCAAAGGAAGATGGCCGCGCCCACCGATCACCAATGCAATAACGAACACCGCGCTATTTTAAATCCCCTGGAAGAGGATTCCGGACTTTGGGCATGCGCACACCACTACGCCACCAACGGAAAACTACGCCAAATCTGGGGGAAGACAACGCCCATGCGACCTGACCAGCCTGATTGACAGGCGAAAACGGAGACTTTGCAAAGTTATTTCGGCAACTTAGGTGGGTAATAAACGCATAACACACACACTAATGTAACGCCCACCTCTGCCCCTATTTAACGCTATTTTTATCCCATCTTCCAAAAACGTGGTGACAGGTTCCCTTTAAAATTCAGACATTTTGGCTGGCAAATTCTTGGGATTGTTGGCGTCCTTAGAGCCTATTTCTAACTGAATTGTAATTTTCTTTGTATTCTGCATTAGTGGTGAGAGACTTTGTTCGAATTTCATTTGGATGAAATTAGGCACATTTGTGATTCAAAAATCTTACTGTACTGGAACATTAGAAGAAGCTCAGTGTCCTGTGTGATCCACAATCTCAGCTGAATTCTTAAGATTTTTGGAAACCAAGTGAGAATCCAATAAGCAGCATCATAGGAGAAAATTATGGGCATAGAGATTAATTAGAAAGTAATTCTATGCTAATGTCCTTTTTTTTATTAAATTGCCTCACAATGCTCCAAATATGTACTTTCCTCTTCACTGCCTGGTACAGTAGTTAAGATGCGTTTACAATGAAAGATTATCGGAAATGAGTGTTCCGTAGAATGTTCACGATAATCGTACAGTGTAAAAAGGCTGCCGATCACCCGATATACTAGGCAAAAAAGGCAAATTATTGGGTGAAATGAACCTTTGTGCTGCACAGAAGATCATGTTCTCGGCAGCACATTGCACTGCCAAGAACAATGGCAGCCTATGCACGCGGAACTATGTATTGCAGATTGTTCTGTGCACATCGGAAGTGCGGACTCACTTAATAAACAGCCAACTAAACCTCCACTGATCAGCAAACATGTTGTGGATCACCAGTCATTAGTGTCGCCAGTCATACCGCCAAAATTGTACCAAAAATTTGTGACATTTTTTGTCCCTGTCTAAAAGTAGTAGACCACGCTCCTTCATGTAAACAATATTCACTATTACAATTTTTGATGAGCATATTGGAAAAGAAAATTTTTTGCTCAATTTGCGACTTTTTCCAACTCTTTATGCAAATTGTGATTTATTTATTTTTTTAAGTGGGCAGGGCAGCTTTAAAAATACTTGCATAAAGTGAATAATAAATGTATTGCCTATGAAGCAGTTAGCTCAGGTTGGGAGACTCAAAACCAGTCTTACAGAGACCAACCTCGTCATTTTCAATTTTGTTAGGTCACTTTCCTCTTTTGGTGCCAAATTCATCAAAATGACGCATATGAGTCATGAATTTGGTGGAAAGAAAAAAATAGGCTTTCTTCCTGCATTAAACATCTGAAATTGGTTTCAGAAGTCGCAAAAACTGCTCTCAAATTTCTCAGATACACCACGGGGATTTGGAGTAGGGTTGCGCCAAATTTTTTAAAATTTTTAAAAAGTCGCAATTGATGAATCCGATAAAAAATCTGAAATTGAGAGACTTCAGTCACTCCAACTACACAGTGGAAAAGTTTAAAAAAAAAAAAAAAAAAAAAAGATGAGCACATACAGCTCTGGCAAAATTTAAGAGACCACCACATCAAACCCCTGTCATTGCCAGCCCAATCTCCAGACCTGAACCCCATTGAAAACCTCTGGAATGTAATCAAGAGGATGATGGATATCACAAGCCATCAATCAAAGAAGAACTGCTTACATTTTTGTGCCAGGAGCAGTGTGAAAAACTGGTGGAAAGCATGCCAAGACGCATGAAAGCTGTGATTAAAAATCATGGTTATTCCACAAATATTGATTTGTGAACTCTTCCTCAGTTAAAACATTAGTATTGTTGTTTCTAAACGATAATGAACTTGTTTTCTTTGCATTATTTGAGGTCTGAAAGCACTGTTTGTTTGTTTTTATTTTGACCATTTTTCTTTGTCAGAAAAAAAATACAAAATGTATTGCTTGGAAATTCGGAGACATGTTGTCAGAAGTTTATAGAATAAAAGAACAATTTACATTTTACTCAAAAATATACCTATAAAGAGAAAAATCAGACAAACTGAACATTTTGCAGTGGTCTCTTAATTTTTGCCAGAGCTGTATAAAACAGACTTAAAAAAATCACAAGTAGAATAATGAGTTGGGTGCAACCAAAAAAAGGTGCAAATTACACAAACCTAGACAAAAAAAAAAAACAGGCGCAAAGACAATTGATGAATCCTGACCTTAACTTACAACAATGATAGGTCACTTTCTCCTACAAAATCATGAGATTCAACTGTTCTTGCTGTAAACATTCACCACATCTTTCTTAATGACTAGTTTTTTGAATACATAAAAACACGAGAGTGACTTATGGCTACTGCAGATTATTTACACTTTTTCGATTTTTACTTTTTTTAAGGCTACATATTTGCACTGTGTTTTGTAGACGCTTGCGTAGGACGTATATAAAAATAATATACAAGCGCATGCCAGATGTGGAGCTGTCTGTGTAAATTTCAGCATCTATATCCATGCATGACCATCTACGTCTACTGTATATGCATTTTAAAAAAAAGTTGTTTTTTTTTTTTTTTTTTTCTTCCGTCTAGTAGCTTGTAATAGTACAGACAGCAAATATACATTATACAGTATACATTTTAGACATATTGCATTGTACTGCATGGTGGTTCAATATGTCTCCCATTGGAAATAATGAATATTATTGTACATTATGTAATCATTGCTATGTTCACACGCTGAGTTTTTGCTGTTTTTTTTCGTAGGTAAAACCTGCTGTCTTAGCAGTAAAGAAGCTGCTTACAAAAAGCAGGTTTTGCTGCGTATTTGCTACTTTTTTATTTTTACGTTTAGTGCCCCCCAAAAAATCATGGTGCAACTTACTTTAAGGTTTTTGCACCAAAAACGCAGCAAAACGTTTTTGCATTTACTTATTGCTTTCTGGGGGTGAAAAAACACTGAAAGAAGTGACATGCTGCAGGTTTAAAAAACGCTGCAGTTTTCCAAATTAGTCAGGGAAAAAAAAAACCATATGTGTGCAGGAGATTTCTAAAATCTCATAGCCTTTGCTGGTACTGTAAAACACAGCTTAAAATTTGCTTTAAAAAAACGCAACGAGTGAACATGGCCTAACATTGACATCCGCACTGCAGCACAAATTTGTGCTGCAAATTTTTTTTTCTTCAGCATTTGGATAAGAGTTGGTAAAATCTCATCACTTTGCTGTGATTCTAAGGCTATGTGCACACGTTGCAGAATTGGGTGCAGAATTTTCGGTTCTAGGATGTTTCGCCCCCAGCAGTTCGCCCCCAGCAGTTCGCCCCCAGCAGTTCGCACCTGGGTACATTTCGTCCCCAGCCTTTGGCCCTCAGGATGCTTCGCCCCCGCACATTTCGCCCCCAGCAGTTCATCCCCACCAGTTCACCCCCAGCAGTTCGCCCCCAGCAGTTCGTCCCTGGGTACATTTCGCCCCCGCAAATTTCGTCCCCAGCATTTGGCCCCTGGATGTTTCGCCCCCGGCAGTTCGCCCCAGATGTTTGCACCCTTGTGGTTCATGAATTCCCGTCCATCATCAATGTTTCCCCAGCATTTGGCCCCCGGATGTTTCGCCCCCAGCAGTTCACCTCCGGATGCTTGTACCCTTGTGGTTCATGAATTCCCGTCCGTCATCAATGTTTCCCCAGAATTTGGCCCCCGGATGTTTCGCACCCAGCAGTTCGCCCCCAGATGTTTGTACCCTTGTGGTTCATGAATTCAGGTCCATCATCAATGTTTCGCCCCTGGATGTTTGTACCCTTGTGGTTCATGAATTCCCGTCCGTCATCAATGTTTCACCCCCAGCAGTTCGCCCCTTGCAGTTCGCCCCTGGATGTTTGTACCCTTGTGGTTCATGAATTCCCGTCCGTCATCAATGTTTCGCCCCCAGCAGTTTGCCCCCGGCAGTTCACCCCCGGATGTTTGTAACCTTGTGGTTCATGAATTCCTGTCCATCATCAATGTTTCGCCCCCAGCAGTTCGCCCGCTCGGATGTTTGTACCCTTGTGGTTCATGAATTCCCGTCCGTCATCAATGTTTCGCCCCCAGCAGTTTGCCCCCAGATGTTTCACCCCGGATGTTTGTACCTTTGTGGTTCATGAATTCCCGTCCATCATCAATGTTTCACCCCCAGCAGTTCGCCCCTGGATGTTTGTACCCTTGTGGTTCATGAATTCCCGTCCATCATCAATGTTTCGCCCCCAGCAGTTTGCCCCGGCAGTTCGCCCCCGGATGTTTGTAACCTTGTGGTTCATGAATTCCTGTCCGTCATCAATGTTTCGCCCCCAGCAGTTCGCCCCCCCGGATGTTTGTACCCTTGTGGTTCATGAATTCCCGTCCGTCATCAATGTTTCGCCCCCAGCAGTTTGCCCCCAGATGTTTCACCCCCGAATGTTTCTCCTACAGCATTTTGTCCCTGGATGTGTCGCCATCTGATGTTTTGCACCTAACATTTTGACCCCAGATGTTTCACCCTCAACTTTTGGGGTCAACATGCAGGGATCAAAACATCTAGGGCTGAATAATAATTAATAATAATAATAATTTTATTTATATAGCGCCAACATATTCCGCAGCGCTTTACAAATTATAGAGGGGACTTGTACAGACAATAGACGACATTACAGCATAACAGAAATCACAGTTCAAAATAGATACCAGGAGGAATGAGGGCCCTGCTCGCAAGCTTACAAACTATGAGAAAAAAGGGGAGACACGAGAGGTGGATGGTAACAATTGCTTTAGTTATTTGGACCAGCCATAGTGTAAGGCTCGGGTGTTCATGTAAAGCTGCATGAACCAGTTAACTGCCTAAGTATGTAATACTACAGACACAGAGGGCTATTAACTGCATAAAGTGTATGAGAACATGATACGAGGAACCTGATTATGGTTTTTTTTGTTTGTTTTTTTATGATAGGCCACACAGTGAGTTTTTAGGGCACGCTTAAAACTGTGGGGATTGGGGATTAATCGTATTAACCTAGGTAGTGCATTCCAAAGAATCGGCGCAGCACGTGTAAAGTCTTGGAGACGGGAGTCGGAGGTTCTGATTATTGAGGATGCTATCCTGAGGTCATTAATGGAGCGGAGGGCATGGGTAGGGTGGTAGACTGAGGCCAGAGAGGAGATGTAGGGTGTTGCTGAGCCATGGAGTGCTTTGTGGATGAGGGTTGTAGTTTTGTACTGGATTCTGGAGTGGATGGGTAGCCAGTGTAATGACTGGCACAAGGTAGAGGCATCGGTGTAACGGTTGGTGAGGAATATGATCCTGGCAGCAGCATTCAGGACAGATTGGAGCGGGGAGAGTTTGGTAAGAGGGAGGCCAATTAGTAGAGAGTTTCAATAGTCCAGACGGGAATGAATAAGTGAAACAGTAAGAGTTTTTGCAGAGTCGAAAGTAAGAAAAGGGCGAATTCTAGAAATGTTTTTGAGATGCAGATAAGAGCGAGCCAGTGATCGGATGTGGGGGGTGAATGAAAGCTTGGAGTCAAGGATGACCCCAAGGCAGCGGGCATGTTGCTTTGGAGTAATGGTGGAACCGCACACGGAGATGGCAATGTCAGGCAAAGGTAGGTTAGTAGAGGGAGAGAACACTAGGAGTTCAGTTTTTGACAGGTTCAGTTTCAGATAGAGGGAGGACATCATGTTAGAGACAGCGGTAAGACAATCACTGGTGTTTTCTAAAAAGGTCGGCGTGATAACAGGAGAAGAGGTGTATAATTGGGTGTCGTCAGCATAGAGATGGTACTGGAAACCAAATCTACTGATTGTTTGTCCAATAGGGGCAGTATACAAAGAGAAGAGGAGGGGGCCTAGGACTGATCCTTGAGGAACCCCAACAGTAAGGGGAAGGTGAGAGGAGGAGGAACCAGCAAAACATACAGTGAAGGATCGGTCAGAGAGATAGGAGGAGAACCAGGCGAGAACGGTGTCCTTGAGGCCGATGAAGCGGAGCATATTGAGGAGGAGCTGATGATCAACAGTTTTGAATGCTGCGGAGAGATCCAAGAGAATTAGCATGGAGTAGTGTCCATTAGATTTAGCTGTTAGTAGGTCATTAGAGACTTTAGTGAGGGCAGTTTCAGTAGAGTGTAAAGAGCGGAAGCCAGATTGAAGAGGGTCGAGAAGAGAGTTATCTGAGAGATAGCGGGTAAGACGGGAGTGGACCAGGCGTTCGAGGAGTTTAGAGATGAAGGGAAGATTAGAGACAGGTCTATAATTAGCGGCACAGTTTTGGTCGAGGGATGGTTTTTTAAGTAATGGATGTATGATGGCATGCATAAATGAGGAGGGAAAAATACCGGAAGTGAGAGAAAGGTTGAATATTTTTGTTAGGTGAGAGGTGACAGCCGGGGAAAGCGACTGGAGGAGATGTGACGGAATGGGGTCACTGGTGCAAGTGGTCGGGCGAGAAGATGCAAGGAGCCCGACTACTTCTTCTTCTGTAACTGGCTCAAAGTCAGAGAGTGAACTAGATGCAGTGGGGGAGGGAGGACAGTGAATGGTATGAAGAGATTTGGAGATGATTTCCTGTTGAATGTGGTCAATTTTTTCTTTGAAGTAATTGGCCAAATCGTCAGCGCGGAGATCCGTGGTTGGGGCCTGCTCTCTTGGGTTGAGTAGGGACTGGAGAGTGTCAAAGAGACGTTTAGGGTTATTTGACAGTGAGGTGATCAGGGTGTTGAAATAGGTTTGTTTGGAGAGGTGAAGGGCAGAGTTGTATGTTTTTAGCATGAACTTATAATGGATGAAATCTTCGGGTAGATTAGATTTTCTCCACAGACATTCGGCGCACCTGGAGCACCGCTGCAGGAAACGTGTTTGCAACGTGTGCCACGGTTGTCTCTGTCTGTGCCAAGTTGTTCTATGTATAGGAGGTGCAGCTTCATCCAGGGCACTTTGCAGGGTTTCATTGTAATGCTTCAGAGCAGAATCAGGACATTAGATGGAGGAGATTGGGGCCAATGAGGACTGCAAGTTCTTCATAAGTTTCTGGGTGTTAATGGCCTGTATGTTTCTATAAGTGTGGAAAGTGGGGGTGACCTGAGCGGGATGGCAGTTCATGATAGAGAATGAAAGAAGGTTGTGGTCAGAGAGCGGGAGAGGGGAGTTTGTGAAATCGTCCACTGAGCAAAGCCGGGAGAACTGAACATACCTGGGGGTAAAATATACAGGACCCCAAATGCTGGGGATTCCTTTGGCTGCCTTTTCAGCAGCTCTCCCAGTGTCTCTTCTGGCTGGCCTTAAAGGAGTAGTATCACCCTAGAACAAAAAAAAATGGACATACTTACCTGTCGCAACTGCAGCTCTTTGGGTCACAGAGTGCAGTCTAGCAGCAATTCTCCGTGATGTCTTCTCCTGCTTCTGGCTGTCTTTTCATCTTCCCTGGATCACTGATCCATGAAGCATGATGAATGCCGCAGCAGTGAGGCCGAATGTCTCCAGGCCGCTCACTGACATGACATCCGGGGGCGAACTGCTATGGGCAAACTGCTGGGGGCGAAACATTGATGACAGACGGGAATTCATGAACCACAAGGGTACAAACATCTGGGGGCGAACTGCCGGGGGCGAAACATTGATGACGGACAGGAATTCAGGAACCACAAGGGTACAAACATCTGGGGGCGAACTGCTGGGGGCGAATTGCTGGGGACGAAACATTGATGACGGATGGGAATTCATGAATCACAAGGGTACAAACTGCCGGGTGCGAAACATCCGGGGGCCAAATGCTGGGGACGAAATGTGCGGGGGCGAAATGTACCCAGGGGCGAACTGCTGGGTGCGAAATGTGCGGGGTGAAATGTGCGGGGGCGAAACATCCTGGGGGCCAAATGCTGGGGACGAAATGTGCGGGGGCGAAATGTACCCAGGGGCAAACTGCTGGGGGTGAACTGCTGGGGGCGAAATGTGCGAGGGTGAAATGTGCGGGGGCGAAACATCCTGGGGGCTAAATGCTGGGGACGAAATGTTCGGGGGCGAAATGTACCCAGGGGTGAACTGCTGGGGGTGAACTGCTGTGGGCGAACTGCTAGGGGCGAAACATCCAAATCCCAGAATTTTCTGCACAAAATCTGCATCTCCTGGCAGAAAACAGTTTTTTTATGCGGATTTTGTGCGTTTTTGTTGCGGATTTGCTGCAGATTTCATGCAATTTTTACCCCTGTGGATTTGTATAATGGAAGGGTGCAGAAATGCTGCAGTTCCGCATAAAAGAAGTGACATGCTCCTTTTCAATCCGCTGTGTTTTTCATGCGGAATTTTCCGCACCATTAGCACAGCATTTTTTTTCCTATTGATTTACATTGTACTGTAAATCACGCTGCGGATCTGCAGCGTTTCTGCTCGGAAAAAAACGATGCGGATCCACAGTAAATCCGTAACGTGTCCACATAGCCTTGTGGATTTTATCTGCTGTGTGATCACACTTGTAAGGTTGCCTATTATACATTCATGCATATATTTTTTTTGTTTGTTATGGGTAATCTGTGTTCACTTCTGCAGAATCAGAATTGTCACTGAAAAAAAATAGCTAAAAACAGCAGGTGAATTGTTGGCATGAATACATTTGGCCAATAGCTGCAGGAAAAAGAGGAATCATAAATGACATTATACATTTTCTGGAGTGACTGATGACCCATTGTTAGGTTGAAAAAACCTGGAAGTCTTATCAAGATAGATAATAATGTTTTATTTGTCTACTGTATGATCAGACATGTTATTAAAGCTTCTTGTGAGAGCCAGCAGCTGTGCATTACCATTCTGAGATTTACAGTCTTATCCGGCTGTACGTTGCATGCAGCTGTACCCTCTACCATGAAGTCCGCTAATCACTACGACTGTATAACTGAGATTCGCTTGCATCATTTATGCTGTTCGGAGTCAGACTTGCTGGAGGCTTTGCCCTCGGGCAAATAAAAGATTATCTTATTTGCAATACATTCTGGCATCTTAAGGTACTTTGCTGGGAAGTTGCTTTCTTCCTTAATTCAGTGTAGATTGAGAATTGTCATTGATTTACTATGCCATCAAAAGAGAATAAAATCTTAGACATAACATCTTACATGTTTACTGACATGGAATTCAGTAAACATATATTGGACATGTTTAGTTAGTTTAGACAGTCAGTGATTGACTGTCATCGGGGTCAAATAGTCTTTGGAAATCTAAATTTGACCTCGAACTGGAAAATTATACTCTTAATAATTCTTCTTTGTTATGAGCAGGTAAAAGGTGAAAATAAAAAAATAAAAAGTAAAAAGTGGCCTTGCAATAAGTAGAACGATCAAAAAAGAAACTTATATTAAAAAAAATGCTAAATTAGATTTGAGAAACTCCTATGTTCCGGCACTACAGATGCTGTAATAGGTAATATCGAAGTACAGCTCTGCCACGACCTTCTCCAGCGATATAACCATAGAACACCTTTTGCACCTCTTTCTGGGATGTGCACCCTCTCCTCAGTATTAAAGGGAATCTGTCAGCAGGATTTTGTCACCTAATCTAATAGCAGCATGATGTAAGGGCAGAGACCCTGAATCCAGCGAAGTGTCACTTACCAAGCTGTTTGCTGTACTTTTGATTCAAAGTACAGTTTTATCTGGAGGAGATTATCACTAGAGAACTAGTAAAGCTGCTCGCAGGAGGTCCTTCATACTCATGAGCTCTGTGTTACCCCGCTCCCCACTGATTAGCAGTTTTCTATGTGTACTGTGCATAGGCAGAAAGCTGCTAATCAGTGTTGTAGAGTCTCAGGAGTGACTGCTCGTCTCTGAGTATTGCCAGTTACTACAGCTGAACCTGGAGAGGCAGCAGTGACCAAGCGCACAGCCCGAGTCTGAGCAAGATGCTGAGACTGACAACTCTGCTCAGCAGCCTTCACTGCAGTCGAGACTGAATGGGAGACCGCAGGAGAAGACAAGGCTTGGGATCCACCCTGTGCAGAGGAAGAATGCCTGCACCTAACACCAGATTTTCTCTTCATGGTCAATCTGTACGAAGACGGAGAAAGTGACGCCAGCGCTAACTGAGCGCCGTGCATCATGTGTCATAATTACCGCATGAGTGCTCCAAGACCACGAGTGGTGACACTGCTGGAATAGCGCCACCATGGGAAGTGAGTACGGTATATGTTTTTAATTTTATCGAGGTCAAACCTTTAGTTCAAGAAGGGGTTGTCGTAGTAGTGGACAACCCCTTTAATTGTTTGGGCTTTGGAGATTTTTTTTAATTTATTTTTAAAATACAATTATTCTACCCTTAACAGCAAGGGTTGCAAAAACCCAGAAAAGTTGCTTGTATCAATTACACCGTCTGACTGAAACCTATTTAAGTCTATTTTTTTCCTGCAAAAAATATTGTGTTGTCTTGCTGCTGCTTTGGAGGGTGTTAGTAATGAAAAAAAAAGAAAGTGTAATTTTAAATCAAATGCAGCAAGACACATACCAGCTCCACCTTGTCACCGATAAATCACACGGAGTCTGGCACTGTTGCTTACACCTCTCTTTTACTCTACTAATTGATTCTCTGTATTGTTAGCAGACTACTACAATCATCTTCATCAGTGCTGAAGTTCTACAACGTATTACTGGCTGGAGTATTTGTTGAATGTTTTAAGACTTTTTATTCTTATTTCTATTGCTGCATTTCCTGCCTTAGCTTTTATATAGGCTACAGTTGTTCCTGATGATTGGCTGAGCTATACCATGTGATGTAAAAGCCGCAAGGCATTGGGTGGCAGCCTGATGTCATATGCGCCTTCTGTGGCTGTTGAAATCTTAGAGGTTTTTCCACGAACAAATTACATTTTAATTAATAGATCTTGGAATAATAAGTTTCACAATTGGATGTGTTAAAAAAAAAATGTTCCTGTGTTGAGATAATCTTATAAGTGATCCCCTGATATATACTGTGTAATGGCTGTGTCTGACCGTACAGGTACAATTTCTGCACATGCCACAGCTCCTGGGCAGGAGAGGATGCAAAAGACTATACAAACATTAAAGTAGGGGATCGCAGATGATAAACTTTTGTGAGGCAAAACATTTCACTGTCTGTTTTTAAGGGTAAGTTCACACAGGGTTTTTTGCTGCTTTTTTATGCTAATTTTCAGCTGATTTTTACAGTACCAGCAAAGCCTATGAGATTTCAGAAATCTCATGCACACACACAGTTTTTTTTTGTTATCCGGATTTTGTGCTTTGCAGCGTTTTTTTTTTTTTGACAGAGCATGCCACTTCTTTCAGCGTTTTTGCAGCATTTTTCACCCATTTACTTGAATTGATGGTGAAAAAATGATCCAAATACGTAGATTGACTTTTCTTACAGTGTATGTGCTGCAGAAAAGTCAAGGACAGCCAGATGTGAAATCACAGTCAGCTCCACTACATCTAGATGGCAGGCTGCATGATGCATCCATACAGCCTGTCATCCAGCAGAGCAGCCCCAAACCCCATTCACTTGAATGGGGGGCCCGACAATAGTGTTTGACATGCTGCAATATGCATGACAGCGCGGCAAACACCGCTTCTGATCGACTGTGAAATCATCCCCGCCGGTCAGAGAGCCGCTGCTCCCATGCTGTCAGAAGACAGCAAGAGCGCTCAGAGGTATACAGTTTACCTCCGGTCACTGGTGTCAGCTGATGGGACTACTGCTCCCATCATCTGACACCTGCTGCCGCTAATAACAGTGAGAGCAGGAGCTGCGGATGGGAGTATTCATTAGCCACTCTTGTGCTGTAAATAAATAGTTAAAAAAAGAACCTGCATAAGTTCCCCTCTATTTTTGATAACCAGCCAGACAAAACTCACAGCTGGGGGCAGCAACCCTCAGCTCTGAGCTTCAGCAAGGCTAGTTATCAAGAATAGAGGGGTCCCCACCCTGTATTTTTAAATTATTTAAATAAATAATTTTAACCCCTTCATGACCCAGCCTATTTTGACCTTAATGACCTGGCCGTTTTTTGCAATTCTGACCAGTGTCCCTTTATGAGGTAATAACTCAGGAACGCATCAACGGATCCTAGCAGTTCTGAGATGTTAGTGGTAAATTTAGGTCGATAATTATTGCATTTATTTGTGAAAAAATGGAAATTTAGCGAAAAATTTGAAAATTTCGCAATTTTCAAATTTTGAATTTTTATTCTGTTAAACGAGAGAGTTATGTGACACAAAATAGTTAATAAATAACATTTCCCACATGTCTACTTTACATCAGCACAATTTTGGAAACAACATTTTTTTTTTTGCTAGGAAGTTATAAGGGTTAAAATTTGACCAGCGATTTCTCATTTTTACAACGAAATTTACAAAACCATTTTTTTTAGGGACCACCTCACATTTGAAGTCAGTTTGAAGGGTCTATATGGCTGAAAATACCCAAAAGTGACACCATTCTAAAAACTGCACCCCTCAAGGTGCTCAAAACCACATTCAAAAAGTTTATTAACCCTTCAGGTGCTTCACAGCAGCAGAAGCAACATGGAAGGAAAAAATGAACATTTAACTTTGTAGTCACAAAAATGATCTTTTAGCAACAATTTTTTTATTTTCCCAAGGGTATAAAGAGAAACTGGAACCCAAAAGTTATTGTACAATATGTCCTGAGTATGCCGATACCCCATATGGGGGGGCACCACTGTTTGGGCGCACAACAGGGCTCGGAAAGGAAGGAGCGCCATTTGACTTTTTCAATGAAAAATTGTCTCCAATCTTTAGCGGACACCATGTCGCGTTTGGAGAGCCCCTGTGTGCCTAAACATTGCAGCTCCCCCACAAGTGACCCCATTTTGGAAACTAGACCCCAAAGGAGCTTATCTAGATGCATAGTGAGCACTTTGAACCCCCAGGTGCTTCACAAATTGATACTTAAAAATGAAAAAGTACTTTTTTTTCTCAAAAAAAATATTTTAGCCTCAATTTGTTCATTTCCACATGGGCAACATGATAAAATGGATCCTAATATTTATTGGGCAATTTCTCCTGAGTACACTGATACATGTGGGAGTAAACCACTGTTTGGTCACACGGCAGGGCTTGGAAGGGAAGGAGCGCCATTTGACTTTTTGAATGAAAAATTAGCTCCAATCGTTAGCGGACACCATGTCGCGTTTGGAGAGCCCCTGTGTGCCTAAACATTGGAGCTCCTCCACATGTGACCACATTTTGGAAACTAGACCTCCCATGGAACTAATCTAGATGTGCGGTGACCACTTTAAACCCCCAGGTGCTTCACAGAAGTTTATAACGCAGAGCCATGAAAATAAAAAATCATTTTTCTTTCCTCAAAAATTATGTTTCAGCAAGCAATTTTTTATTTTCACAAGGGTAACAGGAGAAATTAGACCCCAATAGTTGCTGCCCAGGTTGTCCTGAGTATGTTGGTACCCCATATGTGGGGGTACACCACTGTTTGGGTACACGTCGGGGCTCAGAAGGGAAGTAGTGACGTTTTGAAATGCAGACTTTGATGGAATGGTCTGCGGGTGTCACGTTGCGTTTGCAGAGCCCTTGATGTGCCTAAACAGTAGAAACCCCCCACAAGTGACCCCATTTTGGAAACTAGACCCCCCAAGGAACTTATCTAGACATGTGGTGAGCACTTTGAACCCCCAAGTGCTTCAGAGAAGTTTACAATGCAGAGCCGTGAAAATAAAAAATCATTTTTCTTTCCTCAAAAATTATGTTTTAGTAAGTAATTTTTTATTTTCACAAGGGTAACAGGAGAAGTGGACCCCAATATTTGTTGCCCTTTTTGTTCTGAGTACGCTGATACCCCATATGTGGGGGTAAACCACTGCTTGGGCACACGTCAGGGCTCGGAAGGGAAGTAGTGACGTTTTGAAATGCAGACTTTGATGGAATGGTCTGCGGGCGTCACATTGCATTTGCAGAGCCCCTGATCTGCCTAAACAGTAGAAACCCCCCTCAAGTGACCCCATTTTGGAAACTAGACCCCCCAAGAAACTTATCCAGATGTGTGGTGAGCACTTTGAACCCCCAAGGGCTTCACAGAAGTTTATAACGCAGAGCCATGAAAATAAAAAAATCATTTTTCTTTCCTCACAAATTATGTTTTAGCAAGCAATTTTTTATTTTTTCAAGGGTAACAGGAAAAATTGGACCCCAATAGTTGTTGCCCAGTTTGTCCTGAGTATGCTGGTACCCCTTATGTGGGGGTAAACCACTGTTTGGGTGCACGTCAGGGCTCGGAAGGGAGGGAGCACCATTTGACTTTTTGAACACAAGATTGGCTGGAATCAATGGTGGCGCCATGTTGCGTTTGGAGACCCCTGATGTGCCTAAACAGTGGAAACCCCTCAATTCTAACTCCAACACTAACCCCAACACACCCCTAACCCTAATCCCAACTGTAGCCATAACCCTAATCACAACCCTAACCCCAACACACCCCTAACCACAACCCTAACCCCGACACACCCCTAACCCTAATCCCAACCCTAATCCTAACCCTAATCCCAACCCTAATCCCAACCCTAACCACAACCCTAACCCCAACACACCCCTAACCATAACCCTAACCACAAGCCTAATCTTAACCCTATTTCCAACCCTAGCCCTAATTCCAACCCTAACTCTAATTCCAACCCTAACCCTACGGCTATGTGCCCACGTTGCGGATTCGTGTGAGAATTTTCCGCACCATTTTTGAAAAATCCGCAAGTAAAATGCACTGCGTTTTACCGTGGATTTCACCTGTGGATTCCTGTTGAGGAACAGGTGTAAAACGCTGCGGAATCCGCACAAAGAATTGACATGCTGCGGAAAATACAATGCAGCGTTTCTGCGCTGTATTTTCCGCACCATGGGCACAGCGGATTTGGTTTTCCATAGGTTTACATGGTACTGTAAACCTGATGGAAAACTGCTACGAATGCGCAGCGGCCAATCCGCCGCGGATCCGCAGCCAAATCCGCACCGTGGGCACATAGCCTTAGGGTATGTGCCCACGCTGCGGATTCCATTGCGGAATTTTCCACAGCTGAATTGATAAATCCGCAGTGCAAAACCGCTGCGGTTTTTACTGCGGATTTATCGCAGTTTCTAGTGCAGTTTCCGCTGCGGGTTTACACCTGCAGTTTTCTATTGGAGCAGGTGTAAACCCGCAGCGGAATCCGCACAAAGAATTGACATGCTGCGGAATATAAACCTCTGCGTTTCCGCGCGTTTTTTTTCCGCAGCATGTGCACTGCGGATTTCGTTTCCCATAGGTTTACATTGTACTGTAAACTTATGGGAAACCGCTGCAGTTCCGTAGCGAAATCTGCAGCGTGTGCACATACCCTAATTCTAACCCTAATTCTAACCCTAATTCTAACCCTAGTTCTAACCCTAACCCTAGTGTAAAAATAAAAGTAAATATATTTTCTTTATTTTTATTATTGTCCCTACCTATGGGGGTGATAAAGGGGGGGTTCATTTACTATTTTTTTTATTTTGATCACTGTGATAGGTTTTATCACAGTGATCAAAATGTACCTAGATCGAATCTGCCGGCCGGCAGATTCGGCAGGCGCACTGCGCATGCGCCCGCCATTTTGGAAGATGGCGGCGCCCATGGAGCAGACGGACGGACACTGGGAGGCTCGGTAAGTATGAGGGGGGGGTCGGAGCACGGAGGGAATTGGAGCATGGGGGGGGTGGGATCGGAGCACGGGGGAGTGGACAGGAGGACGGGGGAGCGGACAGGCGGACGGAGGGGAGCGGAGCACAGGACGGAGGACTGGGGAGGCGATCGGTGGCGGTGGGGCAAGGCAGATCAGGATTTCCAGCCATGGCAGATGTTATTGCAGCATTGGCCATGGCTGGATTGTAATATTTCACCATTTTCATAGGTGAAATATTACAAATCGCTCTGATTGGCTGTTTCACATTCAACAGCCAATCAGAGCGATCGTAGCCATGAGGGGGTGAAGCCACCCCCCTGGGCTGAAGTACCACTCCCCCTGTCCCTGCAGATCGGATGAAATTGGAGTTAACCCTTTCACCCGATCTGCAGGGACGCGATCCCTCCATGACGCCACATAGGCGTCACAGGTCGGTTTGGCACCGACTTTCATGACGCCTACGTGGCGTCACAGATCGGGAAGGGGTTAATAAATGGTGTGGGGTCCTCCCCCGTTTTTGACAACCAGCCTTTTTAAAGCAGACAGGTGGGGCTGATATTCTCAGGCTGGAAAGTTGCCATGGATATTGGCCCCCCACAGCCTAAAAATAGCAGCCCGCAGCTGCCCAGAAAATGCACATCTTTAGATGTGCCAAATCTGGCGCTTTGCCTGGCTCTTCCCACTTGCCCTGTAGCAGGGGCAAGTGGGGTTTATATTTGTGGGGTTGATGTCACCTTTGTATTGTTCGGTGACATCAGTCCCCGGGGTTAGTAATGGAGAGGCGTCTATAAGACACCTATCCATTACTAATCCTATAGTTATATGGTAAATAAAGACACAGCCAGAATAAAGTCCTTTAATTGAAAAAAATGACACAGACTCCTTTCAGAATCTCAATTAAACTATACTTACGACCTCGCCTAATTCCACCGAAGCCCTCGTTCTCCTGTAATAAACCAAAAATTAAAAAAACAACAATATACCATACCCGTCCGTCATTCTGTCCCACGCCATAATCCATGTCTGGGGATAATTAGTTTTTAACCTGGACAGTGCCAAGATGTGACCGTCCAGGCTGAGAACCACTGGTGAATGAGATGCTGTGACTAGTGGTGACGTCACTGAGGCTCCGATCCCAGCTGGGATGAACTGCGGTGACATCGGTGAGATCCCCGCTAGTGCCGTGAGAAAGTCGCAAGGTGCAGAGGCGAGTTTACTGGGAGAATTTCACTGTGGTGAACTTGCCTCAGAGGTATTCACACAGGTCAGGGACCCATCAGACTGAGGCCACCTTCAGGGCCGGCGTTAGGGGCAGGCAGACTAGGCAGCTGCCTGGGGCCCCCGCTGCCCTAGGGGCCCCCAGCCAGGGGCAGACATACTGTTGATGGCACTGCTCCAGGGCCCAGAGGTGGAGGGGGGCCCCTGCAGGCAGGCCCGGTATCATGCAGGGTCGGGCCCCTCTCACTCCCTCCTGTAATCACGGAACACCGAGTGTCGGGGAGAGAGCGGGGCGCGAAGTGCAGGAGATCAAAAAGGGGGCGTGTCATGCAGGGAGAGACGCTGGCCAATGAACGCTTTCCTTACCTCACAGTGACCAGACTGAGGAGAGCGCTCACTGGCTGCCGTCTGTCCCCCTGCATGGAGCGTCCCAATGGTGAGTACTTGCCTACAGTCAGGGGCCCCAGGGCTGCACAGCACATAGAGCCATCATGGAGGAAGAGCAGGACTTACAGGGGGTCTTCTGCTCCCTCCACTGTTCTGTTCAGAGCAGGCTGCAGCGTCTCCTCACAGAGAAGAGATGGGGGAGGAGGCTCACTGCACGGGACAGCACCAGGGGACTGATATCAGTCCTGCCTGCTCTGTGCCCCATCCCCCACAGTGGGGTCTGCAGCCCTCTCCAGCTGAACTGACCTGCAGGGCTCATCTGACCACCTATACAAGATTACTATGTATGTATGTATATGCTTGTATATGTGTGTGTGCATCTGTGTGTCTCTGTGTGTATGTTTCTGTGTGTGTATCTGTGTATGTATGTACAGTATATGTGTGTATGTATGGTATAGTTGTATGGCTGTGTGTGTATGCATGTACAGTATGTGTATCTGTGTATGTGCAATAATTTGTATGGATATATGGTATATATGTATGTTTATGTGCATGTACATACAGTATATGTGTATGTATGTGTGTACGGTATGTGTATATACTGTATGTGTGTATGTACGGTACGTGTATGTGTATCTGTATGTTCGGTATATGTGTGTATGTACGGTATGTGCATTTGGGTGTATTTTATATGTATGTACGGTATGTGTGTACTATATGTACTGTATATAACTGTATCTGTATGTACGGTATATGTGTGTGTATCTGTGTGTATGTACGGTATATGTGTGTGTATCTGTGTGTATGTACCGTATATGTGTGTACGGCATTTGTGTGAATGTACGGTATATGCATGTGTGTATGTACGGTATGTGTATGTATGACAGTATATGTATGTGTATCTGTTTGTATGTATGATATATGTATGTGTTTGCATATACTGTATTTGTATGTGTATCTGTGTGTACGTACGGTGTATGTATGTGTATTTGTGTGTATGTATGGTATATGTATGTACGGTATGTGTATACTATCTGTGTATATAACTGTATGTGTGTATGCATGTAAGGTGTATGTCTGTGTATGTACGGTATGTGTATCTGTGTGTATGTACGGTGTATGTATGTACAGTATATGCCGGAACAAAAATCATTGTTCTCATCAGCACATCGCCCAGTTAAAACTGCAGATATTCTGCTAAGATGATACTGTATGGGGACAGATTGATTTACTAGTGATCATTCTGTCCCCAGCCAGTGTAAAGAGGCTGGAAACAAGTGGCGAATGACTTCAATATTGTTGATCACGCTCGTTTAGTGGCCTGAAATCAGCTCATGTAGCTACAACCAAAATGTTTCTGTTGGTGCAATATGTTAGCATTTGGGGCCCCATTTTAAACTTTTGCCTGGGGCCCCACTTTGCCTAAAACCGGCCATGGCCACCTTGACGACAGTTGATGAGCAGATAATATTTGGCCAAATTTTATGCTAAGCGTCTCATATTTTTTCCTAATCCTCCAAAGCCGTATTGCTATTCAAATTTCACATATTCCACATTAACATGCTTTAGCATGATAGAGTGCAACCTTTTTTTGTATAATTAAGCAGTGTAATTATACTTTCATACTACTTTTACAGTATGTTGGAATTTTAAATCCATTTTTATTCACCAACTTTGCAAGTCAGAGCAGTCATTTGTGCATTAGCATCTAGCACTCCGACTCGGCAGCAATTAGAATTGATCTTAAACCCTTGCTATGATTGCCTGCCATTCTTATGCATTCAGTACAATATTCCCATTGTGGTTATACAGTTTTGACACCGTTCCCTTCAGGATCCAGTAGAAATATCCGTCGGTATCATCTGAACATCATGTGCCTGATAGTAGGGATTATTGGAAGCATATTGCTGCCCAAACTTAATTTCCTCACTTCACCTTTTGCTACAATGTTCTCAAAATGAATCGATTTTATCTTGACACTTGCTGTATTTTATCTTGATGTATTTTTTTTCAGTTTTTATTCACTTTATATTAAATTATGCTCCAGTGGGTTTTGCTGGTGTAGTTTATTTTAACTAATATGTTTATTCAGTCAGAATTATTCACAATATTCCCTCGAATAATATGATATGATTGTTTCCTTTTTCATTATACAATGTTTTTGTTTATTTAGTACAACTATTCTCTATAACCTGTCATTTTTGGTAACATCTAGAAAAAGTATTCTAAGGATAAAGTTCTCTATATCCTTTTGTTTTATAGAAATTGCGTAATCATTAACTAGTCTGTATCACCGCAACTCACGTTTTATTAGTAATAAAATAATGTAATTATTTATAAGTGCGTATTTGTTTTATATATTGAGTGGCCGATTCATCATGCAGTTTGCACCAAAATTCTTTAAAACTGCTTGAAATGTCATGAAGTTTTTTGACAAACTAAGTTGCAAAGTGGCCAGCTCCACCTGTTTTAAAGTGGCCAAGTGCGCCCAACAAATCATCATAATTTACACCACAAAAGTGGCATAAATTACAACAGAAATATACGCCACCTCCTGCCTGACATATATTTCTGGCATAGCAAACAGCAGTTGCAAGATGCTCCAAATTCAATAAAGACGGGCTCGCTTCTTAATGAATTTTCCACATCCTAATCCTTTGCTCCCTCCTTGACATCTACTGCACATTTACAGTGCAAGTCGGGAGCAAATGTATGTAGTGGGCTGAGAAGCTCATACCTGGCAGATAATAGTTGTGATACTATGCCGGCTGCTGTTAACTACTTAATTCTGCTGTCAGTCTCTCGGTGGCGCTACATTCCACACGCCCAGAAGGATGAGTTGCTATGGCAGATGTTGGTCTACTGAAGGCCCCCTTGTCTGCCATTACAGTGCTCCATTGAAATGACAGAAAAACGACTGGCACATCCAAACTAGTGTAAATAGGTGCATACCAGGAGCAGCTACCTCCATATACAATATACAAAAAAAGTTGTACTCTATCGTGCCAAAGCATGTCTAATATGAAATACATGAAATATGAATAGCAAAATGGCTTTTAAACATTAGGAAAAATATTTGAAAGATGCTTTGCACAGAATTTGGCCAAATCGTGTGAGCCAATCAACCATCGTCAAGGTGGTCTCATTAATCTGATGGGTCCCTGACCTCCCTGTCCAAATGTGAACACTTACCGAAGGCTAATGTCTGTATGCTTGGGTGAATGTGGAAACCTCTCTCAGTAAAGCCTACATATGGGTTGGCCGGAACCAAGTGTGATTAGATGTAATTAAAAACCATATCTTATCTTCCAAAATGCTGTAGATAAGCCCCTGATGCTGGTGGGCTTAGCTCACCCTCGATTTTGGGGGTGACAGGTTCCCTTTAACAGGAAACGTGAAGTTCAAGACCAAGCAAAATTTCTGCGAGAACGGCTCATAGGTTATCTAGTGAAGCCAATCAGAACCCCTGCTTGGCTGCAAAAGACCTTCAGGAGACTCTGCAGTTGTAGTACATAATTCTGGTGTTCAGAGACACCTGCACAAATATGGCATTTGTGGAAGAGTTATCAGAAGAAAACCTCTCCTGTGCCTTCACCATAAAATTCAGCATCAGAAGTATGCAAAAAAAATCTAAAGAAGCCTGATGCATTTTGGAAAACATCCTGTCAACTTATTAGGTTAAATTAATAACTCTTTTGCCACAGTGATCAAATTTATGTGTGGAGAAGAAAGGGCACAGAATTTCAGGAAAAGAACATCTCACCAACCATTTAGCATGGTGGTGGATCAATCATGCTTTGGGGTTTTGTTGCAGCCAATGGCACAGGGAATATTTCACCGGGTAGAAGTAAGAATAGATTCAATGAAATTTCAACAAATTTGTGATGCAAACATAACACCATCTGTAAAAAAAAAAAAAAGTTGAAAAAAGGATGGCTTCTACAGATGGATACTAATCCTAAACACACGTCAAAATCCACAATAGACTACCTCAGTAAGCGCAAGCTGAAGGTTTTACAATGGCCCTCACAGTCCCCTGATTTAAACATTATTTAAAACCTTAGGCTAGACCTCAAAATAACAGTGCATGCAAGTCGACCCAGGAATGTCACAGAACTAGAAGAATTTTCCAACGAAAAATGGATGAAAATCCCTCAAACAAGAATTGAAAGACAAGCTGTGATACTTTCAAAAGGGGATGCTAAAAGGTAGTAACCTTGCAGGATGCCCAAACTTTTGCATTGGCCCCTTTTCCTTTTTGGAATTTTTAAAATGTAAAAGATAAATATATTTATGTTTTATTTTTATTTATTTTGCCTGAATAGGCAAATAGAAAATATATCGTCATTATCTTTAGGCCTTTTAGAGATCATTTTATCTTCAACTTGCTTAACTGTTCACAAAACCAGTAATTTTGACCAGGGGTGCCCAAACTTTTGCATACCACTGCATGTGCAGCATTGATATTGTAATGCTCACATGCAAATACTATGTCCAACTTATTCTGTAATCCTTAGTATTTTTTTTAGTGTCCAGTAACAAGAACATGCACATTACATAAAGGTGTCTCCACATGACAGTTATTATATAGAGATTACTGGAGCAGAACTGGAAAATAGTATAGCGTGAGATGGCCTTTCTCATCGACAGCCGGAAAGGTCAGTACAAATCTCTTGGGACATCTCTGTGGTCTCTCTTCTCTGCTCTGACCTCAATCACCAGTATGAATGGAAAGTAACCTTGCAGGGTTATGCTTACCCTGATTTCTAAACAGAGAGCTGGACACCACTTTGTAATGGCCTTTTGTCAGGTCAATAAGAGGAAGAAGGAAAAAAAAATAATAGAACATCCTTTCCTTTTAGCACCAAAAGAAGACAAATGAATACTATGTGTAGCATGAAAGGATTCTGAGATCCCCAATACTTTGTCAAATGTATCCGACGTCCCAAGTAGTTTTATGATTTTGGATTCAATATATAGTCACTAGACAAACTAATTAATATAATTGGGAAATACATTATCTGTGTTCACACAGCGCCAATTTCAATTTAATTCATTAGAACCGAAGCTTGGATAGATCATTTTTAGACAACCCCACTTTCTTACAATCCACTCCTGTTTTGGGATTCAAAATGCAAAAAAATTGCACCAATATTTTCAAATTGTACATTTTTTTTTTAGAAAGTATCCTATAAATTATTATTTTTAAAAAATGTTTTCTCCTTAACCCCTTTGTGACCTTGGACGGGATAGTACGTCCGAGGTCAGAAGCCCCGCTTTGATGCGGGCTCCGGCGGTGAGCCCGCATCAAAGCCGGGACATGTCAGCTGTTTTGAACAGCTAACATGTGCCCGTAATAGGCGCGGGCAGAATCGCGATCTGCCCGTGCCTATTAACTAGTTAAATGCCGCTGTCAAACGCAGACAGCGGCATTTAATTACCGCGGACGGAAATGAGCGCAACGCCGACCCCCGTCACATGATCGGAGGTCGGCGATGCTTCTCCATTGTAACCATAGAGGTCCTTGAGACCTCTATGGTTACTGATCGCCGGTAGCTGTGAGCGCCACCCTGTGGACGGCGCTCATAGCACACCTGCAATTCTGCTGCATAGCAGCGAACATCAGATCGCTGCTATGTAGCAGAGGCGATCGGGTTGTGCCTGCTTCTAGCCTCCCATGGAGGCTATTGAAGCATGGCAAAAGTAAAAAAAAAAAAAAAAAAAAGTAAAAAAAAATGTGAAAAAAAGTAAAAAAAAAAAGTAAAAGTTTAAATCACCCCCCTTTCGCCCCATTCAAAATAAATCAATACAAAAAAAATCAAACCTACACATATTTGGTATTGCCGAGTTCAGAATTGCCCGATCTATCAATAAAAAAAAAAGCATTAACCTGATCGCTAAACAGCGTAGCGAGAAAAAAATTCGAAACGCCAGAATTACGTTTTTTTGGTCGCCGCGACATTGCATTAAAATGCAATAACGGGCGATCAAAAGAACGTATCTGCACCGAAATGGTATCATTAAAAACGCCAGTTAGGCATGCAAAAAATAAGCCCACAACCAACCCCAGATCAAGAAAAATGGAGACGCTACGGATATCGGAAAATGGCGCAATTTATTTTTTTTTTTTAGCAAAGTTTGGAATTTTTTTTCACCACTTAGATAAAAAAGAACCTAGTCATGTTAGGTGTCTATGAACTCGTACTGACTTGGAGAATCATAATGGTAGGTCAGTTTTAGCATTTAGTGAACCTAGCAAAAAAGCCAAACAAAAAACAAGTGTGAGATTGCACTTTTTTTGCAATTTCACCGCACTTGGAATTTTTTTCCCGTTTTCTAGTACACGACATGCTAAAACCAATGATGTCGTTCAAAAGTACAACTCGTCCCGCAAAAAATAAGCCCTCACATGGCCATATGGACGGAAAAATAAAAAAGTTATGGCTCTGGGAAGGAGGGGAGCGAAAAACGAACACGGAAAAACGGAAAATCCCAAGGTCATGAAGGGGTTAATTAACAGTATCCTTTTGCCTCATGCGCTGGGGAAGCTCCAAGTCATATGTCACATGTGTCCATATGTGACCATTCACCTAGCAGAGACCAAAATAGTGTCTTTTGGACTTTCGTTAGGGTTGATTTATAGCTATATTGAATAGCACAGCAGACAGGAGTGTTCGCTACAGAGGCATCTGGGGAAAAAAATATATATAAAACTGCAAAAAGTTTTAGGCAGGTGTAGAGAAAAATGCTGCAAAGTAAAGATGCTTTCAAAAGTAGAAGTTTTAATAGTTTATTTTATCAATTAACAAAATGCAAAGTTGCTTCCAGAACTAGGCTATGGGCGATCTCAAATATTTATTTTATTTAGATATATATTTTTTTCATTTACTTTGCGATTTATTAAAAAAAAACTAGTGACAGTTAATAATTAATTCATTCTTACTTTGCAGCATTTTGTAACAGAAAAAACCCTGCAAATTTGGCAATGGATTTTGCATTGTTTGGGGTTTTTTTGTGTATGGAATAAACAAATGTATAGTTTTACAGTACTTTATTGTTTTTTTAGTATTTTGCTGCTTAAGCAAAAAAAAATCACTTAAAAATGATTTTTCTCACAGAGCTGAGTTTTTGCATAATAGAATGTAGTTTTTATTGGTGCCATTTTTGCTGGGACTTAAGCATCTAATACAACTAATAGATCATTCCTCTTCTGTGATGTCTGTGATGTATTGCTAGATGTGTGCTGTACCCTGGGGGTAATTGTTAGGACTTCGATTTGCCATTGTAATATTTTGTTTCCAGAGATTGCACTGCAGAGAAACAAAGGGATCGTAGTTCCTCTGTCAATCTCCTTACATTTCACTGTTGCGGTTAACCACGGCATGCAAGATTTTAATTTAGCCAGTAAAGAGAATTTACGGTGAACATTCACCACTGCTGTGTATGTGTTAGCAGCCCGGAGTGAGTACAGGTAGGCAGAAGGAGCCATAATATCACGATCCTTGGGTGATGATTCGCTGCATTTTCATGTCCTGATGGAAAGTTGCTTGTTCTATTTGGTGGTGAAACAGTGCACCCCCTCAATCACATCACTGACTTTTGAATACTCCCTCTGTTGAAAACCTACTATCACGACTCTGTTGTCGGGGCTCATGGGACCATGGGCTCCTCCCCTGTTCCTAACACTAGGGGCGCCCTAGCTTGCCCTGTTCTCCGGATTACTTGAAGACGCCGGGGCCAAGTACCTTGCCTTAGCTCATTGATCTGCCCTCAGTCTGTACCCTTGCCCCACCCAGTGAAGAGGGGAATAGTAGTGTATGGCAATACACCAACCAGACTAACAAGGTAATACGAAGGGTAGCAAAAAATATACTCACACATATAACAGAGGAATGCATCGGAGAGTGGAGGATGGGGTAAAACCAAAGTAGGAGAAGAAAGGGAATTATCACACACTCAAAACTTAGCAACAGTCATGGATAAATCCACCAAATGCTTTCTCCAATAACCACCAACAACCTCCAGCCATGCAGCAATAGCTACTCTGACAATGAGTGCTAGCCAGGGCCCAGTTTATATAGGAGATGGCTAACAGTGAACAGCTGAGCGCCTTAACAAAGGAAAACTTCCAGGAGCTCTCAACTGAGCAGATTAACCTCTGCACTGATAAAAGAAACTTGGCCCGTTTAATATGAAGGTGAAGTGCTTCTAATTAGTGCAGGAGGATGAGAAATCAGACGCTGCTGTCTTCTGGGTCCTCTCTGACGCCTTGAACTCGTGACACCTACATGGTGTAGATGCAATTGACCACCTCATCTAGGGAGTTAAACTATCAGGATTGGCGGTAGCATAGACCCTCGTATTTGCTTTGGGGCGTCAGCTATATGTTACAGGTTTATCTCATTAGCTCACCCATTTACATGCTGTAGTAGTATGGCAGTATGTGTTTGTGACAATCTGCCTATGAAGTAATAGTCCAGCATGGAAAAGGAAGGCGTTGAACCAAGTTTTAAGATAACACATTTAAAAAAAAATTATTGGTGATTTCTTTTGAATTTTCTGTATCAAGTCATATTTATAATAAAATTCCTGTAGTTTCTAATCTGGACAGTGAGCATCTGAATAGTCAGAACTTTGAAAATGAAATTACAACACCAAGAAGAAAAAGTCATGGAATTATGCAAATCACAAAATGGACAGATGTGTTAATGATATGCAAATACTGAAAATATGGAAACAAAGTTTGCAAAACATCTGTATATATTCAATATCGAGTATTAGCCCCACACATAGAAATGCACAGACTAACATATCTTGGCTCTCTATCAATGAAGTTATTTATGGTTTTCTAAGGAAGACATATTTATAATATGCAATTGGTGAAAAATTATAATGGAAATTAGCAAAACATCTTGATTTAGTCAGTATTGGATACGAGCGCCACGCACAGCGATATACACACTTGTGCACTTGGAATATTATTAATAAGGTTATTAATGGTTGTCTGAGAAATATTATGCCACACTTCATGCACTTGGGCACTCAGATCATCAAGGTCCACTGCTGGCAGCTCCCTTTGCATTTGTCGACCAATGACGTCCCATATGTCCTTGATGCGAGACAAGTCCTGAGAGGTTGCAGGCCATGGTAGCATGATAAGGCACTCAGGCTGCTCACAGTAGCACAAGCAACATGTGGCCTGAGGTTGTCTTATTGAAAAACAGCTCTTGAAAAACTTTATAGAAATATCATTGTCTATATGATCAAACATTGAGCTGTTCACATACCTGGAATAAATGCTATAAGTTATAGAGTTTCAACACAACAACAGGCCTCATATTGCTTGTGTTACTGTGGCCTAAACATGCTACCACGGCCTGCATCATCTTAGGACTCGCTCCCATCGAGTACATCTGGAACATCATTGGTCAGTAACTGCAAAAGGAGCTGCCAGCAGCGGATCTTGATGCTTTGTATGTACAAGTGTATTCAGCACGGTAGAACTTTCCTCAGACAGCCATTAATAACTTCACTGATAGCAGCCAGGATGTCATGTAAGCGTGTCTATTTATTTTTTTTGTTTCCAGTTTTTGATCATTTGCATATGATTAACATGTCTATCCATGGGATTGCTATAATTTATTTTCTTGGATGTTGCAATTTCAATGTTGAGGAGTGTAGATAATAATTGTATCCACCATTCCCAATAGCTGATGGTTACAGCTCACCTCCTCCCCTACCTGCACAATGACTTCTGCACAGATCACAGAGCATGCCTAGAATACTCTCCCAAGTCTTAATATGATGTTAACAGCAGCTGGCGTAAGCTTCAATTATCTACAAAAAAAAAGTAGAATTAAAATAAAAAAATCAGTATCTGTGTTTAATTTGTAAATAAAGTATAGGTAAGGCTTCTTTCACACTTCAGTTTTTTGGCGTCAGTCACTTCCGACATAATGACGGATCGACGGATCCGTCACAATAGTTGAAAAATTGGATGTAACGGATCCGGTTTTTTGACGGATCTGTTACTCGGGGGTTGTATATACTTTTTGGAGCATGCGCAATTGCAAAAAATTGAAAAAACGGATTGGGGCGACGGATCCGCCGAAATGACGGTCGCGACAGATCCGTCGCCCATAGGTGGCCATTCTATGAAATGACGGACGCGACGGATCCGTCGCGATCCGCCATTTTAATGCAGACAAAAAACGTTGCAATGACCGTCAATGTCTAGATGACGTCCGCCAAATTTTGACGGATCCGTCGCATGACGGATGGAACGGACGACCATCCGTCACAATCCGTCGCTAATGCAAGTCTATGGGGAAAAAAACGGATCCGTCGAAAAAAAAAACGGATCCGTTTTTTGAGGAAAATGGCGGATTTAGACTGACGCCCGTCGCCAAACAACTGAAGTGTGAAAGAGGCCTAATACACACACTTTACCACTGTAAGGCTATGTGCACACGTAGGAAATGTGGTGCAGAATTTTCTGTACTAAATCTGCATCTGCAGATTTCATGCAGTTTCTGTGCAGTTTCTGTGCAGATTTGATGCAGTTTCTGTGCAGTTTCTGTGCAGTACAATGTAAATCGATGTGAAAAAAAAAGCTGTGCACATGGTGCAGAAAAATCTGCGCAGAAACGCTGCAGAACTGCACAAAAGAAGCGACGTGCACTTCTTTGAAATCTGCAGCGTTTCTGCGCAGATTTTTCTGCACCATGTGCACAGCTTTTTTTTTCACATTGATTTACATTGTGCTGTAAATCACAGTGCAGTTCTGCAGCGTTTCTGCAGCAGAAAAATGTGCTGCAGTTCAGCACCAATTCTGCACTAAATCTGCATCGTGTGCACATATTTTTAATCTTTTTTATTCTTGTAAATAAAATTGTTAAAATGAAAGCTAAATATTGTAAACATTGCTTACTTTACTATTATATTTTGTTTTGTAGTAAGAGTAGTATTCTAGCTGTGATGGTATAGTAAAAAGCTGCTCCAGTGCTGCCCCACAGTTATATACAGCCGTTCCCCAGCGTGGCCTTATTATTACGTCTGTATATCATAATGTTGTTACACAGAATATATGTTTCTTGTTATTATTCCGCGCCCCGGTGGAGCTTACACTTTGATTCCCTTACATTAAGGTCAATATAGTTAGAAGCCAATTAACCTGTGTGTTATGTTTCTGGACCGTGGAAAGAGACCTAAGCACGTAGAATAAACGTGGATAAATGCCAGACATGGTGCAGGGATTACTGATGCTGTCAAGTGTAATCTTGCCCATATTAGCATAGATACAAGTAACATTTGTCACAATAAATGTAACTTTTTTAAAAAAATAATTCTTTCAAAATATTTCTGATTTTTTTTTTTTCCTCCTTTCTTTCTCTATAGCCTGCAGGGCAGTGGTAGATGAGCTGCTGCATGAAATTAGGAAAGTGAGCCCGAGTAAGACAATTGACGTAGGGTCATTCAGGATAAATCCGGACGGGACGCAGGTACAGAATAAGGTAAGAAGAAAATGGGACTGAATTGGAGATGCTAATATTAACAAGCCGGGGGTTTTGGTGTAATCCTGCAGCCTTCATGATTGGATTTATTCCCTCCGAGAGCTGACATAACCTTAAACTTTCCTTTCTAATATCTTATGTAACTCTTCTGTTCCTGGTAACCATTTTGCTCTGTCTTTTCTTTTGCTCTCTGAAGCCTTCAGAATTGCGTTGAATGCTATTGTTTTTTGCATTGTTTGATGTTCATGCATATTAAGGGATATCATGATAGCCGGCACAATACATGAGTTTAATGTATAATTGCATAGAAATAAAGGCTAATTGAAATCCGCAAATGAAGGCCCTTTAGGATTCCTTTAGGGAATCTTTCAAGGCCACTGAAGTCAAATTCTTTTTTTTGAGATTAATGTTATGCGTATGATCCGGTATACCCTCATTCACCTCATCATCTTTGCTAAGACTACACAATCACAATCGTAGATCTTTCGCTTGCTCATACTGCGTCTGCTCTTGGGTGATTATATTACTTGGGTTTAATACAGTATGAGATGGGGTCTATTTAAAAGTTCATTATGGCTTCGTTATAGATGTTTTCAAATGTATTGGAGGTTAATATGTTAATTGTCATTTTTTTGTTAGTAAATTTAGATTTTATTTTTTTTGCATTTATTTGTGGTAATATCGCAATTTTGGCAAAAATTTAGAAAATCTCACAAATTTCAAACTTTAAATTTTTATACCAGCTAGTCATGCTGTACAAAATAATTTATAAATAGCATTTGTCATATGTTTACTTTAGATCAGCATAGTTTTTTAACCATAATTTTCTTTTGTCAGGAATTTAGAAGGATTAAAGTTTATCAGCAATTTCTCATTTTTTCAACAAATTCGCAAACCATTTTTTAAGGACCACATCACGTTTGAAGTGACTCTGAGGGGCCAGTATGACAGACCCTTCAAAGTGCTCAAATTTACATTCAACTTTATTTACCCTTTAGATGTTTTACATGAATTAAAGCAATATTGAAGGTAAAAATGAATATTTTATTTTTTCCTGCAAAAATGTAAATTTAGCCCCAAATTTTGCATTTTAACAAGGGTAACTTGAGAAAATAAACCATACAATTTGTTATGCAATTTCTCCTGAGTAGGATAGTACCCCATATAGGGGGGAAACCTACTGTTTGGGTGCACGGCAGGGCTCAGAAAGGAAGGAGTGACATTTTGGAACTCAGATTTTGATGGAATGGTCTGGCGCATGGCAGGGCTTGGAATGGAAGAAGCACCAATTGATTTTTGGAGCACAAAATTGCCTGGAATAGATAGCGGATGCCATGTCTCGTTTGCAGAGCCCTTGAAGTATATCAACAGTGGAAGCCCCCACAAGAGACCCTATTTTGGAAACCACACCCCTCAAGGAATTTTATCTAGAGTTGTGGTGAGCACCTTCAAACACAGGTGCTTTTTAGAATTTTACAATGTTGAGCTATGAAAATGTAAAACTACATTTTTCCACAAACATGGTACTTTAGCTCCAAATGTTTAATTTTCACAAGAGTAACAGGAGAAAATGGACTGTACAATTTGTTGTGCAATTTCTTCTGAGTATGTCATTACCCCGGATGTGGTGGAAAGTCACTGTTTGGGCGCATGGCTGAGCTTGGAAGGGAAGGAGCGCCATTTGACTTTTGAAGCGCAAAATTGACTGGAATACATAGCGGATGCCATGTCACATTTGCTTAGCCCCTGACATGTCAAAACAGGTCAGTGCTGCCATTTTGGAAACTACACCTCTTGAGGAATTCATCTAGGGGTGTTGTGAGCACTTTTAAACCTCAAGCGATTCACTGAATTGTATAACATTGGACTGAATCAATGGAAAATTACCTTTTTTTCTCCAAAATGTTGTTTTGGCCCAGAGTTTTTAAAGGGGTAATAGGAGAAAATGAATGGTAAAATTTATTGCGCAATTTCTCCTGAGTACACCAATACCCCAAATGTGGTCGAAAGCCACTTTTGAGGCACAATACAAAGCTCAGAAGGGAAGGAGCCCCATATTATATTGCAGATTTTGCTACTATGGTTTGCAGGTGCCATCACACTGGCAGAGCCCCTAAGATGCCAGAACAACAGAACCCCCATAAGTGACTCCATTTTACAAATTAGGCTTCTCAATTAATTCATATAAGGGTGCAGTGAGCTTATTGATATCACAGGTCACAGAATTTTATACCATTAGGCGGTAAAGAAGAAAATACCGTATTTTGCGGAATATAAGACGCACCGGATTATAAGACACTCCCCAAATTTTGAGGAGAAAAATAGGAAAAAAACATTTTTTTAATAAAATGGTGCTTCTTATAATCCATGCGTCTTATTGCTTACCATGGGTGATGGCTGCGGTGAAGCAGGGTCACCGCTGGAGGAGGCAAGAGTGGAGCGTTGCTGCAGGCTGGGATGAGGTGGTGTTCAGATATGGAGTGCGGCACGCTGCTGCGGGTGTTCAGTGCTGCTGGTGTCCGGTGCTATGGATGTCCGGTGCTGCCGGAGGCTCTGCCAACATCTTGTGAAAGACCAGAGCCCCCACAATGACATGGTTTCCTAAGCACTGAGATCTCATCTACCGATATCTTGGTGTCGATATCTCCATCTGCGCATCTGCCACCCCTGGCCAGCAGCCATTTTCCTGGAGTCCAGTCTACCGCATAGGAAACCATGTCACTGTGGGGGCTCTGGGGTTTCACAAGATGTTGGCAGAGCCCCCGCAGCATCGGACACCCACGGCGGCGCTCCACACTGCACATCTGAACATTCCCTCATCCCAGCCTGCGGCCGGTAAGGTATATCCGCATTATAAGACGCACCCCCATTTTCCCCCCAAATTTTGGGGGAAAAAAGTGCATCTTATAATCAAAAAAATACGGTAATTACATTTTTGCCAAAAAAAATGAAGTGTTAGCCACAGATTAAACATTTTCATACTGGAAGTGGGTAAAAATGGCACCAAAATTTGTCACACAATTTCTGCTGAATGTGGAAATGCTTCATATGTGGCTGTACAGTACTGCCTAGCCACACAGCGAGACTCGGAACAAAAGGATCGTTATTTGAATCTTGGACCCCAGTTTGGAATTTACACCTCTCTGGGAATTTATCTACAGATATAGTGATGATTTTGACTCCATGGGTGTTTGCCAGAAACAAGTAGCAATGTATGTTACTGAGTGAAAATTGCAAATTTGCCACTCTTGTGCCTGTAAATTGTGCCCAGCTCGAGTTTTTGGAGACATGGGCCGAGCTCTCAATACTACAGAAATGCCAAACATGTGGACGCTAAAATGTGGTTTAGGCACACTGGGGCTCAGAAGGAAGGGTGACACTTTGGATTTGGGAGTGCCAAATTCACTGGATTTCTTTTGAGGAGTGACCTGTCATAGCGCTTTTCCAGAGCCTTTGTGCTACAAGTAACGTGGACGCTTCCTATATTTGACATATGACGGACCTGAGTGGGGACTTTTTTTTTTATTAAGTTGAAGCTTTTATTGGGAAAATTTTACATAACATTTTGGATCACTGTTAACCTTTGCGCTACGCTGAGCACTTTCCATTTAAACCTCAGAATGATCTGATTTAGATGAAACCCCTGCACTTTTATCCACGATTAAAAAGCGGGACACCACCGGATCATAGGCCAGAAAGAGTGGACAGTGTCTTCATCTGCCTCATTATAGGGAATCTTCCCCGGAAGTTCAATCTGATTCACATATTTCAGAGATTTACTCATAAACTCCATCATAAGCGCTCAGAATAGAGCGCAGGATAAATGTGAGCCTAGCCTTACTGCAGTCTATGGAAGGCAGAATGAACAAATCAACAGCAGGTCAAGAATTGGTTTTATTTATTTTTTACGCCATTCTTTGTGCAGTATAAGTGATAAGGCGACTTTATTCTTCGGGTCGGTGCGATTACAGCAATAGCAGATTTATATAGCTTTTTTATGTTTGGTTGCTGTTTTTTTTTTTTTTGCAAAAAAAGGAAAAGGTATTATTGCATCACCATATTTTAAGAGCTATAATTTTTCTATATTTCTGCTGACAAAGTCATGTGAGGGATTGTTTTTTTTTGCGGGATGATTGACTTTTTTATTAGTACCATTTTTATTGCTTTCTATTCTGATTTCTGGGAGGCAGGATGAACAAAAACCAGCAATTCAGGAATTGTTTTTTTTTTTAAAAAAAAAGAAAGCTATATTCTTCAGATAAGTACAATTACTGCGATACCACATTTATATAATTTTTATGTATTGCAGCTTTTACGCAATAGAAACAATTTTATTAAAAATGTTTTGCGTTGCTGTATTCTGAGAGCTATAGCTGTTTTATTTTTCCGCTGATAGAGCTGAATGGCGGCTTTTTTTTACGGAACAAGATTTCGCTTTCAACTATAACATTTTTATTTACGCTTGACTTTTTGATCTCGTATTCCACTTTTTGTTTTGCAATATGATGAAAAAGCATAGTTTTTTGCCACTTTTTTTTTTTTTTTTAATGGTGTATCTGGTGTGACAGTTTCATAGGTCAGGTGGTTCCGGACATTGCGATACCAAATATATGTACTTTATGTACGGTAAGTAGCAAAAAAAAATTCCAAACTTTGCTAAAAAAAAAAAATTGTGCCATTTTTCGATACCCGTAGCGTCTCCATTTTTCATGATCTGGGGTCGGGTGAGGGCTTATATTTTTGCGTGCCGAGCTGATGATTTTAGTGATACCATTCTGGTGCAGATAAGTTTTTTTGATCGCCCGTTATTGCATTTTAATGCAATATCGCAGCGACCAAAAAAACGTAATTCTGGCGTTTCGAATTTGTTTCTTTTTACGCCGTTTAGCGATCAGGTTAATCCTTTTTTTTATTGATAGATCGGGCATTTCTGAACGCGGCCATACCAAATATGTGTATATTTGATTTTATTTTTATTGTTTTATTTTGAATGGGGCGAAAGGGGGGTAATTTAAACTTTTTTTTAACATTTTTTTTTACTTTTGCCATGCTTCAATAGCCTCCATGGGAGGCTAGAAGCTGGCATAGCCTGATCGGCTCTGCTACATAGCAGTGATCATCAAATCGCTCCTATGTAGCGGAATTACAGGCTTGCTATGATCGCCAACCACAGGGTGGCGCTCACAGCAAACCGGCATCAGTAACCATAGAGGTCCCAAGGACCTCTATGGATACTAACCTGATGCATCGCTGACCCCCGATCATGTGACGGGGTCGGCGATGCGCGCATTTTCCAGCCCCGCGGCCTGAAGCAGTAGTTAAATGCCGCTGTCAGCGTTTGACAGGGGCATTTAACTAGTTAATAGCGGCTGGTGGATCGCGATTCCACTCGCCGCTATTGCACGCACATGTCAGCTGTTCAAAACAAATGACATGTCGCGGCTTTGATGTGGGCTCACCGCTGGAGCCCACATCAAAGCAGGGGATCTGACCTCGGATAGAACGTCCGAGGTCAGAAAGGAGTTAAAGTGACTTTGAGGGGGTCTATATGACAGAAAATACTCAAAATTTACAACATTCTAAAACTGCACCCCTCAAGATGTTCAAGACCACATTCAAGAAGTTTATTAACCCTTCAGGTGCTTCACTGGAATTTTTAGACTGTGGAAGGAAAAAATGAACATTTAACTTTTTTTTCACACAAATTTTACTTTAGCTCCCAATTTTTTATTTTCACAAGGGTAACAGGAAAAAATGGACCCTAATATTTGTTGTTCAATTTCTCCTGAGAATGCCAATACCGCATATGTGGAGGCGTGCCCTGATGTACCTAAACAGTAAAAAAAAAACTACAAATGACAACATTTTGGAAACTAGATTCCTCAGGAAACTTATCTAGATGTGTATTGAGCACCTTGAACCTTCAGGTGCTTCACAGAAGTTTGTAACATTGAGCCGTGAAAATAAAAAAAAATCAAATTTCCCCCACCAAAAAAATGTTTTTCCCCAAATTATGCATTGTCATAAGAGTAATGATATATGGCACTATACAATTTGTTGTGCAATTTCCTTGAGTACACCGATGCCCCATATGTGATGAAAAACTCCTGTTTGGGCACACAGCAGGGCTTGGAAGAAAAGGAGCACCATTTGACTTTTTGAAAGCAAAATTTGCTGGAATAATTAGCGGACTCCATGTCATGTTTGGAGAGCCGCTGATGCACCTATACAGTGGAAACACCTCCCAAGGGACACCATTTTGGAAACTAGACCCCTCTCAGGGAACTTATCTAGATGTGTGCTGAGCAACTTGAACCCCCAGGTGTTTCACAGAAGTTTATAAAGTAGAGCTGTGAAAATAAAAAAAAATCACATTATTCCCACAAAAATTTTCTTTTAATCGCAAGATGTTTATTTTCACTAGGTAACAGGAAAAAATTGACACCAAAATTTTTTGTGCAATTTCTCCGGAGTACGCATATACCCCATATGTGGTGAAAAACTACTGTTTGGGTGCACAGCAGGGCTCAGAAAGGAAGGAGTGACGTTGTGGAACTCAGATTTTTATGAAATGGTCGGCAGGTGTCATGTCATGTTTGGAGAGCCCCTGATGTGCCTAAATAGTGGAAACCCTCCATAAGTGACACCATTTTGGAAAGAAGACCCCTCAAGGACTGTATCTAGATTTGTGGTTAGCTTCTTGAACCCGAAGGTGCTTCTCAAACGTTTATAACGTAGAAAATAAAAAAAATCACATTTTTCCAGCAAAAAAATTATTTTACCCCCAATTTTTTTCTTTTTACCAGGGTAACAGAAGAAAATGGAACCCAAAATTTGTTGACCAATTTCTCTTGAGTACACAGATAACCCATATGTGGGGGTAAACTACTTTGATGAAAATCACAGAAGGGAAGAAGCACCATATTGGAATTCAGATTTTGCTGGACTGGTTTGAGGGTGCTATGTCACATTGGCAAAGCCCCTGAGGTGCCAGAACAGCAAAATCTCCCGTAAGAGAAACCATTTTACAAATCACACCTCTCAATAAATTCATCTATGGGTGCAGTGATCATATTGATACCACAAGTGGGTCACAGAATTTTGTACCATTGGGCAATGGAAAAAAAAATCAAATTTTTACCACCAGCCCCAGATTTTACATTTTCACTCTGGTAAATGGGTAAAAATGGCACCAAAATGTGTCCCATAGTTTCTGCTGAATGTAGAAATACCCTATATATGGCTGTACATACTGTTTAGCCACACGGCGAGACTCTGGAGAGATGGAGCGCTATTTCTCTCCTAGAGTGCAGATTTTGTTAGAATAGTTTACAGACTCCATATACAGAGCCCCTAAGTGCTAGAAGATCAGAAGTCCCCCTCAAGTGTTCCCATTTTGGAAATTATACCTCTTTGGGAATTTATCTACAGGTGTAATGACGATTTTGATTCCATTGGTGTTTCCAGAAACAAGCAGCATGGATGTTACAGAGTGAAAATAGCAAACTGCCATTGTAGTGTCCAGTACGTTGTAGTAGCCAGTGCTTTGTGATGACTAGTATGTTGCAATGACCAGTACGTTATGCACAGCTCATGCTTTTGGAGACACGTACGAGCAAATTAGGCGTGCTCTCATCATTATAGAAATGCTAAATGAGGTTTAGGCACACTGTGGGCTCAGAAGGGAAGGTGTATTTGGATTTGGGAGTGCAGAATTTGCTTAATTTAATGGTGAGGGGCCATTTTGCTTTTCCATAGCCTATGTGCTACCAGTATCATGGAAGCCCCCTATATTTCCAATGCCAGATGACAGACCTGAGTGGGGACTTTTTTGTGGTTTGAGGTGAAGCTTTTATTTAGATAATTTTACATTATGTTTGGGATCACATTTATCCTGCACTCTAGGCTCAGCACTTTGTGGTTTCCATCTAAGTCTCCTGGTGATCTGATTCAGATGAAACCCCTGAAGAATCCATTCAGAAGTGCATAACACTGTGGTGGACTGTGCTTTATGCACGCCTAAAAAGACAGACACTCTGGATCATAGGCCCGACGACGTACACCGTGTCTCTATCTGCCTCATTAAAGGGGGTTCCATCTGAATCATGCATTTTAGAGAATTACACGGAAACCCCAGTGTAAATGCTCATCACAGAGCACAGGATAAATAGGAACCGAGATTTACTGCTATCTTTGGGAGGCAGAATGAGCAAATGAACAGCAGGTGAATAATTGGTTTTATTTATTTTTTACGCTGCTCCTCGTGCGGTATAAGTGATTAGGCCACTTTATTCTTCAGGCCAGTGTGAATACAGTGATGCCAGATTTATATCAGGTTTTTATGTTTGGCTGCTGTCACATATTGAAAGATTCTTTTTTTTTTTTTTTGCAAAACTAGTTTTTGCATCGCCATATCTTGAGAGCTATAATTTTTCCAAATTCCATTTGAGGGCTTGTTTTTTTGCTGCACGAGTTGTTTTTAATGGTACCATTTTCGGACGCATGACTTTTTTTATCACTTTCTATTCTGATTTTTGGGAGGCAAAATAAGCAAAAACCAGCAATTCAGAAATTGGTTTTTTTTGTGCCTTTCCGAGCCTGGTATAATTGATAAGGCAGCTTTATTTTTCGGATCAGTACAATTACAGCGATACCACACTTATATCTATTTGTTTTGTTTTGGCGCTTTTACACAATTAAAACTTTTTTATAGAAAAAAATAATATTTTTGCATCGCTTTATTCTGAGTTATAACTTTTTTTTATTTTTCTGCTGATGGAGCTGTACGATGGCTTATTTTTTGCAGGACAAGATGATGTTCTCAGCTATACCATTTTTATTTAAATTCATCTTTTTTAGCGCATTTTATTCCGCTTTTTGTTAAGCGGTATATGATGAAGCATCATTTTTTGCCCTTTTTTTTTCGATGTTCACTAAAGGGGTTAACTAATGGGACAGTTTTATAGGTTGGGTCGTTCTGGGTGCAGCAATACCAAATATGTGTAATTTATTTATTTTTATTTTTTTTATAAAAATATTTATTATGAGTACTATTTTTTTTCACTCTTTTTTATTTTGTCCCACTATGGGACTTTCACTTTTTGCAGTCTGATCGCTTGTAAAGCATAGCAATCCAGAAGCTTTGCTATACTTTAAATACTCCGAATAAATACTGAGCTAAAATGTTTAATAATAAAAATCAATCTGGATAAGATGTATTGTAATGTTGATAATTGTAGAGCAGGGGTTGGGCGATTAATTATCTCAAGGGACCACCTAAGAGACCATGACTGTTGTGGGGGCCGATCCAATAGGCTGAAATTAATTCTGCTCAGTATTTATGTTAGCATATTAATTATAATTGTTATTTTATATTAATTGTATCATTTAATATTGAGCCGAATTAAGTATGTTGACATCCCCCAGTATACCTGGGCACTCATTACGGGTGGTAGAAAGGCGATTCCAGCAGCAAAATAGGAACGAGTTCTTTACAGTTAGAGCAGTCAGATTGTGGAATGCCGACCACAAGAGGTAGTAATGGCAGACACTACAACAGCTTTTAATAAAGGGTTGGATGATTTCCTTAGTACACGTAACATTGTGGGCTATAGTTAAATTAGTGATGAAATATACAATTGGTGGATGTAGGTTGAACTTGATGGACCTAGGTCTTTTTTCAACCTATGTAACTATGTAACCTTATGAGACCCCACTCGGTTCAATACATACAATGTGAACCCCACATAACCCCTATATACTGTGTGAGCACTCATATAGCCTTCTATATAGTGTGAGTACCCACATAGCCCCTTTATATACAATACAAGCCCCCACATCCGCCTATAAACAGTGAGAGCATCCACATAACCATTCTATATACAATATGAGCTTTCATTTAGCCCCTATATACAGTATGAGACCCCCACATAGCCCACTATATACATGCACACATCCCATACACATATGAAAAAAGCAACAACATATACTCACCTCTCTCCCGTTCCCTTGGCACTCTGCATTGGTTTCTCGTACACTGACTCTTGTCGTGTTTGCTGTTTCACACGCTGATTGGTGAAAAAATGAGCCTGTGGCAACGTCCATTACCGCTATGTGCATCCTGAGGATGCAGATAGCGGCGACATCTGGAAGCGGGCGACAGCTGCCAAGGGCATGATGCTGCCTGCGGGCCACTGTTTGTAGCCCTTCGCCTCTCTCGGTCCGTGGACCAGACTGGAAAAGCCAAGGGGATGGATGTGGTCCGTGGGCCGCACTTTGCCGCACTTTGCCCATCTCTGTTGTAGAGTAATGCAATGTGTCCGGAGTTATTGCTGCATATATATTAAATGGAAATATACTTGGAATTACAGAACAGGAGGAGGAGTGGGATGTTCTGGTTACTAGTAAGCTAAGCAGTTGTACTCAATTTCAACTATGCATGTGTTGGCAATCTCCAGCACCAAATGAAAAAGTTAAAACATATTTTAATTGCATTGGTTTAAAAATCAATTAGAAAATTAAGACTATGCACATAATAAAACAAAATGTTCTCCATTGGTTTATGCTTTTCGAGAACTGTAGACCCTTATTCTTAGTGATTTAAATTATAGCTCTACTTCAAATAATAAAGATGAAATGATAAGTGGGGTTTATTAGTGTTTGGTAGACCCCAAGGATTAGTAAAAACTCCTAAAAATTATGTAGTTAATAAAAAAGCTAAGCTTTTAAAGAATATGAAGACTATAATGTAGATTTAGTAAAGATACACAAAGGTCTTTTCTATATATTAAACTACAAGATGTACAAGTATTTAGTTTGAGAATGCAAAAGGCTTCACGGAATCTGAGATTTCCAAGCCAATTACCTCCTCTCTTTGGTTTATGCACCTTCTATGCCAAAAACTCTCATTGTTGAAATATTGCCTGAGAGCCTTTCTAAAAAGTGTTTAGATATACCAGACTTGGTGCATTTTTTGTTCTGCACGTTGTTGTCTCTGGATGTATTTGGGATAGCTTCCACAACATGCTCTGCTATACGGATCTTCAGTTTGCACGATGCCCACCTTAGTTATTGAACAGCACACTTTGTACTTTCAATAGTATACACTTCATAATTGGTATCACAGTTCCTAAATGCATGTATATTGTAAGAATTCTTATTTTGTGTTGTTTAGAAAATCTTTGTAACAACCAACCAGAGGCAGAGGGCACATTTTTGGGGGCATGCCTTAAACATCCATAAGTACTAGAGCAAAAGGAACGTCCAGCTCCCTCACCACTGGAAAAACTGGAGACAGGGTGAAAGTGATTCAGTGGGCACGTGTGTCTTCTGATCTGAACCCAATCAACCACTTATGGAAAATTCTGAAGAGATAAGCATCTCTCTCCATCCAGCTCTAAGAGGGGTCACTGTTGAAGAATAAAAAAGATAGATGTTGGAATATGTTGCCGACTTGTTCATTCCATGCCTGGAAGGTTTGGCACTGTTCCTCAAAAACTTTAGAGGTCATACTAAATAATATACAGTGCCTACAAGTAGTATTCAACCCCCTGCAGATTTAGCAGGTTTACACATTTGGAATTAACTTGGCATTGTGACATTTGGACTGTAGATCAGCCTGGAAGTGTGAAATGCACTGCAGCAAAAAAGAATGTTATTTCTTTGTTTATTTTTTTTTTAAATTGGGAAAAGTTTTTTCAGAGGGTCATTTATTATTCAACCCCTCAACCCACCAGAATTCTGTTTGGTTCCCCTAAAGTATTAAGAAGTAGTTCAGGCACAAAGAACAATGAGCTTCACATGTTTGGATTGATTATCTCTTTTTCCAGCCTTTTCTGACTATTTAAGACCCTCCCCAAACTTGTGAACAGCACTCAAACATGGTCAACATGGGAAAGACAAAGGAGCATTCCAAGGCCATCAGAGACAAGATCGTGGAGGGTCACAAGGCTGGCAAGGGGTACAAAACCCTTTCAAAGGAGTTGGGCCTACCTGTCTCCACTGTTGGGAGCATCATCCGGAAGTGGAATGCTTATGGAACTACTGTTAGCCTTCCATGGCCTGGACAGCCTTTGAAAGTTTCCTCCCATGCCGAGGCCAAGCTTGTCCGAAGAGTCAAGGCTAACCCAAGGACAACAATGAAGGAGCTCCGGGAAGATCTCATGGCAGTGGGGACATTGGTTTCAGTCAATACCATAAGTAACGTACTCCACCGCAATGGTCTCCGTTCCAGACGAGCCCGTAAGGTACCTTTACTTTCAAAGCGTCATGTCAAGGCTCGTCTACAGTTTGCTCATGATCACTTGGAGGGCTCTGAGACTGACTGGTTCAAGGTTCTCTGGTCTGATGAGACCAAGATCGAGATCTTTGGTGCCAACCACACACGTGACATTTGGAGACTGGATGGCACTGCATACGACCCCAAGAATACCATCCCTACAGTCAAGCATGGTGGTGGCAGCATCATGCTGTGGGGCTGTTTCTCAGCCAAGGGGCCTGGCCATCGGGTCCGCATCCATGGGAAGATGGATAGCACGGCCTACCTGGAGATTTTGGCCAAGAACCTCCGCTCCTCCATCAAGGATCTTAAGATGGGTTGTCATTTCATCTTCCAACAAGACAACGACCCAAAGCACACAGCCAAGAAAACCAAGGCCTGGTTCAAGAGGCAAAAAATCAAGGTGTTGCAGTGGCCTAGTCAGTCTCCTGACCTTAACCCAATTGAAAACTTGTGGAAGGAGCTCAAGATTAAAGTCCACATGAGACACCCAAAGAACCTAGATAACTTGGAGAAGATCTGCATGGAGGAGTGGGCCAAGATAACTCCAGAGACCTGTGCCGGCCTGATCAGGTCTTATAAAAGACGATTATTAGCTGTAATTGCAAACAAAGGTTATTCCACAAAATATTAAACCTAGGGGTTGAATAATAATTGACCCACACTTTTATGTTTAAAATTTATAAAAATTTAACTGAGCAACAAAACTTTTTGGTTTGTAAGATTTATGCATCTGTTAATAAATCCTGCTCTTGTTTGAAGTTTGAAGGCTCTAACTTATTTGCATCTTATTAAACCTGCTAAATCTGCAGGGGGTTGAATACTACTTGTAGGCACTGTATGTAGTAGTTTTTAATGTTGGGTGCATTCATTTTGGTATCAACAAGTTTTACTAAAAAGGAAGATTTTGTAAACTAAGTTATATTAACTTTACCTTCATGTATTGGGTTAAAAATGTTCTATGAAACTGTCCTGTCATAATTTGGAGTATGTTCTTGTATTCAGTGAACCATTGATCAAAATCTTACTTTTAAAATGGGGTGTACTCATTTATGTTGAGCAATGTATATTCTGTGTAGCAGTAATGCAGTCTTAATTTCATATATTCAATGTTTTCACATTTTAGTGTTTACAGAGTACAGGTACACTTTCTGACATGTTTCGGATCAATTGTGATCCTTACTCATAACCTGCTAAGGTTAAGAATCACAGCTGATACAAAATGTATCAGTAACTGTACATGTCGTCTTCTATGGACATTCAATAAAGCCTATTGGGATTTTATCGGATTGTTGGTGCTGGATGTTTCTTTCTCCAACCTTAAGTGATAAGCCAATTTTTTGTGACATTTCTTGCAGAATAATAACTCTGTAAAAAGATGTTACCTATTGTTCAACATCTGTGGGTAACAACATTACAGGGAACCTGTCATCGGTTTTCCCATATTATGTCCAGCTCCTATGAGCCCTCAAATACAGTATTTATTTTCCCAATGCACTCTACATAACACAAAAAAGAGCATTTATTGTGCTCACCTACATCGCTGTGCCGTCTGATAGGCGTCGCTGGTCTTGATCTGGCGCCTCCTCTCTTCTTGTGACTGCGGTTCTCCTTCTTGCTTCGTGTGAGTGACGCATCCTACATTAGCCACACAGTGTCCTACATCGCGCTCCTGTGCAGTAGTAATGCTCTCTGCATCTCTCTGCCTTGCCAAGGGCATAGCAAAGTACTGTAATGTGCAGGGAAAGGCCAAAGAGCGTTGCCGCATGCGTACTACATTACTGGGGGTATATAGATGACTCTTCTCCCAGCAGGCCATATATAAATTGGCAAGCGAAAGGAAGAAGTAGGAGTTCTTTGCTCAATCACAAATCTGTAGAAAAAAGTAAACAGTTGCGAAATGACAAAAATTCTGGGTTAATATTCTTTGAGATCTGTCAAATACTGTAATTCCTGTATCTGTAATTCTCTGTGATGCAGAATGGAGGAGTAAAGTTAGTGTTGCTGGTAACCCAACCATAATGATTTTTCCACTGAATGTTTTACAACTTTAGTAATTTCTTAGTATGTTTGATAAAGCCTGGTGGTGTATGTCTACTAAAGGTTGTAGTAGATTATGTAGCCACCTACTCCAATGTTCTGTTAGTGACACTGTGCCAAATATAATGTGTCTGAAAAGTGGAGAAAATTTTGATTTTTGTGATTCTTATGAATCCGTGAAAAATAGGTATGATATCAGTAAAGGATCATGTTATTTTTTTGTTAATAATCCCCAACCTAACACATTCTGTTAGTAAAGTGGAAAGATAAGCTCTAAAATGTAATGCTGGATCATCATGGGGTCGTGTTGTGAATTTGGATTCTGGGCTCCCCCGGTGGCCGCTTGTGGAATTGGACTTGTCATCCTCTTTCCTGTTTCACCTGGTTCCATCAGTAGTGGGTGTCGCTATTTAAGCTCATTTCTCTGGTGGTTTCTTGCCGGTCAACAATGTTATCTGATGCCTCTCAGTGCTTGTTCCTGCTTCTAGACAACTACTAGATAAGTTGGACTTTTGTCCATGTTTTGTTTTGCCTATTTGTTCCAGTTCACAGCTGAAGTTTTGTTATTGTGTCTGGAAAGCTCTCGTTGATCAGGGATTGCTACTCTGGCGTTATGAGTTAATGCCAGAGTTTAAGGTAATCTCTGGATGGTGTTTTGTTAGTGTTTTTCTGCTGACCATGAAAGTATACTATCTGACTTCTGCTATCTAGTAAGCGGACCTCAAATTTGCTAAGACTATTTTCCTGCTGCGTTTGTTGTTTCATCTGAACTCACCGTCATTATATGTGGGGGGCTACTGTCTTCTTTGGAATATTTCTCTAGAGGTGAGCCAGGTCTTATATTTCCCTCTGCTAGCTATTTAGGTCTTAGGCCAGAGCTGGGCATCTAGCGATAAATAGGAAATGCTACCTGGCTATTTCTAGTTGCGCGGCAGGCTTAGTTCATGGTCAGTATAGTTCCATCTTCCGAGAGCTTGTCCCTCTATAGGCTTGCTATGATCTCTGCCTGCAGAGATCATGACAGTTTGACCGGCCAGAAAAGTGTTAAAGACCCAGGTTGAGAAAGGAGAGTTATAAGAAGTCTGCTGGAATTTTTTTTTTTTTTTTTTTCCTCCAGTCTGCCTTGCTGCAGTCTTTTTTCTCTCTCTCCTCCTAATCTCTGTATGCTCTGTGTGCACCTGATAATAATGGATCTCCAGAGTGTAACTGCGGGTTTGAATAATCTCATCACGAAAGTACAAAATTTACAAGATTTTGTGGTACATGCTCCGGTATCTGAGCCGAGAATTCCTTTGCCGGAGTTCTTCACAGGGAATAGAGCTAGCTTCCAGAATTTCCGAAATAATTGTAAGCTTTATTTGTCCCTGAAGTCTCGTTCAGCTGGAGACCCTGCTCAGCAGGTTAGGATTGTGATTTCCTTGCTCAGGGGTGACCCTCAAGATTGGGCCTTCTCATTGCCAGCAGGGGATCCTGCGTTACGCGATGTAGATGCGTTTTTTCTGGCCTTGGGCTTGCTTTATGAGGAACCTCATTTGGAACTTCAGGCAGAAAAAACTTTGATGGCACTATCTCAGGGGCAAGACGAAGCTGAAGTTTTCTGCCAAAAATTCCGTAAATGGTCTGTGCTTACTCAGTGGAATGAGTGCGCCTTGGCGGCAACTTTCAGAGAAGGTCTCTCTGATGCCGTTAAGGATGTTATGGTGGGGTTCCCTTTGCCTGCAGGTCTGAATGAGTCCATGACAATGGCTATTCAGATTGATAGGCGTCTGCGGGAGCGCAAACCGGTGCACCATCTGGCGGTGTCTATGGAAAAGACGCCAGAAAGTATGCAGTGTGATAGAATTCTGTCCAGGAGCGAGCGACAGAATTTTAGACGGAAGAATGGATTGTGTTTCTATTGTGGGGATTCTACTCATGTTATATCAGCATGCTCTAGGCGTACAAAGAAGCTTGATAAGTCTGTTTCCATTGGCACCATTCAGTCTAAGTTTATTTTGTCTGTAACCCTGATTTGCTCTTTGTCATCCATTGCCACGGACGCCTATGTTGACTCTGGCGCCGCTCTGAGTCTTATGGATTGGTCCTTTGCCAATCGTTGTGGTTTTGATTTAGAGCCTTTGGAGACTCTTATTCCTCTGAAGGGGATTGACTCCACCCCATTGGCTAATAATAAACCACAATACTGGACACAAGTAACCATGCGTATCAATCCGGATCACCAGGAGATTATTCGTTTCCTGGTGCTGTATAATTTACATGACGATTTGGTACTGGGATTGCCATGGTTGCAGTCTCACAACCCAGTCTTGGACTGGAGAGCAATGTCTGTGTTGAGCTGGGGATGTAAGGGTATTCATGGGGACGTACCTTTGGTTTCTATTTCGTCGTCCATTCCCTCTGAAGTCCCTGAGTTCCTCTCTGATTATCAAGACGTCTTTGACGAACCCAAGCTTGGGTCGTTACCTCCGCACCGTGAGTGCGATTGTGCCATAGATTTGATACCGGGTTGTAAATATCCAAAGGGTCGTTTGTTTAATTTGTCTGTGCCGGAACATGCTGCTATGCGGGAATATATAAAGGAGTCTTTGGAAAAGGGACATATTCGTCCATCTTCTTCTCCCTTGGGAGCTGGGTTTTTCTTTGTCTCAAAAAAAGACGGCTCTTTGAGACCATGTATTGATTATCGGCTTCTGAATAAGATCACTGTTAAGTATCAATACCCATTGCCATTGCTTACTGATTTGTTTGCTCGTATAGAGGGTGCTAAGTGGTTCTCTAAAATTGATCTTCGTGGGGCGTATAATTTGGTGCGGATCAGGCAGGGGGATGAGTGGAAGACCGCATTTAATACGCCCGAGGGCCACTTTGAGTATTTGGTCATGCCTTTTGGTCTTTCTAATGCCCCTTCAGTTTTCCAGTCTTTTATGCATGATATTTTCCGCGATTTTCTGGATAAATTTATGATAATATATCTGGATGATATTCTGATTTTTTCTGATGACTGGGACTCTCATGTCCAGCAGGTCAGGAGGGTTTTTCAGGTTCTGCGGTCTAATTCTTTATGTGTGAAGGGGTCTAAGTGCGTTTTTGGGGTCCAGAAAATTTCCTTTTTGGGGTATATTTTTTCTCCCTCTTCCATTGAGATGGATCCCGTCAAGGTGCAAGCTATTTGTGACTGGACTCAGCCCTCCTCTCTTAAGGGTCTTCAGAGATTTTTGGGCTTTGCCAACTTTTACCGCCGATTTATTGCTGGTTTTTCGGATGTCGTTAAACCACTGACTGATTTGACCAGACAAGGCGCTGATGTTGCTAATTGGTCCCCTCATGCTGTAGAGGCCTTTCAGGAGCTTAAGCGCCGTTTTGCCTCTGCCCCTGTGTTGCGTCAGCCTGATGTGGATCTGCCTTTTCAGGTTGAGGTTGACGCTTCGGAGATCGGAGCTGGGGCAGTGTTGTCGCAGAAAGGTTCCGACTGCTCCGTCATTAGGCCTTGTGCCTTCTTTTCTCGCAAATTTTCGCCCGCAGAGCGGAATTATGATGTTGGGAATCGGGAGCTTTTGGCCATGAAGTGGGCGTTTGAGGAGTGGCGCCATTGGCTCGAGGGGGCTAGGCATCAGGTGGTGGTATTGACTGACCACAAAAATTTGATTTATCTTGAGACTGCCAGACGCCTGAATCCTAGACAGGCGCGCTGGTCTTTATTTTTTTCTCGCTTTAATTTTGTGGTGTCATACCTACCGGGTTCTAAGAATGTTAAGGCAGATGCCCTTTCTAGGAGTTTTGACCCGGACTCTCCTGGTAATTCTGAACCCACAGGTATCCTTAGGGAGGGAGTAATTTTGTCGGCCGTTTCTCCTGATCTGCGGCGGTCCTTGCAAGAGTTTCAGGCGGATAGACCGGATCGTTGTCCGCCTGATAGACTGTTTGTTCCGGATGATTGGACCAGCAGAGTCATCTCTGAGGTACATTCTTCTGCATTGGCAGGTCATCCCGGAATTTTTGGTACCAGGGATTTGGTGGCAAGATCCTTCTGGTGGCCTTCCCTGTCACGAGATGTGCGAGTCTTTGTGCAGTCATGTGACGTTTGTGCTCGGGCCAAGTCTTGTAGTTCTCGGGCTAGCGGACTGCTGTTGCCCTTGCCTATTCCTAAGAGGCCTTGGACACACATCTCGATGGATTTTATTTCAGATCTGCCTGTTTCCCAGAAGATGTCTGTCATCTGGGTGGTCTGTGACCGTTTCTCTAAAATGGTCCATTTGGTTCCTCTGCCCAAGTTGCCTTCTTCTTCTGAGTTGGTTCCTCTGTTTTTTCAGAATGTTGTCCGATTGCACGGTATTCCTGAGAATATTGTTTCTGACAGAGGTACCCAATTTGTGTCTAGATTTTGGCGGGCATTCTGTGCTAGGATGGGCATAGATTTGTCTTTTTCGTCTGCTTTTCACCCTCAGACTAATGGCCAGACCGAGCGGACTAATCAGACCCTTGAGACATATCTGAGGTGTTTTGTCTCTGCTGACCAGGATGATTGGGTTGCTTTTTTGCCATTGGCAGAGTTCGCCCTCAATAATCGGGCCAGTTCTTCCACCTTGGTGTCCCCGTTTTTCTGTAATTCGGGGTTTCACCCTCGATTTTCCTCCGGTCAGGTGGAATCCTCGGATTGTCCTGGAGTGGATGCGGTGGTGGAGAGATTGCATCACATCTGGGGGCAGGTTATGGACAATTTGAAGTTGTCCCAGGAGAAGACTCAGCGTTTTGCCAACCGTCATCGTCGTGTTGGTTCTCGGCTTTGTGTTGGAGATTTAGTGTGGTTGTCTTCTCGTTTTGTCCCTATGAGGGTCTCTTCTCCTAAGTTTAAACCTCGGTTCATCGGCCCTTATAGAATATTGGAGATTCTTAATCCTGTTTCTTTCCGTTTGGACCTCCCTGCGTCCTTTTCCATTCATAACGTTTTTCATCGGTCGTTATTGCGCAGGTATGAGGTACCTGTTGTACCTTCAGTTGAGCCTCCTGCTCCGGTGTTGGTTGAGGGTGAGTTGGAGTACGTTGTGGAGAAAATTTTGGACTCTCGTGTTTCCAGACGGAAACTCCAGTATCTGGTCAACTGGAAGGGTTACGGCCAGGAGGATAATTCTTGGGTCAATGCATCTGATGTTCATGCTTCTGATCTTGTTCGTGCCTTCCATAGGGCTCATCCTGGTCGCCCTGGTGGATCTGGTGAGGGTTCGGTGCCCCCTCCTTGAGGGGGGGGTACTGTTGTGAATTTGGATTCTGGGCTCCCCCGGTGGCCGCTTGTGGAATTGGACTTGTCATCCTCTTTCCTGTTTCACCTGGTTCCATCAGTAGTGGGTGTCGCTATTTAAGCTCATTTCTCTGGTGGTTTCTTGCCGGTCAACAATGTTATCTGATGCCTCTCAGTGCTTGTTCCTGCTTCTAGACAACTACTAGATAAGTTGGACTTTTGTCCATGTTTTGTTTTGCCTATTTGTTCCAGTTCACAGCTGAAGTTTTGTTATTGTGTCTGGAAAGCTCTCGTTGATCAGGGATTGCTACTCTGGCGTTATGAGTTAATGCCAGAGTTTAAGGTAATCTCTGGATGGTGTTTTGTTAGTGTTTTTCTGCTGACCATGAAAGTATACTATCTGTCTTCTGCTATCTAGTAAGCGGACCTCAAATTTGCTAAGACTATTTTCCTGCTGCGTTTGTTGTTTCATCTGAACTCACCGTCATTATATGTGGGGGGCTACTGTCTTCTTTGGAATATTTCTCTAGAGGTGAGCCAGGTCTTATATTTCCCTCTGCTAGCTATTTAGGTCTTAGGCCAGAGCTGGGCATCTAGCGATAAATAGGAAATGCTACCTGGCTATTTCTAGTTGCGCGGCAGGCTTAGTTCATGGTCAGTATAGTTCCATCTTCCGAGAGCTTGTCCCTCTATAGGCTTGCTATGATCTCTGCCTGCAGAGATCATGACAGGGTCGTCTTCATAATAATAATAATAATTTTTATTTATATAGCGCCAACATATTCCGCAGCACTTTACAATTAAGCGGGGGCATGTACAGACAAATTCAATACAAGTTAAGACAATTTAAACAATGACATTAGGGGTGAGGTCCCTGCTCGCAAGCTTACACTCTACAAGGAAATGGGGGGACACAATAGGTGAAAAGTGCTTGTTATTTCAGGTCTGGCAATTATAATAAATAGGGATTTTCATATAAAGCTGCATGATCCGGTCATCAGCCCGTGTGTTTATGTGCAATAGTCAAGTATCAAGTGCAGTTATCGTGTGCATGGAGGGTGTGGAGACAGATGAATAGTAGGGTGCAGATTCAGAATAATATTTGGAAGGAGGGAACAGGGCAAAGTTAGTTTACTGAGTAGTTGATGTGGTAGGCTTGTTTGAAGAGATGGGTTTTTAGAGCGCGCTTGAATAGGTCGAGGCTAGGTATCAGTCTGATCATCTGGGGAAGTGCATTCCAGAGAGCTGGCACAGCACGAGAGAAGTCTTGGAGATGGAGGTGCGAGGTTCGGATTACGGGGGCTGTTAGTCTTAGGTCATTTGTAGAACAGAGGGGACGTGTAGGGCGATAGACAGGGATGAGAGAGGAGATATAAGGCAGTGCAGAACTGTGGAGAGCTTTGTGGGTAAGAGAGATGAGTTTATACTGGACCCTGTAGCAAATGGGTAGCCAGTGTAATGACTGGCAAAAGATGGAGGCACCGGTGAAGAGGCTGGACAGAAATATGACCCTGGCTGCCGCATTCAAGATGGATTGGAGAGGAGAAAGTTTGGTAAGAGGGAGACCGATCAGAAGAGAGTTGCAGTAGTCCAGACGAGAATGAGTAAGAGCGACAGTAAGAGTCTTAAGGTACCTTCACACGAAACGACTTTGTAACGATATCGCTAGCGATCCGTGACGTTGCAGCGTCCTGGCTAGCGATATCGTTTAGTTTGACACGCAGCAGCAGTCAGGATCCTGCTGTGATGTCGCTGGTCGCTGAATAAAGTTCAGAACTTTATTTGGTCGTCCGATCGCCGTGTATCGTTGTGTTTGATAGCAAAAGCAACGATACCAGCGATGTTTTACACTGGTAACCAGGGTAAACATCGGGTTACTAAGCGCAGGGCCGCGCTTAGTAACCCGATGTTTACCCTGGTTACCAGCGTAAAATGTAAAAAAAAAAAACAGTACATACTTACATGCGTCCCCCGGCGTCCGCTTCCCACACTGACTGAGCGCCGCAAAGTGAAAGTGAAAGCACAGCATAGCGGTGACGTCACCGCTGTGCCCTGCTACTGCCGGCGCTCACACAGTGCAGGAAGCGGACGCCGGGGGACGCATGTAAGTATGTACTGTTTGTTTTTTTTACATTTTACGCTGGTAACCAGGGTAAACATCGGGTTACTAAGCGCGGCCCTGCGCTTAGCAACCCGATGTTTACCCTGGTTACCCGGGGACCTCGGCATCGTTGGTCGCTGGAGAGCGGTCTGTGTGACAGCTCTCCAGCGATCAAACAGCGACGCTGCAGCGATCGCCATCGTTGTCGCTATCGCTGCAGCGTCGCTTCGTGTGAAGGTACCTTTAGCAGTTTCAAAGGTGAGAAAAGGTCGGATTCTGGAGATGTTTTTAAGATGCAGGTGACAAGAGCGAGTGAGTGATCGGATATAGGGAGTAAAGGAAAGTTCTGTGTCGAATATGACCCCAAGACAGCGGGCATGCTGTCCAGGGTAACTTCGATGTTGGATAGAGTGAGGTTAGTAGAAGGAAGAAACACAAGAAGTTCCGTTTCCATCTTCATGTGTTAGAAAGAGATTTATCAAGAACTAGAACAGATTCCTCTTTGTTGGACGGACACATGGTGATGTTCGAATTAGAACTTAGAGAAAAAATGGCTCTACATGAACTGTGTGTTAAAAATATCACTCTGGGTGGATCTTGCACAGGCCAATGCAGATGTATCAATATTCAATGTATTTGTAGAAGGATTAGGACCATTGTGATCGATATCCAATATCCATTCCCATGAAATGTTTTTGATTGTTACGATGAGGACAAGTTTATTGACATCTGTCAAAGTTTGAAAGAAATCAATTTTGCATGTAGGTGAAAAATTGAAACTGTTAGGGACTACTGCAAGTTGTGTATTGGTATGTTGGCTGATAAATTAATGGCGCTGATAGTAGTTGACTCATTGCTTGATGTTTGTGGAAAGAGTCCATTTTTCCTGCTGTTGTGTTTCTATCCCACTCTGTGTTTTCTGGCAAAAAACATTTCTCATTACTTAATGCAAAGCAGCTGTAAAAGCATATAAGATATTAAGGTGTAGAAAAAGAGAGAAAATTCCGTGATATCAATGTTTTACTTGTGAGGCCTCATATTGAATATGGGATCCAGTTTTGGGCTCCACAATTTAACCCCTTCACAACTGCCGATACGCATTAAAAAGGGCGGTCCTTAAGGGTACTTATTCCCTCATTGCCACATTTAGTGAACATAGTAAAAAAAAAAAAAAAAAAACTGTGGGATTGCACTTTTTTTTGCAATTTCACCACACTTGGAATTTTTTCCCACTTTCCAGTACACGATATGTTAAAACCAATGGTGTTGTTCAAAAGTGCAAGTCGTCCCGGAAAAAACAAGCCCTCACATGGCCATATTGAGCAAAAAATAAAAAAGTTATGGCTCATATTAAAACAGCGATGGGGAATAGGGGAGTAACGGTACAGCTGACATCCTGCAGTATTGGCCCCAGATGGTTTTGCACCCAATTAACCCCTTAAATACTGCTGTCATTCGCAACAGCGGTATTTAACCCCTTCGCGACATGCGCCGTACTAGTACTGCGCTGCCGGCACTGCATTTGTGCCAGCAGCAGTACTAGTACGGCGCATCGATCACCGCGGTCTCGCGCTGAGCGCCGCGGTGATCGGGTGCGGGTGTCAGCTGTATATGACAGCTGACACCCCGCAGCAATGCCCACGATCGGCGCTATCGCCGATCGCGGGCATTTAACCCCTCTGATGCCGCTGTCAATAGTGACAGCGGCATAGAGGGGGATCGCGCAGGGACGGGGGCTCCCTGCGCTCTCCCACCGGAGCAACGCGATGAGATCACGCTGCTCCGGTGATCTGGAAGGAGTCCCCGGATCCAAGATGGCCGCGGGACTCCTTCTGGGTCATGAGATGACCTAGCTTGCCGGCGCCTGCTGAGAGTTCCTAATAGCAGGCGCTGGCAAGCCTCTGCCCTTGCCTGTCACATCGGTGATCTCACAGAGTGCTGTGCACACTGTCAGATCACCGATCTGTGATGTCCCCCCCTGGGACAAAGTAAAAAAGTTAAAAAAAAAAAAAATGTCCACATGTGTAAAAAAAAAAAAAAAGAAAAAAAATATTCCTAAATACAGAAAAAAAAAAAATATTCCCATAAATACATTTCTTTATTTAAATAAAAAAAAATCACACAATAAAAGTACACATATTTAGTATCGCCACGTCCGTAACGACCCCACCTATAAAACTATATCACTAGTTAACCCCTTCAGTGAACACCGTAAAAAAAAAAAAAAACGAGGCAAAAAACAACGCTTTATTCTCATACCGCCAAACAAAAAGTGGAATAACACGCGATCAAAAAGACGGATATAAATAACCATGGTACCGCTGAAAACGTCATCTTGTCCCGCAAAAAAAAAGCCGCCATACAGCATCATCAGCAGAAAAATAAAAAAGTTATAGCTCTCAGAATAAAGCGATGCAAAAACAATTATTTTTTTATATAAAATAGTTTTTATTGTGTAAAAGTGCCAAAACATAAAAAAATTACATAAATGAGGTATCGCTGTAATCATACTGACCTGAAGAATAAAACTGCTTTATCAATTTTACCACACGTGGAATGGTATAAACGCCCCCCTTAAAGAATTTCAGGAATTGCTGGTTTTTGCTCATTCCGCCTCCCAAAAATCGGAATAAAAAGCGATCAAAAAATGTCATGTGCCTGAAAATGGTACGAATAAAAACGTCAACTCGTCCCGCAAAAAACAAGATCTCACATGACTCTGTGGGCCAAAATATGGATAAATTATAGCTCTCAAAATGTGGTGATGCAAAAACTATTTTTTGCAATAAAAAGCGTCTTTTAGTGTGTGATGGCTGCCAATCATAAAAATCCGCCCAAAAAACGCTATAAAAGTAAATCAAATCCCCCTTCATCACCCCCTTAGTTAGGGAAAAATAATAAAATTTTAAAAAATATATTTATTTCCATTTTCCCGTTACTTTCACACTAGCATCGGTACGGGGCCGTCGCGCTGCGTCGGCCCGAGGTACCGACGCATACTGTGCAAGCGCCGCACAACGGGGGCAGCGGATGCTGTTTTTCCACGCATCCGCTGCCCCATTGTGAGGTGTGGGGAGGTGGGGGCGGAGTTCCAGACGCGCATGCGCGGTCGGAAATGGTGGACCGTCGGCACAAAAAAAAGTTACATGTAACGTTTTTTGCTGCCGGCGGTCCGCCACAACACGACGCAACCGTCGCACGACGGTTGCGACGTGTGTCAATAATTCGCAATGCGTCGCTAATGTTAGTCTATGGGGAAAAAACGCATCCTGCAGATGACTTTGCAGGATGCGTTTTTTCGCCAAAACGACGCATTACGACATATGCAAAAAAACGCTAGTGTGAAAGTAGGGTTAGGACTAGGGTTGGGGTTAGGGCTAGGGTTAGGGTTGAGGTTAGGGTTTCAGTTAGAATTGGGGAGTTTTCACTGTTTAGGCACATCAGGGGCTCTCCAAACGCGACATGGCATCCGATCTCAATTCCAGCCAATTCTGCTTTGAAAAACTAAAACGGTGCTCCTTCCCTTCCGAGTTCTCCTGTGCGCCCAAACAGTGGTTCCCCCCAACATATGGGGTATCAGCGTTCTCAGGATAAGTTGGACAACAACTTTTGGGGTCCAATTTGTCCTGTTACCCTTGGGAAAATAAAAACGTGGGGGCTAAAATATCAGTTTCGTGGAAAAAAAAATATTTTTTATTTTCACGGCTCTGCGTGATAAACTGTAGTGAAACACTTGTTGGTTCAAAGTTCTCACAACACATCTAGATAAGTTCCCTGGGGGGTCTAGTTTCCAATATGGGGTCACTTGTGGGGGGTTTCTACTGTTTAGGTACATCAGGGGCTCTGCAAATGCAACATGACACCTGCAGACCAATCCATCTAAGTCTGCAATTCAAACGGCGCTCCTTCCCTTCCGAGCTCTGCCGTGCACCCAAACAGTGGTTCCCCCCATATATGGGGTATCAGCGTACTCAGGACAAATTGGACAACAACTTTTGTTGTCCAATTTCTCCTGTTACCCTTGGGAAAATAAAAACGTGGGGGCTAAAATATCATTTTCGTGGAAAAAAATATATTTTTTATTTTTACGGCTCTGCGTGATAAACTGTAGTGAAACACTTGTTGGTTCAAAGTTCTCACAAGACATCTAGATAAGTTCCTTGGGGGTCTAGTTTCCAATATGGGGTCACTTGTTGGGGGTTTCTACTGTTTAGGTACATCAGGGGCTCTGCAAATGCAACATGACACCTGCAGACCAATCCATCTAAGTCTGCAATTCAAACGGCGCTCCTTCCCTTCCAAACACGACATGGGTTCCGATCTCAATTCCAGCCAATTTTGCATTGAAAAGTCAAATGGCGCTCCTTCCCTTCCGAGCTCTGCCATGCGCCCAAACAGTGGTTTATCCCCATATATGAAGTATCAGCGTACTCAGGACAAATTGCACAACAACTTTTGGGGTCCAATTTATCCTGTTACCCTTGGGAAAATAAAAAATTTGGGGCAAAAAGATCATTTTTTGTGAAAATGAATATGAATTTTTTTTTACGGCTCTACATTATAAACTTCTGTGAAGCACTTGGAGGTTCAAAGTGCTCACCACACATCTAGATTAGTTCCTTAGAGGGTCTACTTTCCAAAATGGTGTCACTTGTGGGGGTTTCCGCTGTTTAGGCACATCAGGGGCTCTCCAATCGCGACATGGGTTCCGATCTCAATTCCAGCAAATCTTGCATTGAAAACTCAAATGGCGCTCCTTCCCTTCCGAGCTCTGCCATGTGCCCAATCAATGGTTTACCCCAACATGTGGGGTATCGGCGTACTCAGGACAAATTGTACAACGACTTTTTTGGTCCAATTTCTCCTGTTACCCTTGGTAAAATAAAACAAATTGGATCTGAAGTAAAAATTTTGTGAAAAAAAAGTTAAATGTTCAATTTTTTTTAAACATTCCAAAAATTCCTGTGAAGCACCTGAAGGGTTAATAAACTTTTTGAATGTGGTTTTGAGTACCTTGAGGGGTGCAGTTTTTAGAATGGTGTCACTTTTGGGCATTTTCTGTCATATAGACCCCTGAAAGTCACTTCAAGTGTGAGGTGGTCGGTAAAAAAAATGGTTTTGCAAATTTTGTTGCAAAAATGAGAAATCGCTGGTCAACTTTTAACCCTTATAACTCCCTAACAAACAAAAAAATTATGTTTCCAAAATTGTGCTGATGTAAAGCAGACATGTGGGAAATGTTGTTTATTAACTATATTATGAGATATAACTCTCTAATTTAAGGGCATAAAAACTAAAAGTTTGAAAATTGCTAAATTTTCATAATTTTCGACAAATTTTTGTTTTTTTCACAAATAAATGCAAGTCATATCGAAGAAGTTTTACCACTATCATGAAGTACAATATGTCACGAGAAAACAATGTCAGAATCGCCAGGATTCGTTGAAGCGTTTTAGAGTTATGACCTCATAAAGTGACAGTGGTCAGAATTCTAAAAATTGGCCGTGTCACTTAAGTGAAAACAGGCTTCGGGGTGAAGGGGTTAAGTTGATGCAAGGAGAATAACCATCGTACCCCCGCAATGAAAATCACGGGTCCAGATGGTTACTATGGTACCCTGAAGTCATGTGATGATCCCGGGTACAGTGGCCTGTGAGATCCAGCAATAAGCCTAGTCTCACAGGCACAGTCAATGAGACTTAAATAAATGTACCAGTTCAGAAATAATGAGCCCACATAATTAGTGACTCACTATAAATTATTAAGCATGGAGAAAACAGAGTCAAATTGCTAAAAAAAAAGTATAAAGATTTTATTTATTTTATTAAAGTTGCATAAAAAATACAAGTTTATTTTCCTTATTATGGGTACAATGTGATTAAATCCATAAGTGAATATAAAGGGCCAGGAAGTTGATCAGGAAACAAAGGTAAACTTCTAGATGCAGTAATTAAATTAGATCCCTATTCAACATCTATATCACATAATACTGACAGATTCAATGATGCTCCATGTATACTAAAGAACAAAACAGTAATTTGGTGAGGGAACACTGTCTCTGAAGGGAAAGAGCACTGTTTGACTTTTTGAACACAAAAATGGCTGGAATCGAGAGTGGACGCCATGTCACGTTTGGAGATCCCCTGGTGTGCCTAAACAGTGGAATTCCCCCACAAGTGACACCATTTTGGAAACTAGACCCCTCAAGGATTGTATAGTGAGTACCTTGAACCCCCAGGTGCTTCACAGAAGTTTATAGCTTAGAGCTGTGAAAATAAAAAAAAACAACACACATATTACCCACAGAAATGTACTTTTAGCCCAAATTTTTCTGGGTAAAACGTTCTTTTTTTCCCTCCACATTGCTTTAGTTCCTGTGAAACACCGGAAGGGTTAATACACTTCTTGAATGTGGTTTTGAGTACTTTGAGAGGTGCAGTTTTTAGAATGGTGTCACTTTTGGGTATTTTCTGTCATGTAGACCCCTCAAAGCCACTTCAAATGTGATGTGGTCCCTAAAAAAAAAAATGGGTTTGTAAATATTGTTGGAACAATTAGAAATTGCTGATAAACTTTTAACCCTTCTAACTTCCTAACAAAAATAAAATGTTTCAAAAATGATGCAGTAACTATTTTGTGTAACATAACTTTTCGATTTAAGGCACCAGAATTAACAGTTTCAAAATTGCGAAGTTTTCGCAAAATTTCTGATATTTTCACAAATAGATGCAAGTGATATCAAACAAATGTTACCACTATTATGAAGATTTAAAAAAATTTGACAAAATTGGTTTGATCACTAAGGGGTTAAAAAGAATTGGAACAATAAAATCAGATTAAAAGCGAGCATTTATTTTATGACATGGGATGGAAGGCCTCTCCTATGATGAAAGATTAGAAAAGTTGGCCTTGTTTAGCGTAGAAAAAAGATGTCTCACAGGAGATCTCAGTTACATGTGTCATATATGTGTGGTCAATACAAAGGACTGGCACACGATTTTTTCTTTCTAAGGACCATACAACAACACCAACCAGGGGACATTAATTACATAAGGAGGAATGGCGATTCCGGCAGCTACATAGGAAAGGGTTCTTTACAGTTTGAGCATTCACACTGTGGAATGCCCGACTGCCAGCGGTGGTAGTACTGGCAGACACTATACCAGCATTGAAAAAAGGCTGGATGTTTTTCTCACAACAAATGGAATTCTGGGTTATTAATAATAATCTAACGATTGATAATACATATCTGGTCTAGTAAAGGTTAACATGATGTTTATTATCAACACATGAACAGTGTCTTGTGAAAGTATTCACCCCCTTGGCTTTTGCCTATTTTGTTACATTACAACCTGTGTTTAAATATTTTTGTAATCCGATTTGTGTGATCCATGAGCACTAAATAGTCTAAGTTGGTGAAGTGAGAAAAATATTGGCATAAATTAAATTTATGTGATCAAATAACTAAAAATTGGCATGTGCATATGTATTCACTCCTTTTGCTATGAAGCCCCTAAAAAAGTTTGGTGCAAGCAATCACGTTCATAGCCAAATGCTTAGCGCAAGGAAGTCCACCTGTGTGCAATCTAAGTGTGACATGGTCTCTCAGTATACAAACACCTTTTCTGAAAGGCCACAGAGGTTGCAACACCATCAAGCAAGAGGCACCACTAACCAAACACCACCATGAAGACCAAGGAGATCTCCAAACAAGTCAGGGACAAAGCTGTTGATGAATATAAGTCAGGGTTGGGTTATTTAAAAAAAAAAAAAATCACAGTCTCTGATGATCCCCCGGAGCACCATCAAATCCATTATTATCAAATGGAAAAAACATGGTACCACAGCAAACCTGCCTAGAGAGCCGCCCACCAAAACCCTCAGCCTGGACAAGGAGGGCATTAATCATAGAGGCAGCACAGAGACCAAAGGTAACCCTGCAGAGTTCCCAAGCAGAGACTTGCGTATCTGTTCATACGACCACTTTAAGCCGTACACTCCATAGATATGGCCTTTATGGAAGAGTGGGCAGAAAAAAACCTTTACTTACACACAAAAATTGAAAGGCGAGTTTTCCAAAAGACATGTGTGAGACTCCCCAAATGTATGGAGGAAGGTGCTATGGTCAGATGAGACCAAAATTGAACTTTTGGGCACCAAGGTAAATGCTTTGTCTGACTCCAAACCAACACATCTCATGGCCCCAGGAACACTATCCCCACAGTGAAACATGGTGGTGGCAGCATCATGCTGTGGATGTTTTTTGGCAGCAGGGACAGGAAAAATAGTTGGAGTCGAGGAGAAGAAGGATTTATTGGACAAACCTCAAAATGCGCTGTCCAAAATTATTATGCACAACAGACTTTTCAAACATTTTTTAGGTTGTAAAGAACTTAAAATGGTCATTTGCTGAATTCATAGCATTAAAGGGAATTTGTCATGTTAATAAATGCTATTAATCTGCAGATATGGGGGTTAATCTGCAGGTGAATAGTGTTCCGAACCTGCCCGAAGCCCGCACTTAGCCAAACGCTGTGGGGAGAAAATTAACTTAATTCCTTCCGGTAGCGTTCGGTTTCAGGCATGGGGCAGTGCCGGCACAGGTTCAGGCACCGCTCTGTATATAGAGAGCGACATCTGTAACCGCACCCCTAGCCTTGACTGACAGCTGGCTCCAAAAATTTTAGGAGCATAACTGTAACACTGTAACACATATTTCAAATGTGTATTTGATCTTAGCGGCATATTTGTTACACATGGTGCCTGTGCTACATTCAGAGATACTGTTAATATTAATTACGTACTCCTCAACAGTGTTATTGAATGATAGGTGATATAATTAGACTAAGCAATAATTATGATGACCTCCCAGAAACAAATACCAAATGCATCAGTTATTATAAACATACCTTAATATATGTGAAAAATTACAGGCATATACTGTGATCGAATAATAATAATTGTGAAATATTTACCCTAATTCAAATAAAACTATTCTTTGGGGGGTTTTTTTCCTGTTTTTTTTTTTTTCTTTGGGTGTACATGTTCACTTATATGAAATGAGCATTTGGCCAACATGGTCGATTTAACTTTTGGAAAAGCCAGAGGGTTAAAAGTGAGTCTTCTCTGTGGCACTAGAGGGCAATAACAACCACTTTACACCATCTACCCGGACTGCTGAAATTAGTTCAATCTTTTTTTTTTTTCCCCCTTCCGTTTTATTTACAAGAAAATTGACTTCACACTGGATTCATTTACAGTCTAGTTTTCTTACAGGAGCGAGAAGACTTCTTTTATAAAGCAGAGTTGTTTTCTTTTTTTTTGTTCTGAAAGCTCAACAAACAACTGGGATCCTGGACCAGGTGGCCTCTCGAGGTGGGACAAACCTTAATGCTTAATGCAAGTTTCCTTAGTTAAGCCTGTTCAGCTTCATCAAACTCTGAAAAAAAAAAGAAGAAGCAGAGGCCACATACCAAGAAGAAAGAGACGATTGTTGAAAAACATTGAGTGGGAGAACAGTTAAACACAGCAATGTTAGCTAGTAAGCTGAACTAAGGTCAACCCAACATCAGCTAGTGCTAGCCAAAATTGCAGCAAATGTGATTTTCGCCACCTGGTTTGTAGCTTATAACCTGGTTTGTAGCTCCATTAGTGAGCGGGTACTTCACCATCCTGTAGAATTATGTCTACTTTTTAAGCCTTGTTTTCATTCTTCTTCAAGAGCTTTCAGGTTACTCCTCGGCCGGAGCTTCAATAACCTTCAGAGTATGGTTGAGAGACAATCTCAAGGTCCTGAGTTTCCAGATGACACGCTATGAAAACTTCCTTCAATACTTCACATTTTCCTTCTAGATTTCAACAATTCTCTTAGATAATGTTGCCAGTTCTTCAGCCCGGCAGCTGTTCACTAATCCATGATTATTGTCTCTAATACTAAAAAACAAGAGTTCCATGGAATGTACTGTAAATGGAATATAATACAGATCAATGCAATAATTCGTGTATTTCTTTACCTACTCATTTAGTTTAATTGTGTCAGTATAAGTGTATTCTGTATTTCAACATTTAGGATTATTTTATTTATTTATTTTTGTTATACAACATTTTTATTTTAATTTGTACCAAAATATATTACTCTGGGCAAAGGCCATAATTAAAAATGAAAAAAAACAAAAACAAATAATTTCTATTTATCATTGGTTGAGATGTTGCACATTATATTCGTAATTTAATGGTCAGTCAGTCATTAAATTTCTGTAGAAAAAAAAATACTTTTCCTTCTTGGTACTGAGGGTTGGAATCTCCATTGATCCTGAATTAGGGTTATTTGATGACACTGCAATAGTTAATTGCATGGGCCTTATATCGATCTGTGTTTGGAATCATGAGATTAGGAAGGTTTTTCCTAAACTTTCAGTCTTGTGGTAAAGAGAAAAGAAGAATGAAATGGATGAAGAGAAGCTGCTGCTGCTAAGATAAACACTAATATGTAGTAATGCAGTCAGCATTGAGAAGTGAACATTCTTGATTAAAATGTAATTACTGCGCTTGCATTACTCTCCAGGGACGTCCAATATCCATCAACTTTCCCCTGTCACTATAGCAAGGCAACATACACTGCATACAGTTCATCCCAGAGAAGAAACGCTATCGATCGAGCTCTCTGAGCCGGCTATTTAGCACTTTGGCAGAGTCAGCAAGAGGAAAATGGGAAATTGGAATTTACTTTTTAAGTCTTAAATGGAAAGGATTTCTCACTGTATTATATAGTATATGCAGGATATAAAAATGATTGCTCATATTAGTGGTGCCTCCCCATACATCCTGCTGTGAACTGATCATGGCTCTCCAGAGCACAGATCCTCCTAAAAGTTGGGGTCAGTAACTCTTCTTTATGGAGAATTTCCGTTTATGAAATGAAAGTTTTAGGCTATGTTCACACTTTGCATTTTTGGTGCATTTTTTAATGCAAGTTTTAAGCTGCGTTTTACAGTACCAGCAAAAGCTATGAGATTTCAGGAGTCTCATGCACACACTGATTTTTTTTTTCTTAATTGAAAAACTGCTGCGTTTTTTAAATCTGCAGTGCGTCACTTCCTTCAGCGTTTTTGCAGCTTTTTTTCACCCATAGAAAGCAATGAGTAAGTGCAAAAACGCAAGTATTAGGTTTTGGTGCATTTTTGGTGCAGAAAACTTAGGAAGTTTAAAGGGGCTGTCCACATGTAGGGATAATTATTTTTATTAAATGTATGTATTTAGGGCTAAAATCATTCTTACAATTGGGTTTCAATAAAAAAGTTGCACAATGTGTTACTGTCTATTGCTGGCTGAAGAATGAATTAACTGAGAATCCATCAGTGAGCTCATCATGACAGTCTTATGGGAGAGTTTGAAGCTCTTTTATCTGTCTTAGGCTTGGGTCACACTTGCGAGTGCAATGCGAGTCTCTCGCATCAATACCCGGCACTGCCGTCGGGACCGGAGTGTGCGGTTGCATGTATTCTTATGCAGCCGCATGCTCCGGTCCCAAGTGCCGGGTATTGATGCGAGAGACTCGCATTGCACTCGCAAGTGTGAACCCGGCCTTTTTCTGAGCTTCTCTCAGCTAAATTATGACCACAGACCACATCAAAGTTGAATGTGCAGGGAAACAAAACGCCAAAGGGTGCACATTTTTTGGTGAAACCCATTGGCAAAAATGATTTTTAGCCCAAAATAAATGCATTTCAGTAAACAAGTTGTCCCCAAAGGTGTACGGGCTCTCTGAGCCAGTTTCCTATATCAGTGTTTCACATTTTCGTATTTGGTCCACGATGTATGGACTGGCCACGAGTCTCCTGCCCCAAACACAGTGCGCTCATAGGCATACCTTCTCGGGTTTGTGAGCCGGTCTAGTTTTTGGTTTCTGTAAACAAAAAGTTTTTTTTACTGACAGCAAGCAGATGTATGAAAATGGGGAGGAATCGTCATCAGAGTTTGTTCAGAGTGTCATCAGTGTTTCTCATACATGAAGGGAAAAAAAATTCTCTTCTCCTTTATGACAGTCCGTGAATATCGCACTGGATGTCTTCTTTTTGTCACAGACCCATAGACTTACATTGCTCATTGTCATAATCAAAATCGGATGTCTCCGATATCTTCCGCAGACCTCTCGGCCCGAGGAAAGAATCAGTCTTCTGAATAGCCCCACAAGATATCATAGGTACGACTGCTATCTGTGGAAAATCGGATATCAATCGTACGAGAAATACTAAGGTGTGAATGACCCGATCTTTTCCTTATTACTGAAGGACCCAGGTAGATCTCACCAAGACATAGGCAATATAGAACTCTCATAGATAACAATGCAGTCCAAAAAATTACACATGCGCCAAAAAATAGCTAAACGCAATAATTTCCTGGCTTCTGGGGTCTGTCCAGTAATAAGATGTTTTGCAATCACTCATGCTGGCAGAATTGAACTTTCCACATTTTTTTGCAACAGATGAACATGTCTGCTTATTGTCAATGTTTGTTATTTTTAATCTTGTTTATTTGCAGAGTTTATTTTCTGTTGTTTTCATGTCACAAAACGTGTGTACAAAACTGCAGTATAGGTTAAAGTGCCCTTGCCACATCCAGTGCACAAGGTAGTGTGGAAGGAAATTGGGGTACCCAACGGCAACCCCTACATAAACGGTGGGAGAACATACATATTCTGTATATTTAACCTTCATAAAATCCATTACTTGTTATACCTCTATTCATTTTGAATAGAAGTATTAGGTTCGGTTGTTACATGTGTTGGCCTTGGTGCCTTGAAAATACAGAAGCGCTTTCGGCCACTTTCATGGACATAATATATCTATCATTTTCCCTCATGTACCAGAAACTTTGTATATTCTAAAGGATATGCAAATAGTAGGATTATAGGGAAATATCTAACTTGCTATATGTACAGTTTATTTCCCCTCTTTTATTAAAAAAAAAAAAAATGTTGCCCATAGGTGATCTCTACTTAGGAAACAAAGTATAACTTCTGGGGTATGTTTCTCGAGTGAGGCCCACAGACCTCTTGTGACGTATGGACATACTGCCATTTCTTTGAGCTCTGTACAATAATTTGTGAGGATATCTTATGTATAGATAGAACCACTCCGCTCCTATAATTTCATTAGTTTGATTTATGACGGCTCAACATTGGTCAATACATGGACTTCTGACTGGTTTGCAAGGTCTCCTTGTTAAGCACTTGCAGTCGTTACTGAGCACCTTTTTTTAACCTATTTTCATATTTATTTTTTTATTATAATAAATATTTACATTATTATATATGAGCTGGGTTTTCTGGTTTCGGAAGTCCTCTCTTCCTTGGTGAAAGTTTTTAAAAAGAAAAAAAAAAAGTTGGTCTTTATTCACCCTTCCCAGGTCCAGCGTTTAGTTTCCAACCACTTCTCCTGGTATCTGTTATTGTTTGCAGCATTGACATGGTGTCGCTGGCCAATAACTGAGCTCCACAGCTCTTTCCCGATCTGATTGTATGAGTCTCCGAGCTCATTTATTGGTTGCAGCGCTGTCCGGGAAGTGGGGCTTCCTGAAACCATAAAAAGTTGTGTACCCATTGATTTGAAGGGTCTTTCTTTCTTCAGAAGCAGCAACCAACTGACAACAAATACAATTAGAATGATCACGATCCGCTGTGAACAACCTTTCCCAACATTTTGTTTTTCATATATAGAAAATCTTGAGAAACTAGCGTACATCCGCAGCGTCCAGATGTTACAGCATAGTGGAGGGGATTTTATGAAATCCCATCTCCACTATGTGCTCCCGGCCGCATCCGGCGTCCCTGCGTAACCGGACATGTGATGCGTCTTTATAGACTGCAGCATGTCTATTTATATTTGCGAAGGTGCTCAGTCTCCACAAGATAAATAACCCAGTCAATGAATACGATGCGGTGATTCAATGAGCACATCCGGAATCACCGTGCGTACAACCGGGGGCGGCGCTTTGGGTGGAGCAGGGTATCTGCTGCGTCCAAAGTGCTGCCGATACGCCCTGTGGACACATAGCTTAAGGGTTGGTCCACCTTTGGCAGCAGTGTTTTATTATTATTTTTATTATTTATTTTTGCTTTAATAGATTTATAAAGTATTACAAATCCTTTTAGATGTTATATCTACAGCTCCCAATGTAGACCTATTTGTTTTCCATGGTTACTGACTGCTACCTACTCATTTATAGTCTGATCCTGCAGTGAAAATCCCTTTCACCTGTGAAAAAGATGGGAGAAAATAAGCCTATAAGCCTGCAGCATGTTGCATTTTTGCTGTGTTTTTTTTTTTTTTGCTCAGTTTTTAATGCAAATTTTAAGTTGCGCTTTACAACACCAGCAAAGTCAATGAGAGTTCAGAAATCGCATGCATACACATTGGTTTTATTTTTTTGACTAATTTGGTAATCTGCAGCATGTCACTTCTTCCAGTGATTTTTCAGCATATTTGCAGTGTTTTTTCACTTATAGGAAACTGAGTACGTGCAAAATCGCATCAGCTTATCAGGTTTTGCTGCGTTTTTGGTGCAAATACCTTGAGGAAGTTGTATCATGACTTTTTCAATGTTATCAGCATGCACAAGAGACAACAAAATGCAGAAAAAAATGCAATGTGTGAATATAATCTTAGACAGGATTTGTTCTCAGTCTGTTACCATAGAGATACATAGGTCTGACTAGGTGCTGTAGACGCAAAATTTTACAAAATGTTTAGACTATTTGCAAAGTCCTGTTTTTTTATTTATTATTATTTATTTATTAATTTTATTAGTAGTAGTAGTTATAATCTTCATGTGTGTATTGTTCGTCAATTCCAGTGTACAAGGCTTCATTGTGAAGAAAAGTAGGGGCAAATAAATAAATTCTATTTATGATGTATGTATGTATTTGCTATATACAAAGGTGGACACAATGCTGTGTACACTGTGATGGATATTCTTTCTCCACACCCTTTTGATATTTTCTATTTTCAACCTCCCCCAGATGTAACACATTTAGTTGTTTGTTGTTGTTTTTTTTTTTTTACTAGGTTCTATTCAGTTTGCCCAGATAATAGTTTTATACTTATATTCTACATGTATTCTTTGGCCATAAAATAAACTGTAGATACAAACTAGATCAGACTGCTACATATATTCCAGCCTTTTATATCTTATTAACTGTGGACCAAACAGAAAAGTTTTCTAGATCTACCGTTGAACTTTTTTTTTTTTTTTTCTGGAGTTTTTGGCTCAGACATTTGTTACTCTCACATTCACACATAGTTTTATTATAATACTTGTATCTATGTAATTACAAATTCTTTATTAATTCCTTACAAAAACACAGTCGTACAGCTTATCTGAAGGATTTCCCAGACTAAAAATCAATCGTGTTTAGAATGCAGATCAATTGTAGCTGAAGTAGTAACTTTTGATTGTAAAGATATAATAAAAAAGAGCAGTTGGATAAATATACTGTTAGCAGTTATTACAAATATATTTTCCTTTTTTTAGTAAAATATGCTTAACAGGTTTTAATTTAACCTTTCATTTCAACATGTTTCTCCTTTTTCAGTTTATTGCAGTTTTTTGTTTAGTTCTTATTAAAGAAGATCGTTTAGTTGTTACACTAAATTATTACTGTGGCAGTAACTAGGGCTTTCTTATGTTTATGAAAACTTAGTACAAACCCATGAATTGGTCATACATTTTATTTCTCATACACACTTTCTTTATTTTTGTCATCCATAATAGCTGAAAATGTAGAATTGCTAGGATGCGATCAATACTGTGCTTTGATGAAAATATCAATGTTTAAGGAATTATATATTTCGGAGAGGTTCAAGGTCTCCGGCTCAGATTGTAGGTTCGTGAATGCATGGGAAGTGTTCCAAGTGCAGACACTGTATCTCCATAGATTCCTGTGGGCCCTTTGGATCGCTGTAGAGTATCCTTTTAGTAAATGCCAGCCAGTTATATGTGAGTATATCATTTTTATGGTCAGGGACTGGAAAAAAAAACCAAAACTGCACTTTTTTTTTTTTGTTACTACCAGTCAAAGTAATTACAAATAAAACAATATTGGTCTATGAATGACATATTCTGCTGTATATCACCCAATCTCCAGTTAATTAACCCCTTTCTGACATCAGGTGTATATTTACACAGATGTCGGACTCCCTCCCTTTGATGTGGGCTCCGGCGGTGAGCCTCCATCTTTCCATGTCAGCTGACATGTGCCTGTAATAGCCGCGAGTGGAATCGCTATCCACCCACAACTATTAACCTATTAAATGCCACTGTCAAACGCTGATAGCAGCATTTAACTCGCGCGTCCGGCCATCAGGGTCGGTAATCCGCCCACCAGTGACCCCATCACGTGATCGCGGGTCACCGGTTCATTGGTATGACAACCAGAGGTCTCCTGGAGACCGCTATGGTTGTCACTGCGGGATTGCTATGAGCGCCACCCAGTGTTCGGCGCTCATAGCAAGTAATTCTACTACATAGAGGCGATCTGATTATCGCTTGTATGTAGCAGAGGCAATCGAGTTGTGGCAGCGACAGTCGAGTTGTGGTAGCGTCCAGTCTCCCATGGAGACTATTGAGGCATGCCTAAAGTTAAAAAAAAAAAAAAAAAATGTTTTTAAAAATATAAAATAAATAAAAAATATATAAAAGTTCAAATCACCCCCCTTTCGCCCCCATTCAAAATAAAACAAAAAAAAATCAAACATACACGTTTGGTATCGCTGCATTCAGAATCGCCCGATCTATCAATAAAAAAAAGGATTAACCTGATTGCTAAACAGAGTAGCAAGAAAAAAATATCGTAATGACCTGGAAAATCATAATGGCAGGTCAGTTTTAGCATTTAGTGAACCCAGTAAAAAAGCCAATCAAAAAACAAGTGTGGGATTGCAGTTTTTTGCAATTTCACCACACTCGGAATTTTTTTCCTGTTTTCTAGTACACGACATGGTAAAACCAATGGTGACGTTCAAAAGTACAACTCGTCCTGCAAAAAACAAGCCCTCACATGGCCTTATTGACGGAAAAATAAAAAAGTTATGTCTCTGGGAAGAAGGGGAGCAAAAAAACAAAACCGAAAATACCTCTGGGGTTAAGGTGTTAAAGGGAACCTGTCACCACGTTTTTGGAAGATGGGATAAAAATAGCGTTAAATAGGGGCAGAGGTGGGCGTTACATTAGTGTGTGTGTTATGCGTTTATTACCCACCTAAGTTGCCGAAATAACTTTGCAAAGTCTCCGTTTTCGCCTGTCAATCAGGCTGGTCAGGTCACATGGGCGTGGTGTCTTCACCCAGATTTGGCGTAGTTTTCCGTTGGTGGCGTAGTGGTGTGCGCATGCCCAAAGTCCGGAATCCTCTTCCAGGGGATTTAAAATAGCGCGGTGTTCGTTATTGCATTGGTGATCGGTGGGCGCGGCCATCTTCCTTTGGCCGCGCGTGCGCAGAAGCGGCGCTCTGCTGGCCGCGGCTTCAGGAAAATGGCCGCGGGATGCCGCGCGTGCGCAGATGGATATTGCGGCGGCCATTTTCCTGAAGCCGCGGCCAGCAGAGCGCCGCTTCTGCGCACGCGCGGCCAAAGGAAGATGGCCGCGCCCACCGATCACCAATGCAATAACGAACACCGCGCTATTTTAAATCCCCTGGAAGAGGATTCCGGACTTTGGGCATGCGCACACCACTACGCCACCAACGGAAAACTACGCCAAATCTGGGTGAAGACACCACGCCCATGTGACCTGACCAGCCTGATTGACAGGCGAAAACGGAGACTTTGCAAAGTTATTTCGGCAACTTAGGTGGGTAATAAACGCATAACACACACACTAATGTAACGCCCACCTCTGCCCCTATTTAACGCTATTTTTATCCCATCTTCCAAAAACGTGGTGACAGGTTCCCTTTAAAATGGTTGTTCAGTAGTACACAACCTTTTAGAAATGGCCCAGGATGCTACATAGATTTAAAAAAAAAAAAATCTATATTTCACTCCCAGCATAGAGATGCTCCTCTGCTCATAGACCATTGTTCCCTGACAGGCCATTGTCAAGTGATCACTGCAGCTAATCAGCAGGTTGCAGCCTTCCTAAATCTTTTTAAAGTGAATCTGTCAGCAGGTTTTTGCTCCCTCATCTGAGAGCAGCCTGTTGTAGACAAAGAGAAGCTGAATCCAACAATGTGTCACTTAGATTACTTGGTGCAGCCGTTCTGACACAATCAGAGCTTTTAGATGTAGCAGTACAGCAGAGCTGAGGAAGCTGCCTCCGCCCACACTAGGCTCTGTATGTACAATGTCCATAGACAGTGAGCTGCTTGTCACATGAAGGGGCGTGTCTGACTAGCATGCAGCTACTGCAGTGTCCCAGCAATGATGAGCTCTTGGTGCTAAAGCAGTCATTGCAAGCAAACAAAACCATGGAGCTTGATAAGAGAAGCATTTCTGAAATTTGTGTTCTAACCCCTACCTCATGCTGTATTTAGATTACCTAGCAAAAACCTGCTGACCGATTCCCTTTAAGCAGGAGAACAGTGATTCTTCCACTCAGACGTAAATGTAAAGACTACTGCTGCTGGTGTCAGCTATCATGTGTCATTGTTTATGTCAGGAGATCATTGGGGTTCAGAAAGCTGAGAGCGGAGGAGCTGCAGGGGTCCATGGGGTATGCCCAGATTTTTTTTTAATTTATATAGCACTCTGTCGCCATAAATAAGAGATTGTCCTGTAGTTCTAACCTCTTTGAGGTGCACATGCTCTCGGAACAATACATCATGCACACTCAATGTAAAGCCAAAATGCTATTTAAACGGTGCGTTGAATTAATTCTTAACCCATTTGAGGCATACAATGAAAGAGTCTTTAATTTTCAAAAGACATTTTTTGGGGCGAGTGTACATGCCACCTACAGCTTTCATGGAATTTTTTATGTCTTGTTTTTTTTCACTTTTCTTTCCTTTGCTTGTCATTTTGTTTTATATTGTCGTAGCTTTGGGTGTTTCTTACTCCTTACCAAGGTTTATTAATATTTTTAATTTTATTATCAGATACGCCGTGTAAGTATGACATTAAGTCACATTTAGATCTGATTTCACGCTTTCATATATTAACCTGTCGCATGAGATGAATGTTTAAACTCTATTTGGGTGCTAATTACATCTGTGTAAAAATGTCTTTAAAAAATTCAGGAACTCAATGCTTTTCAGTCAGATGCCAAATACAAATAATGTTTGGTAGATCTTGATAAGGAGAAAGTGCCAATGGATTGAGTGACATTTTAATAGGTTGTCATTTTTTTATTTACTATTGGAAAGCCACATTCACACAATCAGTATTTGTAAGCTAAAACCAGGAGCGGAACAATCACAGGAAAAGTGTAATAGAAACACGTCACCACTTCTGTACTTATCACCCACTCCTGGTTTGGGCTTATTGATACGGATGTAAAATACTGATGAAATACTGACTGTGTGAACGCTGCTGAAATGTGGTGACACTACATGACGGCTGGTTAAAGGGCCACTGTCACCCCCTCCAGCCGTTATAAACTAAAAGAGCCACCTTGTGCAGCAGTAATGCTGCATTCTAACAAGGTGGCTCTTTTAGTTTTTGGTGCATGTATTCCCAAAATAAAGCGTTTTATAACTTCTCCAAAATACCTGTCTTTCGCCAGGGAGGCAGGTCCTCACCCCCTGCTTGAAACGCCACACTGCCATCACTCAAATCTTCAGGGGCGCCGGGCGCCGCCCCCTCCACGCTGTTTTCGCATGAAATCCGGCGCCTGCGCTGTTTAGTACTGGCTGGGGCAGGCGCAGTCTGCAAGACTGCATGTGAGGTCAGACGGCCAGAGCTCACTGCGCCTGCACCAGACAGTACTACACAGCGCAGGCGCCGGATTTCATGCGAAAACAGCGCGGAGGGGGCGGCGCCCCTGAAGATTTGAGTGACGGCAGTGTGGCGTTTCAAGCAGGGGGGTGAGGACCTGCCTCCCTGGCGAAAGACAGGTATTTTGGAGAAGTTATAAAACGCTTTATTTTGGGAATACATGCACCAAAAACTAAAAGAGCCACCTTGTTAGAATGCAGCATTACTGCTGCACAAGGTGGCTCTTTTAGTTTATAACGGCTGGAGGGGGTGACAGTGGCCCTTTAAGTAATTGGGACATTGATTACATTCATAATATATGTAAGATGGTGGAGGACTGGTTATTTTTACATGTTAAATCCAATGTGGTTTGCCTCTTTAATTTAACAGAAGTAAAGGGGTTGTCTAACCAGAAAGAACCCCTTACAGAATCTAATCATCACTGTGATCGGCTGATCACTGGAATGTAGCTTTACATGGTAGTCATTGAGATTAATGTTTCGCTAAGTAATATATGGATGGCTCTCTTCTTCCAGTGCAGGAGCCATTATTACAGACCAGCCCAATGTTATGGTTTATATAGTGGGATCACAAGAGATGGACCCCATTTCATAACATCCACATGTCTTTTTGGACATCTGGTAAGAAGGTTGACTTAAGCAAAGCAAGCCCAAAATTGCCTTTGGCCCGCTCAGAAGGTAACAGAATTGATGGGCCACACAGTATGGATGTGGTTTTTTTAATGGTTTTATTCAAGCAAATTGACTTAGAGTTCGACCAAGAAAGGTACACATACAGATATAGCATTCATTATAATTACAATTATACAAGCCAATCAGCCTCTCTCATGGGGATAGGATGACCCAAAACATAGAAATCCTCTGTCATTTGGTTCGATGTCTAGAGTTGTAGATTAATAATGCCACGTTAACAACACAGTGGAATGACACATTGACACACAGAAGTTAGTAGCTGACACCAACTTTGTAGTCTCATATATATAATATATAAACTTCATATAATTTATTTTGTGATCTGATACTTAAGTAATAAAGTTTTTTTTTTAATTTATGTATCAGCTATACTGGATTTCAAACTGTGCCATATTCATAGTACTCTATGACGAATCAAGTTATGCCCTAGAAGAAAGTTTGACTTTATATACGTAACCTCCAGCTTGGACTTTTTAAATTCTACCCATCATAAAACAATAAATGAAATACCATACCATTTTTGTTAAAAAAAAAAAAAAAAAAAAACACTTTTATAGACCATAAAATTAGGAAGTTACAGCACACCTTTGTTATTTAAACCTTAAAAAAAATTATTTTAATGATAATAGATTGTGGAAGCAAATATCACCAATAGCACACGATACTATGAATTTAAAAAAAAGTCACCTATTAAATTCCCCAAAGCACCAGTGATGTCAATCTGGTGGTCTCTGGTCTCCATTTGCTTTGCTGCAAAGATCACATGACAGTCATCCCTGTGACCACTGCAGTCAATCACTTGGTTGGCTGCAGTTATTCAAGTGTGTGTATGGCACATGATGGCTGTGGAAAAGTAAACAGACTATAGGGACCACTGGAGCGGTGAAGGATTTACAGGTGGGGGTTTTCATAGCATTCATTGATGTTGGAGTTTTTCTTTCCAATACTGGTCAAGCCCTTTAATTGATCTGATTTGTAATGCCAGAACCAGCTGAAAGACAAGCGCGGCACTGTTGTCCCTGGGGAAAAGATTACTACTTTTTTCTAGAGCCTAAAATCTACCAAAGACATTTAAAAGATTGCACACGTCTTACATGACCCTTGAATTTGCCCTTACATTTTTAAATTAAATTCTTGAGGAAAAGCTCCACATAGTGTAAAAACATTTGACAATTACGGCCGACTACTCCTATTGGCTCTTTATTTAACTTACTGGCTCCCCTCCTTAATATTTTAGGTGAGTGGGTGTATAAACTTAACGATATATAGGACCGGATCCTTAACTTTATTTTACCAGAAACCAGATTAAAAGGGGGAAAAGCTTTTCTGACTTTTGTCCTTTTGGAGTAGGTTCCCTTATTTGAAACTATGAATGGGAAAAGGACCTAATGTTGTAAACCTTGTGAAAAATGCCCAAATTCTAAAATATTATATTTTTGGGAATTTTTATTTTTTGAGGGGGAATTTCCCATATCTGTATTTGTTTCCCGTATTGCAGCCTCTCTCTATACCACTTTGAAGTCTTGAAGTAATAAAGTTCTCCTAACAAGGTAACCTGGAGAGTTGACGGCTATAGAAACCTTTTACGTTTTGGGTCTTTAGAATATTTTTCATCTTGTTAATTAAATAAGTAAAGTGCTTTTCATGACAACTTCATGATAACTAAATTATAAGTATACTTTGTGGGGTTTTTTTTTTGTCCTTAATCAAATATTCCTGCTGAATTTCATCTGTAATATTCTGGAGAGGTTGTACGCTGGTAATTCTCTAATTGGATGTGACTTTAAAATTAAAATGTTAAGTCTGTTACTGGGTGAATGGGTGAGTCGATTACAAAATAAGACCCGATGCACGCATTTATCTGGCAGACATAAATATATTACTCCTTTTAATTGAACATTTTCTTAATCATTTTCCAGCCAGGGGGATCCTCAGAATGCAGAGTGCATTGCAGAATAGATCTAAAAGCTTCTTTATTAACCCTATTGCCGTGCTCTCCCTCAATGGGGGGAGGGGACATGTTTTCGCAATGGATTGTAGACGTTGGCCAGCAGATGAGGGGTTAAAGTGGAAGAGTATTTATACGCGTTTCTCAAAAATCCCCATTCTTAATGATCTCCAGCACCAGTTTTTAATTAATTTAGTAATTTTGCGATGCGGTGATCAAACTGGTTGCTCAGGGGAGCTTGAAGTTAGTGAAAGCCAAGCAGAGTTTATCCTTTTAACTTCCAGGCTGTTTAAGAAATCTGCTTCCTCCAAACGAATCAATAAGCGACTTGAAGAGTCGGATCGGAGAGCATTTTCAAGGCTTTTAAGCTGCGTGTTTGTACTCTGGTTAGGAAACACCTGCTCTATATTCACATATCTAGACGCAGTCTACCTACACGATATATAAAAGGCCACTTATTGATTGAACCCAGATGTTTTTTCTCCTTCTCTATTACTCACATCAAACCTTTTATTATGCCTCATTAAAATTCACGGCATTAGCCCGATTTCTAATTATATTATCTAATAAACCAAACCTTTCGAAGCTATTTGCATATTATATGAAGAAATCTCACCCAACAAAATCGCTGTGGATTCAATTAACATAATAGCTAATTATGGTACTCATCATCCCTTTAGTGTTACTGTGTATTCATCTTCCCCCTGTTCTAGCCTACAGCGACTAAGGTTTGAATTGCATCTCCTAAATATTGACTTTTAACTATGTTTAATTAGGAACGGAACATCTTTATGCAACCAAAACGGGCGGTTAATTGCTATTTTTCATTGAAAGTTGCTGATTGCACAGCTCCTACTGATAGCTTTATATTAAAATATAGCAGGTTGAAAATGGCATTAGCAAACGGATAAGTAAAGGTGAAGACATGCAATGGAGGGCATCACACTTCTAATTAGTTTATTTGGCATTCCTGCACAGTGCCTAGTTATGGTTAATGGGGGTTCTACACTCAGTAGTTTAATTTCATAGTGGACAGCCATAAGAGGAAAACACTAAAAAAGCATACTTATCCCTCCAGCACTAATGCTCGGACCGTCTCTGCCAGGCTGAGTGGTGATGTCGTCGACCACTAGTGACCTGATCAATGACTTCACTCTACGCCCCTGCTCTGCCACTCTGATGGCCTCTGGCAGGATGGGATCTGTGATGTCACTCACAACCAGATCTGGCTGTTAATTGGCTGCACGGTCAGTAGTTCTGACCCTGCAAAAAAACAGTGTGTGTAGCAGTCTGGTCACTAGTGGTGAGTGACACCACCACTCCCAGCCCGGTAGAGACCATTGAAGCATCAATGCTGGACAAGGAAGCAGGACCAAGGGGTGAGTATGCATTTTTTTATTGTTTTACCATCTTGGCTGCCCTCTGTGAAATTTAACTGTAGGGTGGGCCATTTATAAGGATACACCTAAATAAAGTAGGAATGGTTGGTGATATCAACTTCCTGTTTGTGGCACATTAGTATATGGAAGGGGGAAAACATTTCAAGATGGGTGGTGATCATGGCGGCCATTTTGAAGTCTGCCATTTTGGAGCCAACTTTATTTTTTTTATGGGAAGAGGGTCATGTGACACATTAAACTTATTGAGAATTTCACAAAAAAACAATGGTGTGCTTGGTATTAACGTAACTATTCTTTCATGAGTTATTTACAAGTTTATGACCACTTATAAAATGTGTTCAAAATGCTGCCCATTGTGTTGGATTGTCAATGCAATCCTCTTCTCCCACTCTTGACACACTGATAGAGTGTCAAGAGTGGGAGAAGAGGGATGGATTGACAATCCAACACAATGGGCAGCACTTAGAACACATTTTATAAGTGGTGATAAACTTGTAAATAACTCATGAAAGAATAAAGTTACATTAAAACCAAGCACACCATTGTTTTTCTTGTGAAATTCTCAATAAGTTTGATGTGTCACATGACACTCTTCCCATTGGAAAAAATAAAGGTGGATCCAAAATGGGTGACTTCAAAATTGCCACCATGGTCACCACCCATCTTGAAAAGTTTTCCCCCTCCCATATGCTAATGTGCCAGAAACAGGAAGTTGATATCACCAACCATTCCCATTATATTTAGGTTTATCCATATAATGGCCCACCCTGTATTTAACAACCTGTATGCAGATTCACTAGGTTCCTTTTATTCTGTGTCTGCAGTTTTCATCCAAGTTTTTGTTGGATAGATTTCCCAGTAGTTGCCTTAGACATATATGCTGAGTGGCATCCATCATACATAGGCTTCCACTGTAAAAGAAATGTATCCTGAGGGATTTTAATGGATGCCTCTTTAAGGAATAGCCCAGTTTGCTAAAAGAAACTATAAAGCAGAGTACACCTGCCAGACTGAGACCAAAAGAATCCTATTTTGGCCTTTTTCTTGTGAATGGGATCTTATTGATCCATTTAGAGAGTTTTTTCCATTTCTGCCTTTCATGGCCGAGATGGGAATCACTGCTTTTAGATCCCTGCCACCTGAGACAGGGTTATGAAAAACAGCCAAGTGCAGATAAGTTTCCTTGTCTGTCTAACTATCATAGAAAAGAATGGCAGTTTTAGAAATGGCGCAGCACAGCGAGCTTCATTGTTTCTGTAACTTGGCAGTTAGGCCAACAGAACAGCTTGCTTTGCTGGTGCTGTGTATTCTGTGCTTTGTCTAGCATGCCGCTGTTGTGGAACTCTAGGAGGTCACCAGTCCTAATCATAATCATCCCATCCCATCTGAGAACTAGTAACTGATCTGTCAGCGTGTTAAGGGTGCAACACTTTACAGGATGTCCAAAGTTTTGAATCTGCCAGACCTTGATAATTGTTAGTTAGGAAGATGTAATGAAGGTCCTGGAATACCAAAACATTGGACATCTTGCAAAGTGTGGAACCCTTGAACATGACTTGCTGACCAACCAATACAATTTTTTTCACTGCAGCTAAGAAGTGCTATTATTGTTCACAGATTACAAGTCCAGCACCAGAATTGATGGAGATGATTAGGACTGGTCACCGTCTCCTAGAGCCTTAAACATGACATGTTGGCCTCTGTAAGGTTTTCCTCCCTGCCACTGAGTAGTGCCGTGGTCTTTTGTATATTATTGTCTGGTTATACAGTACAGACCAAAAGTTTGCACACACACCTTCTTATTTAAAGATTTTTCTGTATTTTCATGACTATGAAAATTGTACATTCACACTGAAGGCATCAAAACTATGAATTAACACACGTGGAATTATATACTTAACAAAAAAGTGTGAAACAACTGAAATTATGTCTTATATTCTAGGTTCTTCAAAGTAGCCACCTTTTGATTTGATGACTGCTTTGCACACTCTTGGTATTCTCTTGATGAGCTTCAAGAGGTAGTCACCGGGAATGGTCTTCCAACAATCTTGAAGGAGCTCCCAGAGATGCTTAGCACTTGTTGGCCCTTTTGCCTCCACTCTGCGGTCCAGCTCACCCCAAACCATCTCGATTGGGTTCAGGTCTGGTGACTGCGGAGGCCAGGTCATCTGGCGTAGCACCCCATCACTCTCCTTCTTGGTCAAATAGCCCTCACACAGCCTGGAGGTGTGTTTGGGGTCATTGTCCTGTTGAAAAATAAATGATGGTCCAACTAAACGCAAACCGGATGGTATAGCATGCCGCTGCAAGATGCTGTGGTAGCCATGCTGGTTCAGTATGCCTTCAAATTTGAATAAATCCCCAACAGTGTCACCAGCAAAGCACCCCCACACCATCACACCTCCTCCTCCATGCTTCACGGTGGGAACCAGGCATGTAGAGTCCATCCGTTCACCTTTTCTCAATTATTAGGGGAACAGATAGGGCAATCTGTCACAAAGACAGGGATCGTCGAACGGTGTGCTGCCTACCTGGCGCTCGAGTCCGACACATCGCTGATCGGGTGGACAGATTACTGGGAGGGGCTGGTGAGGACCCAGCGGTCATGGTGCACATTGGCACAAATGACAAAGTTAGAGGTAGGTGGAAGGTCCTTAAAGATGATTTCAGGGAATTAGGCTGCAAGCTGAAAGCAAGGACCTCCAAGTGGTATTTTCCGAAATACTGCCTGTACCACGTGCCATGCCAGAGAGGCAACGGGAGATTAGGGAGGTTAATAAGTGGCTCAAGAATTGGTGTAGGAAGGAGGGGTTTGGGCTCCTGCAGAACTGGGCCGACTTCTCAGTGGGCTACAGGCTCTACGCTAGGGACGGGCTGCATCTCAATGGGGAAGGGGCAGCTGTGCTGGGGGAGAAAATGGCTAGAAGGTTGGAGGAGTGTTTAAACTAGGGATTGGGGGGGAGGGTATTCAATTTATAGGAGGGGAAGATAGTGCAGATAGAGACCTGGGCACAAATAAGGAAGTTGGGGGTGGCGGTGGCATGGGGGGTGGGGTTAGATCAATTAATAATTTAAGAAAGAATAGAGGTACAGAGAGGAACATCAAGTGCATGTATACTAATGCCAGAAGCCTCGCCAACAAAATGGACGAATTAGAATTAATGTTGTTGGAGCATAATTATGACATGGTGGGGATATCTGAAGCATGGCTGGATGAGAGCCATGACTGGGCTGTTAACTTGCAGGGCTATAGCCTTTTCAGAAATTACCGTACAGATAAGCGAGGGGGAGGGGTGTGTCTGTATGTAAAATCGTCCTTAAATCCCATCCGGTGTGATAATATAGGTGAATTTAATGAAAACGTAGAGTCCCTGTGGGTGGAGATAAGGGGAGGGGAAAAAATAATAAATTACTGATAGGGGTTTGTTATAAATCTCCAAAAATAATGGAATAAATGGAGAATAACCTCATAAAGCAAATAGATGAAGCTGCGACTCAAGGAGAAGTCATTATTATGGGGGGACTTCAACTACCCTGAAATAGATTGGGGAACAGAAACCTGCAGTTCCAGTAAAGGTAATCGGTTTTTGACAACTATGAGAGACAATTACCTTTCACAACTGGTTCAGGACCCAACAAGAAGGGGGCACTGCTAGACCTAATATTAACAAACAGGCCAGACCGCATATCAAATATAAGGGTTGGGGGTCACTTGGGGAATAGTGATCACAAAATAATAAGTTTTCATGTATCCTTTAATAAGATGTGTAGTAGGGTGGTTACACGGACACTAAACTTCAGGAGGGCAAATTTCCAACGGATGAGAGATGGTCTTGGTGCAATTAACTGGGACGATATCCTGAGACATAAAAATACACAAAGAAAATGGGAGACGTTTATTAGCATCCTGGACAGGACCTGTGCACAGTATATACCGTATGGGAATAAACATACTAGAAATAGGAGGAAACCAATATGGCTAAATAGAGCTGTAAGGGGCGCAATAAGTGACAAAAAGAAAGCATTTAGAGAATTAAAGGAAGTAGGTAGTGAGGAGGCATTAAATAAATACAAAAAAATTAAATAAATTCTGTAAAAAGCAAATCAAGGCAGCAAAAATTCAGACAGAGAGACTCATTGCCAGAGAGAGTAAAAATAATCCCAAAATATTTTATAACTTCATAAATAGTAAGAAACTATAAAATTATAGTGTTGGCCCCCTTAAAAATAGTCTGGGTGAAATGGTGGATGAGGATGAGGAAAAAGCCAATATGCTAAATGACTTTTTTTCATCAGTATTTACAAAAGAAAATCCCATGGCAGACAACATGATCAGTGATAACAAAAATTCCCCATTAAGTGTCACCTGCTTAACCCAGAAGGAAGTACGGCGGCATCTAAAAATCACTAAAATTGATAAATCTCCGGGCCCGGATGGGATACACCCCTGACTACTGCAGGAATTAAGTACAGTCATTGATAGACTATTATTTTTAATCTTTAAAGCGTCCATAATAACAGGGTCTGTACCACAGGACTGGCGTATAGCAAATGTGGTGCCAATATTCAAAAAGGGGACAAAAACTGAACTCGGTAATTATAGGCCAGTAAGCTTAACCTCTACTGTGGGTAAAATCCTGGAGGGCATTCTAAGGGATGCTATACTGGAGTATCTGAAGAGGAATAACCTCATGACCCAGTATCAGCACGGGTTTACTAGGGACCGTTCATGTCAGACTAATTTGATCAGCTTCTATGAAGAGGTAACTTCCGGACTGGACAAAGGGAACCCAAAAGCGTTTGATACGGTGCCACACAAAAGGTTGATACAAAAAATGAGAATAATGGGGATAGGGGAAAATATGTGTAAGTGGGTTGAGAGCTGGCTCAGGGATAGGAAACAAAGGGTGGTTATTAATGGAGCACACTCGACTAGGTCGCGGTTAGCAGTGGGGTACCACAGGGGTCAGTATTGGGCCCTCTTCTTTTTAACATACTTATTAATGACCTTGTAGGGGGCATTCAGAGTAGAATTTCAATATTTGCAGATGACACTAAACTCTGCAGGGTAATCAATACAGGGGAGGACAATTTTATATTACAGGATGATTTATGTAAACTAGAAGCTTGGGCTGATAAATGGCAAATGAGCTTTAATGGGGATAAATGTAAGGTCATGCACTTGGGTAGAAGTAATAAGATGTATAACTATGTGCTTAATTCTAAAACTCTAGGCAAAACCGTCAATGAAAAAGACCTGGGTGTATGAGTGGATGACAAACTCATATTCAGTGGCCAGTGTCAGGTAGCTGCTACAAAGGTAAATAAAATAATGGGATGCATTAAAAGAGGCATAGATGCTCATGAGGAGAACATAATTTTACCTCTATACAAGTCACTAGTTCGACCACACTTAGAATACTGTGCACAGTTCTGGTCTCCGGTGTATAAGAAAGACATAGCTGAACTAGAGCGGGTGCAGAGAAGAGCGACCAAGGTTATTAGAGGACTGGGGGGTCTGCAATACCAAGATAGATTATTACACTTGGGGCTATTTAGTTTGGAAAAACGAAGGCTAAGGGGTGATCTTATTTTAATGTATAAATATATGAGGGGACAGTACAAAGACCTTTCTGATGATCTTTTTAATCATAGACCTGAGACAGGGACAAGGGGGCATCCTCTACGTCTGGAGGAAAAAAGGTTTAAGCATAATAACAGACGCGGATTCTTTACTGTAAGAGCAGTGAGACTATGGAACTCTCTGCCATATGAGGTTGTAATGAGTGATTCATTACTTAAATTTAAGAGGGGACTGGATACCTTTCTGGAAAAGTATAATATTACAGGGTATATACACTAGATTCCTTGATAGGGCGTTGATCCAGGGAATTAGTCTGATAGTCCCAATGTGGAGCTTACTCTTCGCCACATGGGTTTTTTTTGCCTTCCTCTGGATCAACATGTTAGGGCATGTTAGGTTAGGCTATGGGTTGAACTAGATGGACTTAAAGTCTTCCTTCAACCTTAATAACTATGTAACTATGTAATTTTCTGCGTCACACAAAGACACAGTGGTTGGAACCAAATATCTCAAATTTGGACTCATCAGACCAAAGCACAGATTTCCACTGGTCTAATGTCCATTCCTTGTGTTCTTTAGCCCAAACAAGTCTCTTCTGCTTGTTGCCTGTCCTTAGCAGTGGTTTCCTAGCAGCTATTTTACCATGAAGGCCTACTGCACAAAGCCTCCTCTTAACAGTTGTTGTTGTTGAGATGTATCTGCTGCCAGAACTCTGTGTGGCATTGACCTGGTCTCTAATCTGAGCTGCTGTTAACCTGCGATTTCTGAGGCTGGTGACTCGGATAAACTTATCCTCAGAAGCAGAGGTGACTCTTGGTCTTCCTTTCCTGGGGCGGTCCTCATGTGAGCCAGTTTCTTTGTAGCGCTTGATGGTTTTTGCCACTGCACTTGGGGACACAGTTTTCCCAATTTTTCGGACTGACTGACCTTCGTTTCTTAATGTATTGATGGCCACTCGTTTTTCTTTACTTAGCTGCTTTTTTCTTGCCATAATACAAATTCTAACAGTCTATTCAGTAGGCCTATCAGCTGTGTATCCACCAGACTTGTCCCAACCCCATTTATAAGGCAAGAAATCCCACTTATTAAACCTGACAGAGCACACCTGTGAAGTGAAAACCATTCCCAATGACTACCTCTTGAAGCTCAACAAGAGAATGCCAAGAGTGTGCAAAGCAGTCATCAAAGCAAAAGGTGGCTTACTTTGAAGAACCTAGAATAATAATATAATTTCAGTTGTTTCACACTTTTTTGTTAAGTATATAATTCCACATGTGTTAATTCATAGTTTTGATGCTTTCAGTGCGAATGTACAATTTTCATAGTCATGAAAATACCGAAAAATCTTTAAATGAGAAGGTGTGTCTAAACTTTTGGTCTGTACTGTACATCCAACCACTGAGCGCCACCATCCACCCGGAGAGCCGACCATAATCTTTCTATGTTCAGGGCTTCCGTCTCCAGAGAAAATCTGAGCTCATGAAGAGGGAAAACAAATTCCATTTTGTTTCGTTCTCTTCTATGTTAAAAAAAAAAAAAAAGTTTGCACCATTGTTCCATTTTTGTTCTTTGCTTTGTGGTCCCCTTTATTTTTTGTAAGCCCCTTTTCACCACTCATGTTTCAGCTGCAAGCTTCATAACATTACATTACAGTATAAAGAATATGCAGTAGACACTATGAGCTTGTGCAATTACACCAATAGGTGAAAACCCTGCTCTAGAAACAACATAGGCCAATATAGATAACTTATCTTACATTAATCAAAAAGGAAATCTTTTCTGCATCTTTTCCCTTCTCCATATTGTAAATATCTAATTAAAAATAAATAAATAATATCTTTCTGGTTTGCTTTTTTTTCTGATTGTAGTTTTTTTTTATTGTATTTTCTTTACATACTGTAATTATGAGGCCAGCCATTGTGCCTGAAGTGTTAGATTCATTATAGCTGCCACACATAGGAAACTTTGAGAGTTTTCTAGACATTTTCAGTGATCTGAAGAGGTTGATCTAAAGAGGTTGCTGGGCATGTAAAGAGAGAAGGTGAGCTGTGACCGTCACTATTTGTGAACAGTGTGGTGCTGTGTTAACTATATACTGTATACATAGGTATTGCATGTCATTGTTGATCTGCCTGTGATGATAGTAATAACTAGGGAGAGGGAAAGCTATACAGTAGCGAATGGCAAATTTTATTAAAACAGCTGACATGTGTCGGGAAAGATGTGGGCTCAGCGCCCACATCAAAGGGAGGGACACAACATGCACAGTATATGTACGGCGCAAGTCGTGGAGGGGTTAATACCAATTATGGATTTAGAATGGGATCTCCTAAAAGCTCCTGTAGGCCTATTGTGTAGGTAGGTGCCTCAATACTTGTTACTATATGCGAGCAAGAAGTAGATGACAGATTGAAGAGTGTGACTACAGAGTACAAAAGGTTTGTTTGACCTTACATCTTTTGTCATCAGCATATTGGAACTGTAAGCCTAAAATGGTTAACTATTCTTGGGTCAGTGAATTTACAAATATGTTCTATTTTTATTTAAAGTTTATGGGTGCAGTAAAAGCATTGGTTGTGAGAATGGACACATCCCGTAGCTTACAATTCTCACTTTATACTTTCCTACAGTATAAAGCTACATATCTGCAGATATTCAGTGGTTCAAGGACAGAGAAATGTGGTATACAGTTAAAGGTGTGTCTTATTATAAGATGCAATTATGTATAAAGACACAGTAATATTGTATATATAGGGAGATTATTAGGAGCTTTTACGAAGATTTCAATTTCTAAAATCAGTACCTTTAATCCCACCTCTGGGAACACCACAAAACAGATGGAAATGCCTCAAACTCACCACTTTTCATAAATGCTTCCTTTCAATTTATAGACGTTATCCAAGAGTTTTGATGGCTTTTTTCTTATGGGGATAAGAACTTACAGGCAAGTAGTTGCCAAATACCTGATTGTTCTGCCCGGTGCCGATCTTTGCCAGTTTAGAGCGGTCACGGACCGATTCTGCTGCTTCACCTGACCACAGGTCATTAAATCAGCTCTTCCTTTTCCGGTCTGCTCTGTCATCAGGATGTCTCTGCTGATGTCACCCTAATTGACAGCCTGCTGTCAATCAGCATGACATTGTAAAAGACGCCCCATCAACTGAGCAAAGAAGAAGCTGTGCTGTCGATATGACATCAATGGAAGCAGCATAATCGCAAACAGAAGCAAGCAGAACAGGCAGTCGTTAGAAATCACCTGCCTGTAGGTTCTTGGCTCCATAGTAAAAAATATATAAAAGTCCTGGATAACTTCTTTAAGGTCCGTTTCTCAGTATTACCCCTTTAAAACTGGGACCAAGCCTTTTTGCTTTTTGTATTGAAAAAGGCCATAAATGGCCTGGAGTAGACCCAAGGTCATGCCTTGTACCCTGGAAAGATCAGGGAAATTTATGTAAATAATTATCATTTTAGTATAACGAAAGCTTATACGGTTATATTTTGTGTATTAATTCGTCACCACTTACAAGATCTTTATCTGCTGTAGTTAAAAGATCTGTGAAACTGAAATTTAAATTTGCTATATAAAATGATGTCTACGTCTTTAATCTCTTCCTTTTTTATCACGTAGCCAAGAATACCAGCAATTAAGTCAGATGTTTAATATATACCGAGCCAATGTGTAATGTATCCAAAATAAATGTTCAGTGTCTTATCCTCTAAATACAGATAATAGTTTTGACTTTGGTCAAAAGCATTTCTCCTGCTACAATGATGGCTCCTTCTGCATTGATATTTTAATGAGTCTGGTATCTCTTCCAGCCTGTTCTGGGTGGAAAGCCTTGTCTCTGGCATAATTACAAAAGGAAATTGTTCATTGACAGGCGTCATTCAGGATCCTCGTACTCTTAAAAGCAAAAAAAAACTTATTAATTTCCTCCATTACCAAAATAGACACTTAGGTAGCAGATAGGAGACTAGTATCTTGCAGATATATAGACTCCCTATAAACCAAGGTGATGCTTTGTATGTATTTTAGAAAGCTATCCGAAGGTAATACTTTGTATGTAGAGTAGACATCTATTTTCTATGCATCTGTAGTTTTTGCCTGATATTTGACTACAATTTTTTTTTAAGTTTTTAGATTAAAGTGGTCAAGTGCCCGTTAGTACACGATTGTTGGACCAGAGCCCTATAAAACTCCTCCTTCCTGACGCCACTTCTGATTAGTAAGCCCAGTGTGATATCTTGGATGTGTTGTGCCGCAACGGTAATGTTGCATTGAGCCTACTAAATAGAGAAGGTGCCGGGATGGCAGCAGGTCAGAAGAGGTTCACAGGGCTCTGGTCCAGTGACCACAAACTAATGACATAGCTGCTGGATCAAGGCCATGTGAACCTGCTCAACTCTACTTAAAATGAAAACTTAAAAATCTTAAGGTATACCTTCAGCAATGTATTATCGCAGTACAATCATATCATATGGAGACCATGCAACTGTTCTTCCTGACACTTATCATTTAGTACTTATGGTTAATGGAGGAAGAAACTGACCGCATCTATAGACTGTACTCCTGACAGCACAATGGTAGCATAACACTGTGTGGCTGGTGCTAAAAATCCACTGGAAAAGGTAATAATTTGGTTGTAGGTACAAAAGGAGTCGCCTCAGAGTTGTCCCCAATAACCTAATACAATCTCCGAGCATTTCACAAAGGTATATATGAACACATATGCTCACAGAATGTCTTACCTTTTGAGAAAAAAAAAATAGAAGAAATTAGTCCTAGTGTCCACATTTCTTGTGTGGGTTGATGGCAACTTTATCCTGTAAAGCTCTGAAATTCCTAAAGCTGCTCAGTTTGCCCATGGGCGCCTCCTGCACGCTATTTTTCCAGGTGTGGGCATTGACCTGTATATACAGTATGTCAATGAGCCCTAAGCTACTGTGCATACTCCTTCCCTGTAACAAACAGTGATAGCGCAGATTTCAGAGCCAAGCAGGATAACGGCTCCATCATCCAACACATAGGGGGATACACTGGAGAGGGTTTATTGACTTTCACAAGAGTGTTTTCCATGTTTTGGACCTTCCACATCACACTTCCAACTTCATTTGCAGAAATAATTAAACATTGTTTTTTTTCAGTAGTATTATTTCTAGAACTTAAAACAAAAGTTCTCATAGATTTTAAAAGTGCCATTACATTTTACCTCTCCTTTTGCCAACCTTTGAAGTATAACTTAAAGATGCTCAAATTGCACCTTTAACAATCTAGGTATACATTTGGTTCTGGTCCTGGAGCCTAACTTTCATAAAGACATAGACACTCAAATCTGTGATCTTCAAAGACTTTTATATGGGCTTGAAGACTTCTGTTGTTGAAAATGTTTATTATATTTGAGTTTCACTGATTGATGTGCCAGTCTTCATCCTCACGGGATGTTATTTATCAAGTGTTGAAACTTTTTTATGTAAGGCATATATTGCATATATTCCTATATATGTATGTGTATATATACATATATATATATATATATATATATATATATATATATATATATATATATATATATAAATAAATAAGTAGTGGTATATCGGCTCACTCAGCTGCTCAGATAGGTAGTCACAGGAACACTTTCCATTTAAGTTTTCAACTGGTTTATTAAAAAGTACTGCATAAACCAGTGCAAAGTTAAGTAAATAAACATGGCCATTCTGGCATAACGGGGAAAACAAAATAGCGTACAGTACTGTCTGTGTGGCTGCTTAGATTCAGCCTCTCAGGGAAAAAAACCCCACACTGTTCAGTTCTCTTTAACCCCTTTACCCACTGTTAAGCTGTTCACAAAAACCCACCCCTTGACATGGCCAGTTAACCCCTTTAGGCACTTAGTAAGCTGGTGCATTTTTATATATATATATATATATATATATATATATATATATATATATATATATATATATATATATATATATATTCTGAGTTACGGTCTCTATTAGGCACTGTTCACATCATATTAATGGCCTCCATTTAACTTATACAGCATTGTGTCACCTTCAGTCTTAAAAAAATAACTCAACTGGCACAAATTATGAAAAATGGAAAAGAGGTAATTGTGTACCAAGTAGCCTTATTTTTAATTTTAGAGCAATAAAAAGCATTAAATATAACAATTAAAGATGCAATGGACAGCAACATTCGTTTTTTCTTTGGTGACCAGAGTAATTGTGAACGTTTTATGATACGTTTTGCAGTGTTGATGAAGAAACATGAAGAAAACTCTGTTTTACCGGCTATTTTACTTCTTTGTTTTGGGGCTTTATTTCATCTGTCAATTTCATTTTCCCATTATATACTGCTCTAATATGGCTATTAATAAATGTATGATGGATGGTGGTCCATCCATAGGGGCAACCACTTGTCATGAGAGCAGAGGACCCAAAATCCCCTGTACAATTGGGGCTGTAGTGCTTGGTTGCTCTCCATAGTGCTTGATCACCTATGGAGGCAGTTGTCCTGGGTACAGGTGTTATGGGGACACTTGACGGCAGTTATTATGGAATCATTGCTCATAGCCACAACTGTTATAAGGGCAGTATGACAAGCTGGAGCTTTTATAGGCTTTGAGACCAAGGTAGGTTACTATGTTGAAACTTGGTCTACAAATCCAATAATGAGCCGAAGTTTCTACTTTACGATAATGTTACGTAAGCGAAGTCAGTTCCTTGTGTTAAGAACATTATATTACTTTGAGGCTGGGTTTATATAGGCATTATGAATTTCATTCTTTCTGTTCCTTATTAGGAACAGGAAAATGGAATTGGTGCGATGGCCAGATCCTTCACGTGCCGCACACAGCGGTGGTAAACAGGCCTCTTTGAGTTATAATGGAATCCATGTGCAGCATAATGATGGAAACTGCAATGCACACGTGAGCTTATCCCAATATACAGTGCCTTGCGAAAGTATTCAGCTCCCTGGAACTTTTCAACCTTTTCCCACATATCATGCTTCAAACATAAAGATACCAAATGTAAATTTTTGGTGAAGAATCAACAAGTGGAACACAATTGTGAAGTTGAACGAAATTAATTGGTTATTTTAAATTTTTGTGGAAACTCAAAAACTGAAAAGTGGGGCGTGCAATATTATTCTGCCACTTTACTTTCAGTGCAGCAAACTCACTCCAGAAGTTCATTGTGGATCTCTGAATGATCCAATGTTGTCCTAAATGCCTAATGATGATAAATATAATCCATCTGTGTGTAATCAAGTTTCCGTATAAATGCACCTGCTCTGTGATTGTCTCGTTTCTGTTTGAAGCACAGAGAGCATCATGAAGACCAAAGAACACAACAGGCAGGTCCGTGATACTGTTGTGGAGAAGTTTAAAGTAGGATTTGGATACAAAATGATTTCCAAAACTTTAAACATCCCAATGAGCACTGTGCAAGCGATCATATTGAAATGGAAGGAGTATCATACCACTGCAAATCTACCAAGACCCGGCCGTCCCTCTAAACTTTCATCTCAAACAAGGAGAAGACTGATCAGAGATGCAGCCAAGAGGACCATGATCACGCTGGATGAACTGCAAAGATCTACAGCTGAGGTGGGACAGTCTGTCCATAGGATAACAATCAGTCGTACATTGCCCAAATCTGGCCTTTATGGAAGAGTGGCAAGAAGAAAGCCATTTCTCAAAGATATCCATAAAAAGTGTCGTTTAAAGTTTGCAACAAGCCACCTGGGAGACACACCAAACATGTGGAAAAGGGTGCGCTGGTCAGATGAAACCAAAATCAAACTTTTTGGCAGCAATGCCAAACGATATGTTTGGCGTAAAGGCAACACAGCTCATCACCCTGAACACACCATCCCCACTGTCAAACATGGTGGTGGCAGCATCATGGTTTGGGCCTGTTTTTCTTCAGCAGGGACAGGGAAGAATGTTAAAATTGATGGGAAGATGGATGGAGCCAAATACAGGACCATTCTTGAAGAAACATAAAGCAAAATCTACAATGGAATGGTTCACAAATAAACGTATCCAGGTGTTAGAATGGCCAAGTCAAAGTCCAGACCTCAATCCAATCGAGAATCTGTGGAAAGAGCTGAAAACTGCTGTTCACAAACGATCTCCATCAAACCTCACTGAGCTCGAGCTGTTTGCCAAGGAAGAATGGGCAAGAATTTCAGTCTCTCAATGTACAAAACTGACAGAGACATACCCCAAGAGACTTGCAGCTGTAATCGCAGAAAAAGGTGGCGCAACAAAGTATTAAGTTAAAGGGGCCGAATAATATTGCACGCCCCACTTTTCAGCTTTTGATTTTCCACAAAAATTTAAAATAACCAGTACATTTCGTTCAACTTCACATATGTGTTTCACTTGTTGATTCTTCACCAAAAATTAACATTTGGTATCTTTGTTTGAAGCATGATATGTGGGAAAAGGTTGAAAAGTTCCAGGGAGCTGAATACTTTCGCAAGGCACTGTACCTATGTAAACTTTGGCTGTTCGATTTGTATATTATTGTATTTTACTGTAAATGTGAGATGACCTTTCGCAAATTGTGACCTTATAAAGTGTGTATTCCTGAACGTAGTTGTAGAAATGCAGATAAAAACTTAGATATTTTCTCTCCACTACACTGTGGAGATACAGGCCACCGAAATTAGTGGTGCCATTTACTTTAATTTTCCTATTTACAGGGCGTTCCATTTCGTTCAGCTTGGTGTGTAGTTTCAACACAATATGATACCGTCTACTTACAAAAAGACAGTGTTATAGGGAGGGAAAAGTAGACGCCCATACTTCTGACCGAAATAAAACACTCTTAGAGAAGGTCGCAACTGTGCCACGTGATCGTGCAAAACTTTCTCATGTGACCATGCTGACATTTCCTACCTCTCAGCACTTTCTGTTGGTAGAAGAGGCGAACAGCAGCATCAGTTTGTTGGAGCAGCTGAAAGAGGAAGGAGTATTGAGGGAGCAGCTGAGGACCAGGGATGGCAAACCTACTTTGGGTAAGTATTACTGTCAGTGTGATCATGTGAGACAGATAAAGTCCAGCACGATCACGCTTGCACTTTTCTGACTTTCTCTATGGGCGTTTTCATTTTGGTTAAAACTGTGGGCATCTACTTTTTCCTCTCTGACACAGTCTTTTTATGATTGGACAGCATCATGGTGCATTGAATGTACATGTCCATGTACACTTTGCTGCGCTGGAGTCCAAGGTACAAATGTTATCCCTGTGTTTGCGTGGGTTTCCGCCCACACACTAAAGACATACTGATAGGGAATTTAAATTGTGATGTTAATGTCTGTAAAGCGCTGTGGATGACGCTATATAAGCAATGCATAATAAATGTCCACGAAGCTGAATTAAATAAAACGATCTATTAAATGATAAGAAGATTTGCATATTTGAAGCCAATCATTTCAGTGTCCAGTATCTATACAGTTCACAATTTGTGAAAGGTCCATTTTTAAATGGAAAAAAGTTTCTAATTTTTCTGTTTTATTTGCAATTAGTTTCCATGTGTAACCCAAGCCACGCTATTTTCTGTTTGTATGTTTGATTGCCTTGCATTATATGTAAAATGATTATATGATTATACCGTATATACTTGGGTATAAGCTGACCCGAGTATAAGCCGACCCCCCTAATTTTGCAATAAAAAACTGGGAAAACTTATTGACTCGAGTATAAGCCTAAGGTGGGAAATGCAGCAGCTACCGGTAAATGTCAAAAATAAAAATAGATACCAATAAAAGTAAAATTAATTGAGACATCAGTAGGTTAAGTGTTTTTGAATATCCATATTGTATTGTACAAAACAAAATACGCCCCATATAATGCTCCATAAAATTTATGATGGGCCCCATAAGATGCTCCATATTAAAATATGCCCCATATAATGCTGCACAAATGCCGATTATGGCCCCATAAGATGCTACATATAACAAAGTGCCACATATAATGCTCCATGCAGTTCATTATGGCCCCATAGATGCTCCATATAACAATGTGCCACATATAATGCTCCATATAGTTCATTATGGCCCCATACATGCTCCATATACAAATGTGCCACATATAATGCTCCATACAGTTAATTATGGCACCATAGATGCTCCATATAACAATGTGCCACATATAATGCTCCATATAGTTCATTATGGCCCCATAGATGCTCCGTATAACAATGTGCCACATATAATGCTCCATACAGTTCATTATGGCCCCATACATGCTCTATATACAATTGTGCCACATATAATGCTCCATACAGTTCATTATGGCCCCATAGATGCTCCATATAACAATGTGCCACATATAATGCTCCATACAGTTCATTATGGCCCCATACATGCTCTATATACAATTGTGCCACATATAATGCTCCATACAGTTCATTATGGCCCCATAGAGGCTCCATATAACAATGTGCCACATATAATGCTCCATAGAGTTCATTATGGCCCCATAGATGCTCCATATAACAATGTGCCACATATAATGCTGCTGCTGCACTAAAAAAAAAAATGTCATACCTCCCGTCGCTGCCCGCTGCTCAGCATCCCGCCTCTCCTCACTGACTGTTCAGGCAGAGGGCGGCGCGCACACTAATACGTCATCGCGCCCTCTGACCTGAACAGTCACTGCAGAGGACTCCGAAGACGGGGCAGCGGTGGAACGAGGAAAGGTGAATATGAAATAGTCACCTGCTCCCGGCGCAGTCCCTGGCAGCTTCTGCCGGACAGATGGTCTCCGGCGCCCGCAGCTTCTTCCTCTGTTCAGCGGTCACTGGTACCACTCATTACAGTAATGAATATGCGGCTCCACCCCTATGGGAGTGGAGTCCATATTCATTACTTTAATGAGCGGTACCACGTGACCGCTGAACAGGGGAAGAAGCTGCCGGCACCGGAGACCATGGGACATGCAGGGACCGCGTCAGGAGCAGGTGAGTATGTGACCATCGTCGCGACCCCCCCGCCGACCATGACTCGAGTATAAGCAGAGAGGCACTTTCAGCCCATTTTTTTGGGCTGAAAATCTCGGCTTATTCTCGAGTATATATGGTAATTCTTATATTTACTATTCTTCCACTCCAGTGTTTTGCCTGACATTATTGGTGGCCTGTTAAATGAGGCCGTTAAATGAGGCCTCTCTTATCTTCCACGTAGTCATATTCCTGACTAGGTCATATAAAGCAATGGAAAACCCCTCCTATATTAGTCAGAAGACTGAAGAATATTGTCTACTATTGTGGACTGGGCTCCTTGGATAATCACTAGTAGCTTGTAATAATAATTTTGCCTTTCAACTTAAGAAAATTCATGGCTGGACTAAATTTCCCATAGTTGTCAGAAGGTGACATTACGTCACCGATGAGGCCGTGGTGGGCTGTACTAGTCACATGCCTGCCCAGGTCAACCAGGAAATTCAGAGTCTATTGGGGAAAAGGGTTGCATTAGAACAGCAGCATTGAGGGATCAAAGAGGTGAATATTTTTTTGTAATATTTTACTGTAATTTCAAAGGTGTTTATAAAAAAAAATTATTATTATTTTTTTTTTTTTTTTTGTCTTTGAACCTCACTTAATGTTTTCACTCTGGTTGCCTTGACTATGTCTATTCATGTATGCCCAGGAGACACCATCAGTATCAGATTGTGGTCATTCAAGTTTTACGTCATGCGATGAGCTGAGTAAAGGGGTATACAGTGACATGGTGAGCACCGCTTATTCTTAACAGCTCTGTACACTTGGCGGTGGCTGTGCCTGATTTTACACCCATTATTACGAATGGGTGTATACTCAATACCTGGCATGACCACTACAAAATGTACTGGTCTGTGCCTGGTAAACAATGAAGGGGACCCAACGCTGGCTGGCACGAGATGGGCCCTTCAATAAGCTGATTGCCATGGATTTTGGGAGCCATATTTTCACCCATCTGATTTTGATCACCTATTCTAGGGTTGGATATTAATATCAAAAGTCCTGGAAAACTCATACAGTCTTATGCCTCTTATTATTTTACTAGATGGTGGCCCGATTCTAACGCATCGGGTATTCTAGAATATGTATATATTTATATAGCAGCCACACAGTATATAGCACAGGCCACGTAGTATATAGGAGCCATGTAGTATATAGCAGACAAATACTACGTGGCCTGTGCTATATACTATGTGGCTGCTATATACATACATACATACATACATACATATTGTAGAATACCCGATGTGTTAATACAGCCCAAACAGTATATAACACAGCCCACGCAGTATATAGCAGCCACGCAGTATATAACACAGGCGACATAGTATATAACACAGGCCACGCAGTATATAACACAGGGCACGTAGTATATAACACAGCCCACGCAGTATATAACACAGCCCACGCAGTATATAACACAGCCCAAACAGTATATAACATTGCCCACATAGTATGTAGCACAGCCCACGCAGTATATAGCAGCTCACGCAGTATATTGCAGCCCACGCAGTATATAGCAGCCCACGCAGTATATAGCAGCCCACGTAGTATACAGAAGCCATGTAGTATCTAACATTGCCCACATAGTATATAGCACAGCCCACGCAGTATCTAACACAGCCCACGCAGTATCTAGCAGCCACGCAGTATCTAACACAGCCCACGCAGTATCTAGCAGCCACGCAGTATCTAACACAGCCCACGCAGTATCTAGCACAGCCCACGCAGTATCTAGCAGCCACGCGGTATATAACACAGCCCTCATAGTATTTAGCAGTGTGGGCACCATATCCCTGTTAAAAAAAGTAATTAAAATAAAAAATAGTTATATACCCACCCGCAGGGATCCAACGAAGTCCCGACAATGCGCGCGCGGCTGCCGCCATCTTCCGTTCCCAGGATGCATTGCAAAATTACCCAGAAGACTTAGCGGTCTCACGAGACCGCTACGTCTTCTGGGTAATTTCGCAATGCATCTCTGGGAACGGAAGATGGCAGCGGGCGCGAGCGCATCGTCCGACGACGGAAGGTGAGAATAGCCGTTTTTTTGTTTTTTTATTTTTAACATTGTCTTTTTATTATTGATGCCGCATAGGGAACATCAATAGTAAAAAGTTGGGGACACACAGGGTTAATAGCAGCGGTAACGGAGTGCATTACCCGCGCCATAACGCGGTCCGTTACCACTGGTATTAAACCAGTGTTTGCGGTGACTGGCGGGGAGTATGCGGGCGCCGGGCAGTGAGTGCAGGGGAGTAGGGAGGGACTAATCGAACTGTGCCCGTCGCTGATTGGTCGTGGCAGCCACGACAGGCAGCTGGCGAGACCAATCAGCGACGCGGGATTTCCGTGACTGAAGTTGCAGACAGAAAGACGGAAGTACCCCTTAGACAAATATATATATATATAGATATTTTATTATATATTAACAGCTTGACTTATTAAAAAAAAAATAAATCTCCCTTTACAATCGGTCTTCTGTCAAAAAGTGATAAATGAATGTTTGCCTCGGTACGCGTCAGTCACCCAACCCCAAAATATTTACTTTGTCTCACAATCCCGGGGTGCCACGGAGAATTTCTTGCCCATTTCTTTATTGAGTGATACCATATTGTCATGCCTCATTCGCTGAATAAATAAATATTCTCTTGATCCACAGCTTGGGGCAAAAGGCTGGAAATTCTTTTTTTTGCCCAAAGATGGACTTTAACTATTTATATCCATGCTGCATCAATAATCTGAGAATCATTATTCCCATATTTGACAGCGCATGTATTAATCCATCAGGAAACTTTGCCCTTCCGGATTTCCAAGCTATTATAATAAGTATTTAGCATATAACTAACCCAGGTCATTATTTTGCCAGACTTTGGAGAGTCTTGTATAGGTGTTGAAGTGGCCATTTTTGGTTCCCAATTCCTTGTGGCATTCGATCTTAGGCTAAAACGTTTTTGGAGGAGGTCAACTATGATAACATGCCAAAAAAATCGATAATATGTATTATGTTTTAACACTTTGTAATTTGCAAATATTCTCATTTAGCGCCGTAAATTTTGAAAGTTTATTAACTTTTACTAGAAGTTTACTTATAATGATGGATTTGTGCAATGTTAAAATCAAGAATTTCAGCAGGGCCAGTGGTAACATGAAAAGCGTACAGATGGAAAAAAAAATGCATATATGTATAAACAGATTTTTTTAAATAATTTTTTAAAACTTTTGAGCTTTTGCTATTTTTTTTCAGGGGTGGTATTCATTTTTGGAATATGAAAAAATATGCTGTAAAAAAATATATATATTTTCCTTTGTGTTCTTTTTTTTTTTTTCCCCGTGCACTCTGAGAAACAAATGTCACATCCAGAAGGCTGAATTTTAAATGGAGCATGAATGAAACAATAAAAGCTAGCCCCAAATTTTAATTCTCCAGCCTGTATTTATTTGATTTGTGTCCAGATGGTGGTGAAGCAAGGAAACCCTTTGTGTAAATGAAGCACACATGTGAAAGTGCCTCTATAATGTAGTCATTGAGACCGGAAGGGTTCATACTGTGTCTGAAAGGAGACAATAGAGACTGGATATATCAACATTGCTGAAATCTAGTTCATTTGTGATTCAACCCCTTTGACTGTGGTTGTCATGAAAACTTCCTACTTTGATCAGCAGAGGGTGGAGAGAAAGCCTTTGGAAAGGCCCAAAGATGCATCAGTATTGTTTACTGTGCACTTGGCTTCACTTCACACCCCCATTCCGGAAGAAGCAACAGAGATAGGACCATCTTGCACCTTGACCTGTCTAGACTAGGGAGTGGACTTTTTGTCCCAGTTACCAAGAGTACTGGGTGCTCTTTGACCCTTTGAGTATTTGCTGTGGAGACACTCGCTAAGTATGTAGGTAGTTTGTTAAAGCTTCTTGAACTCTTACTTAATTCTGGAGGAAAGCGAATGAGACAAAGACATGGACCAGCTGTTATGAAATAAAGCTGAAACAGTAGAACCTGGGAGAAGTTACATTTCGTAAGCTATTATTTTCTGCACAAAGCCCCTGGGAAGCAATATAACAGCTGCATTGGAGATGGCGAACAACAACTAATCTGAACGCAGGTTTTTCACAACTCTTACACATGCAAGTAGCATGGAAACTATCTAACTGTATTTCTAGATACTTTGCCATTCCCTCTCTTTTTGAAGTTGTCTTTATCACTGTACGTCTTGTGTAGTAATAATCTGTCCTAAGCTTCTTATCTTCAAAATTTTTTTTTTTTTTTTTTTTTTTACAGGTTCCATTAGTCAAATCTGAGGTATATCTGACAGAGGTTTTAGAAAGAATATGTGAAAAAATGGATGACTACAGCCTCTACACAGACCCTGATACCAAGGAAAAGACTTTCAAAAGGTTTGCTCCCAGAGATAATGAAGCGTTCCCTTCAGTCGACTTTAACAATTTCCAGTTCAATCCTGCAGATAGCAATCCTCTAAAGTTTGCGGTAAGACATTTTCTCACACAATACTTGCATCTGTTTGTATCATTTAGAATACAAAGGAGTAAAGAACTGAATGTCTCTGTCAAGCGTAAATTTATACTTTGTTGTTTTACATGTACATTGTATAGAAATCCTTTTATATTTTTTGTGCTATAGTACATAAAAAAATTGCACTTTTTCTAAGTTGAATGGTAAAGTAGAATTTGGTTGTAGTTTAAACATATTTCAATTTTTTTTAAGAATGTCTTCATTGTTAAGTCTTGGTAATTATGAATGCAATTAATTATTTAAACTTTTTTAGTTTAGTTTTAGTTTAGTTTATCTTTTAAGAATTTGTATTTAACATTTTTCTTTCTTTTTTTTTATTTCGATCAACTGATTTTTTTTTATGCTATACTATGTAGTCAGGTTTTTTTTTGTTTTTTTTTTTCATTTTTATTTCATTGACCAAAGGTAACTTAGGTAGAAGAATTAGGGTTTAAAAAATACATGCTAGAAAATGCATAATGTTTTTACTTTTATTGCAGTCATAAATTGTATATTTATTCATAGAAACAAATTTGAACAGAATGTCAATTTCATTTTTCAAGTATTAGATGAACGTTGGATTCTGTTTCTTTTTTTTTTTTCCTGTCTTGAACACATTACTCATTTCTTGTAGTGTGAGCATGTGGTGGAGGAGACTGATGAGGAAATAATTTCACTTCTTGCCAAAGATACTGAAAATTTAGCTGAGAAGCTGTGCACTGAAGTAGCAGGTAGGTTTATGATTTTGCATTTGCATTTATAACCCCGTTCCGCTTCTATAGCTGGACCATCAGTTTGTTGTATTGTACCATGATCTAAATTACTACACGTAACTTAATTTTTTTTGGTCAGTTTTTTGAAAAATTGTTCTTAGGAGTCCAAGATTTTTCTGTCGACACATTTCTTTTACTATTTGATATGGGATCATTGGTAATGCAAAGTGCCTTTATTTAAATTTTCCATCTGCCATCGTGCACGGTAGGCCTCTGCTACTGAAATATGCAAATTGACATTTTTCTAGTTAATCATACACACGTTTCATTCAATGAACATATATATTTTAAAGCCATCTTAAGTTCAGAAGAAGAGTAAGTTACCACTTACCGTCCGAAGATTGGAGCGAACTGAGATCAGTGTAATATTGGATTAGAAAACAAAATTCCACCATATTGCTTATTTTTGTTCTTTTTTATGCCATCCATAGCATCTTTCCCTCCTTTGCCCATGCTCATTTGTGTATTAAATAAGTGACCCGACTTAAAATATTAATGACCAGAGGAATCAGAGAACACAATACACTCCAGACAATTTGGTCTTCTCTTTTTTTTTTGTACTGAATAACAAGCACACTTTGCCGGTGTTCAGCAGTCAGGCGGTGTAGTTTGCTTCACCACGGAGAGCCAGTCTGTTTTAGGGGGGAAAATGCATTATGTATCCAAGATAAAATATTGATTTTAGAACCAATGACATCTTAAAATGAAGGCTTGAGATCTTGGTATGTAAAAGAAAAAACCCTGAGGTTTTAAATAAATATTTAATCCTAACAGTATGTGCTTATAGATCTCCTCTCATGCAGCTCGAGTTGTAAATGAAGTTGATAGGACTTTTGACATTTTTCTATACAGTGCTGCGTCTATGGAAGCTTGCAGGTACACTAGCACACTTTCTAATACTGACGGGCAAACAGCTCGAGTCCCACAAAGCGTATTTACCACGCATGTTAAGTAGACATCATACGTTATACAGAACCAATATAAAGCTCTTAGAATCTTCTAAATGCTCAGAATGTCGTCCTCTAGTTTTCCAAAGCATTTAAGTAGCGGAGCATCATAAGGTATTTGTTATTTTCCTGCCTGAAGAACGTAGGCCCAAAAAGCCTGAGCTAGATTTATGGTAATGATATTTAATGTTCGACTAAACATTGCACTTGTGTTTATTGGAAACCTGAAGAAATGTCATTTTTAGTATCTGTAGCGTATTCAGTCTGTAGAATTAACTGTGTAAATGATCTGTATATAGATTAATGTGTATCTTGAAAGGATTTTATGGAAATGTTCGTAAAGACAAGGTCAGCACATGTGATTATTCTAAAGAATATGCACGTCTGCTTGTATAGGTGTGTTAGCTTTAGTCGTTCGTTCATGAAAGCTACAAAAATTGCACAAAAACGCAGTATATGATTTTTGGCAGGAATATTTGACAAACATTACAACACATCCAGAAATTATTTCCATGGTTTTTAACTCGTTTAGAGAAGCAATCGTTAAAATTATTATTTTTATAATTCATTTTCTTATTTGTATTTCATCTAGGATTATATACACACATGGGGAAGTTTTACAGAATTTTTATTTCACTTTTGCTTTTTCCCAGAACCCATAGGATTATATTCAGTTAGTATGGGGTATACCATGATGAGAAAGTTAATCCTTTTTATGTTAAACTTACTATAATACATAACTACTAGTTAACAGCTATACACTGAATCATAACTCTTCAGACTTATACACCTATTGTCCTTTCATTGCTTTGCAAGGCATTCTGGAACTTGTAGTGCCAACGCTCATCATCGTCCATAACTTCTCATCCTTATTCCTTCATAATGAAGACTTATTCTTCTTCTTGACTTAAATTAAAATATCTCCAAAAGTCTACATTTGTCCCTTTTTTCATGTTGTCATATAATCTGTATATATTACTATTAAGTATTATGATTGGCACATTCTCCAATTATCTTACGACTTATGATATATAGTGGCTGTTACACACGTGCACTTTATTTCTCTTATATTATGGCTGTCAAAATAAGTCCTCTATAAAGGGTATAAAAAAAACCTTAATTGATGAAAAAAAAATTGTTTGCTAATTAGATAATTTTTTTGCACTAAATTTTATAATATGTAGCGCTAATCACGTTTCGAATCACCTGGAATTAAATAAGGATTGCAATATAGAAAACCCTAAAAAATATTTCACAGTTCTTTTTTTTTTTTTTTCTAAATATTTAAAAAAAAATATGTAAATGTATATGGAAATATATTATTAATTTCTTTATTGTGAGAGATTAATAAAAACTGGGTTAGGAGAAATTTTAGATACTTTCTCCCAAAATGTTAAACGCCAATATCTTTAAAAAAAATTAAGTGTAAATATTTTATGATATTAATTAAATGAAGAAAAAAAAGCCAATTCCCAAGACTTGGATTGTAATGGATAAAAAGTGTTTGATTTGCGCCGTACTCTACCATGAGACTGCCGAGAATTCGGTAATTATATGTCTGTACAGTCGTGTTACATAGGGTTTCCAATAATCGCAGTCGTCCTGTATGTAGGACAATACATGCAGTAATTGTCAGGTGTGTATATACAATGGCACCATGTAACACAGCTCTACACACGTACTCAGGCCAAATCTAAGCAGTCCTATGCTATGTGCTGAGAAAACTTTTACTTATGTCATATTGAATGGTCACCAAAAGATTTCGACTGGGAAGAACTCATTTAAAGACTTAAAAAAAAAATCTTATATCTCATGGGAAGGAAATTAGATGGCATTTTCTTTTCGAATACGTAGCATTTTAATATTTATAATCACATTTTCACTGTCATCATTCTCCATTAAAAAGGGAGAGAAGTTTGACTTGGAAATTCTATTTAACCTGAAAATGGCTGAGCTTTGATCGTATATTACTTGAATCGATAGATTTCTTCTTCAATGTACTATGAGTAGTAGATGGTTATATTAGTGGCTACGTCCCAGTAACTGCAGTATCTGAATATAAGGTTGTGACCAATGATTATTTTGGATTGATCAGTCTACTATATTACCAATAATAACATATAACATAAGTGCGTATATTTTTCTATAACCAAATAATTTGTAAGGTCAGCCGGTTTTCTACTGGTGATGGATAGTCCACGACGACGTGCTACTAAGCTGGGGATGTGAGCAGAAGAAAACAATAGCTGATTGTTCTGTGTGTCAGATATACAGTAGGTCATGATGTCTGTTGACCGTTTTTTGTTTTCATTCTAGGTTTTTGTGACGGCATTCCACATACTGAGTTATAGAAGACCCCAAAACACAGCTACAATCAATTGTATTTTTTTCTCAATTTTCTGACTCGGCAACACAGACTATGGCGTTTTACTCCCTCCCATAACTTATGTCACCGTGGCCATATTTCCATTAAGACTTAACTATCAGGAACGATACAATGGGTTTGAAATTTTGTTAAAATCATCTTATGATAATAGATCATTACCTTTTCCATAGTCCTGAAAGGCCAATTTTGCCGCACTGTTCTAATACACATCTAGTTAGGTTTTGTTTTTTTATTGCAATCATCTATCAATAAACTATATTTTATGAAATCTCGTATTGTTAATTGCATATGCAAGAAACCATTACTATGCAATCTGATGAGTGGCACCACATACAGAGGGCAATGATCTGCAGACATGGGCGTTGCCCGCTCCAAAAATGCTTGCTCCATCTTAGGTGCCAAAATATGAACAAAATAACCATTACTTTCTATTATTGTTTTTTTCTGCAGTTTATGTGATAACTGTGTATTTGAATGTTTTAATTTATACCAGACAATGGTGGAATTTATTAGATGTATTACTTTACTGTAGGGATAACTGAGCTGTACTGTAAGTGCAACCTTGTATGACCTTGATGCACATCGTCTTGGCTGCCAGCACTGTCCTTCTTAACGAGAGCACACAGAAATTAACCATGGTCTGCTCTTTTCTGTGCCCTCTTACTCTACAATACTGTATATATCCTTAGAAAAATGGTAAGCAATTGCTACATTCTGAGATAAATTCATTAAAGCTTTGTCGACGTTGACTTTATTCCTACTTAAGTCTTCAGTTTTCAGATTCTAGGAAAATAAACTGCGTTCTTAACACCATGCCATATCTTGCCTGTACCTAACTGCTCTGTTAAAATACCAAGTGATATTTGATACAAGTATTACGTCTATGATCATGTCGTATTTTTAGATTGGATATAGGACAAGTGAAAACTTAATATCATGGGTGACGGATATGTAGCGTGGACAGTATTAAATGCTGCTTAACAAAACCTGATATGGTACCTTCCCAATATAAACATGTTTTTACGAAGCGAGCAGAACTGCCGCAGTCAAATTAGCAATGCATCTGAGCGTGCCATAAAACAACCACATTTAATTAATTAACCCAACCACTAATATATTATGTGGCTGTGCCCCGTTCACCTCTTACGGAGGAAGAAATTAATCTAGGTCTTAATGGAGCTGGATGGTCACCTCACCTTGCAGCATCTATTGTTTAAAAAAATAATAAAAAATATACTTATGTATATATAGAGAGTGTGAAAAATATAGCGAAGCAGCGTCAAAAATGCAATATTACATTTATATTGGACACATACCCTCTTTTTCCAATATGATATAGATAGAAAAATAAGCAGCACTCCTAATAAATAAAAAAGTGAGGAACTTGCCCATATGGTAACGTTTTGGTTCCATAACCGCTTTCTTCAAGCCTGTATAAAAATGTATGTAAAATTATATTTATTCCTTGTATTGTAGATTTAATTGCAGAGTGAAGAAAGCTTAAGGCATATAGATCCTTACATCGCGATAGTGTGTCAAATATTGTAACGTTACAATGGTCCCGTCACCTACATACATTGTCAATACGCTTTCAGCGGTGCTATACATCTCTAACACATTACAATTTTAATGCATCATTTGGTATTCGGATACAATATACACAAGCGTAGGCCGTGCAATGGGTTTACACTTTATGGCCTTGTATTCAATGGCTTGTATTAGTGTGTCTGTCACAGGTACATTTTTATTTATTAAATATATATACATATATACATTTTATTTTTATTTTCTGGTTGTTTATAAAATGACATCATATTTTATTCACCGATGTCCAAAAATTGACATTACTCTACAATCTAAAAAAACACAGTTTCATAGGAAGTCTACTTTGCTTGCTATGTGGATATGGTATCAGGAAACACAAAGGAAATACATGTAAACATGGGACAACATTCGACCTCCATGTAAATGTTTACACTGCAAGACAAAGTGCTAACCACTGAGCCATCGTGATGTTTGTTATTCATTTCTATTACTAAATATAGGATTGAATTGTTTTTTTTTAATAAAACACATAATTATAATAAATATTATCATTTATTCTTCAATCTAGAACACATCTATTCTAATCAACCATCACGGCAATATTTATTACACCTAAGTATAGTTATAATACAGTTGTATGTTCTATGTTATCCCATCACCATTTATTTCCCTTAACAAAATGAAAACTGTACCAAGTTTGTAGAATTTCTTTCTGTTTGGTGACTTGGTTGCCTTACAGTTCACTCCCCCTTCCATCTACATGACAGTCATTTGACATATTCAATCATTCTAAGCAAAAGGGCAAGTTTGATAAGTACACAATGGCGATAGCTGTCTAGGGACATCTAGAACCAGTATCATATGTTTAGTCAATTGTTTTTCATGTTGTATAGATTATTTAAATGAAAGATGATTAATGTTATAACACAGATTGTTTCCTGATTCCTTAACTAACAAGAATTAAAAACTTTTAGGAAGTTTTTGGAGCTCTTTAGAATTCAGGATGTTTCACTAGACTCCTAAATTTAAGGGAATATAATTTACCATGAACTCAGACTTCCTGTCCACTGATTCCATTGAAGACAAGGATAGCCAACCAGTTCTTAGCCTGAAATGAAATTGCAGTAAATCACATTTAGCCTTACAAAATTTCTTAATACATTTTTTGGCAGTCAATGGTAATTTTCAGGATGTATCTGTAAGCAGGACACGTACAGTATATGGAGCAACAGGTTTCTAAGTGTAAGGTTTCTCAAGACTTGTCATAATATGAAATTCTTGACTTATAACACTCGTGATATTTTATGTAAGTCTGGGATCCCTTCTATTTGGCCATCTGGCTTTTTTCTGATCTAGTGGAACCCCAGAGCGAAACTGATGCTAGTACTGATCCCATAGTTTTCAGCATTCATTCATTGCAATAGTTGTTGAGCACAGTGCTTCAAAAATCCAGATAGAAAATGCTACATGTTGCACCAGTTCAGCAGTAGAAAATAGCAAAAAACTATGGAGTTGAGGGTTAAGGATTAAAAACCATCCTAAGATACGTTGATACCCCGTATGTGGGGGAAAGCCACTGTTTGGGAGCATGGCAGGGTTTAGAAGGGAGGGAGCATCGTTTGACTTTTTGAATGCAAAATTGGCTGGAATCAATGGTGGCGCCATGTTGCGTTTGGAGACCCCATGATGTATTGTACCTAAACCGTGGAACCCCCCAATTCTAACTCCAACCCTAACCCCAGCACACTCCTAATCCCAACCCTAACCACAACGTTAACCCCAACACACCCCTAACTCTAATCCCAACCCTAACCATAATCCCGACCATAACCACAACCCTAACCCTTACCCAACTCTAACTTTAGCCCAACCCTAACTAGCTCAACCCTAGCTTTAGCCCAACCCTACCTTTAGCACAACCTTAACCCTAGCTTTAGCCCAACTCACTGTAGCCCAACTCTAACCCTAATGGAAAAATGGAAATAAATATATTTTGTTATTTCATTATTTTTACCTTACTAGGGGGGTGATAAAGGAGGGTTTTAGTTACTATTTTTTTATTTTTATCACTGTGATAGGGTCTATCACAGTGATTAAAATGAACCAATAGGCAAAATTTCCTATAGTTGCCGGGTGCCAGCTGGCTGATCTCGGTGGACGCACTACGCATGCGCCCACCATTTTCTACCCGGAAGATGCTGGCGGCCTGGGGGACTTCACGGGGGGTTGCAGGGACATCAGAGGTACCGAGGGGGATCGGGGGACACCATTTCTCCTCTGATATGCGAAATCAGACTTTTTTGCGGTCGCCGTTATTCCATTAATAACGGCGATCGCAACACTGAAGTCGGTTAAAACCGACCCGAATCATGTTCTTTGGGGTCTCAGCTAACCCCGGTAGCCGAGACCCTGGTGAACTTCCGACTCTGGGGGAGTCTCAGTGCCATTAAAAAGCGGTGCTGAGGCATAAGTACACTTAACTGCCGCCGTTAAAAGGTGTATCGGCGGTCGTTAAGGGGTTACTTGACAGTCATACACAATAACTTATTTTTTTTACTAGTTTATTTCCCATTAACAAACCATAAAATCTATGTGGATTCTTATGATAGTATTTGTTATGATACTAAACAAAATAATCAGCTTGATTTATAGCTAGCCTACTAGGAGAGGCTAAGAAGAGTACTAAGGCCAAATGAGTTTTATGTAGCAATCATGGTCAAATGTTGGGTTCTACATTATGTGCAGAATTATTAGGCAATTTGTATTTTTGATGACTAATTTTAATTATTGAACAACTACAGCGCTGTCCGTTAATCCAAAAGGGTAATAACCCTGAAACCTTTATATTTAAGCAAGTGAAAGAGAGGTTTTGTCTTATCTTAGGAGAATAGCTATGTGTGCAAAATTATTGGGCAACTATTAGAGTGCAAAATTATTATGCAATGACATTCTCTCATCTCAATTGTTTTTCATCTGAATATGAGGATAATAACTATATATATATATATATATATATATATATATATATATATATATATATATACACACAGTACAGACCAAAAGTTTGGACACACCTCATTTAAAGATTTTTCCGTTTTTTCATGACTTTGAAAATTGTACATTCACACTGAAGGCATCAAAACTATGAATTAACACATGTGGAATTATATACTTAACAAAAAAGTGTGAAACATCTAAAATTATGTCTTATATTCTAGGTTCTTCAAAGTAGCCACCTTTTGCTTTGCTGACTGCTTTGCACACTCTTGGCATTCTCTTGATGAGCTTCAAGAGGTAGTCACCGGGAATGGTCTTCCAACAATCTTGAAGGAGCTCCCAGAGATGCTTAGCACTTGTTGGCCCTTTTGCCTTCACGCTGCGGCCCAGCTCACCCCAAACCATCTCGATTGGGTTCAGGTCTGGTGACTGTGGAGCCAGGTCATCTGGCGTAGCACCCCATCACTCTCCTTCTTGGTCAAATAGCCCTTACACAGCCTGGAGGTGTGTTTGGGGTCATTTTCCTGTTGAAAAATAAATGATGGTCCAACTAAACACAAACAGGATGGAATAGCATGCCTCTGCAAGATGCTGTGGTAGCCATGCTGGTTCAGTATGCCTTCAATTTTGAATAAATCCCCAACAGTGTCACCAGCAAAGCACCCCCACACCATCACACCTCCTTCATGCTTCACGGTTCATCCGTTCACCTTTTCTGCGTCGCACAAAGACACGGTGGTTGGAACCAAAGATCTCAAATTTGGCCTCATCAGACCAAAGCACAGATTTCCACTGGTCTAATGTCCATTCCTTGTGTTCTTAAGCCCAAACATGTCTCTTCTGCTTGTTGCCTGTCCTTAGCAGTGGTTTCATAGCAGCTATTTTACCATGAAGGCCTGCTGCACAAAGTCTCCTCTTAACAGTTGTTGTAGAGATGTGTCTGCTGCTAGAAGTCTGTGTGGTATTGACCTGGTCTCTAATCTGAGCTGCTGTTAACCTGTGATATCTGAGGCTGGTGACTCGAATAAACTTATCCTCAGAAGCAGAGGTGACTCTTGGTCTTCCTTTCCTGGGGCGTTCCTCATGTGAACCAGTTTCTTTGTATAACAATTACAGAAATTGAGCAGGCACCACCACTGTGTAGTCTGAGATAAAAAGGAAGGGGGTGCTACTAATGCGCCAATACCATGCCGATACATAAAGAAGAAAAAAGCGGTGCAAGAACACTGCACACACAACCCATATAGATATCATAAATTATGCTTTATTGAGACAAAAAGTGCACAAACAAGACATAAAAACATTTAACCCCTTCATGACCCAACCTATTTTGACCTTAATGACCTGGCCGTTTTTTGCAATTCTGACCAGTGTCCCTTTATGAGGTAATAACTCAGGAACGCTTCAACGGATCCTAGCGGTTCTGAGATTGTTTTTTTGTGACATATTGGGCTTCATGTTAGTGGTAAATTTAGGTCGATAATTTTTGTGTTTATTTGTGAAAAAAATGGAAAATTGACAAAAATTTTGCAATTTTCAAATTTTGAATTTTTATTCTGATAAACGAGAGAGTTATGTGACACAAAATAGTTTATAAATAACATTTCCCACATGTCTACTTTACATCAGCACAATTTTGGAAACAACATTTTTTTTTGCTAGGAAGTTATAAGGGTTAAAATTTGACCAGCGATTTCTCATTTTTACAACGAAATTTACAAAACCATTTTTTTTAGGGACCACCTCACATGTGAAGTCAATTTGAGGGGTTTATATGGCTGAAAATACCCAAAAGTGACACCATTCTAAAAACTGCACCCCTCAAGGTACTCAAAACCACATTCAAAAAGTTTATTAACCCTTCAGGTGCTTCACAGCAGCAGAAGCAACATGGAAAAAATGAACATTTAACTTTTTAGTCACAAAAATGATCTTTTAGCAACAATTTTTTTTATTTTCCCAAAGGTAAAAAGACAAACTGGACCCCAAAAGTTATTGTACAATTTGTCCTGAGTACGCCGATACCCCCTATGTGAGGGGGAACCACTGTTTGGGCGCACGACAGGGCTCGGAAGGGAAGGAGCGCCATTTGACTTTTTCAATGAAAAATTGGTTCCAATCTTTAGCGAACACCATGTCGCGTTTGGAAAACCCCTGTGTGCCTAAACATTGGAGCTCCCTCACAAGTGACCCCATTTTGGAAACTGGACCCCCCAAGGAACTTATCTAGATGCATAGTGAGCACTTTGAACCCCCAAGTGCATCACAAATTGATCCATAAAAATTAAAAAGTACTTTTTTTCACAAAAAATTCTTTTAGCCTCAATTTTTTCATTTTCAGATGGGCAACAGGATAAAATGGATACTAAAATGTGTTGGGCAATTTCTCCTGAGTACACCGATACCTCATATGTGGTCACAAACCACTGTTTGTGCACACGAGAAGGCTCGGAAGGGAAGGAGCGCCATTTGACTTTTGAATGAAAAATTAGCTCCAATCGTTAGCGGACACCATGTCGCGTTTGGAGAGCCCCTGTGTGCCTAAACATTGGAGCTCCCCCACATGTGACCCCATTTTGGAAACAAGACCCCCCCAAGGAACTTATCTAGATGCATAGTGAGCACTTTGAACCCTCAGGTGCTTCACAAATTGATCCGTAAAAATGCAAAAGTACTTTTTTTTCACAAAAAATTTCTTTTAGCCTCAATTTGTTCATTTCCACATGGGCAACAATGGATCCTAAAATTTATTGGGCAATTTCTCCTGGGTACACTGATACCTCACATGTGGTGGTAAACCACTGTTTGGGCACACGGCAGGGCTCAGAAGGGAAGTAGTGACATTTGAAATGCAGACTTTGATGGAATGGTCTGCGGGCATCACGTTGCATTTGCAGAGCCCCTGATGTGCCTGAACAGTAGAAACACCCCACAAGTGACCCCATTTTGGAAACTAGACCCCCCAAGGAACTTATCTAGATGTGTGGTGAGCACTTTGAACCCCCAAGTGCTTCACAGAAGTTTATAACGCAGAGCCGTGAAAATAAAAAATCATTTTTCTTTCCTCAAAAATGATGTTTTAGCAAGCAATTTTTTATTTTCACAAGGGTAACAGGAGAAATTGGACCCCAATAGTTGTTGCCCAGTTTGTCCTGAGTACGCTGATACCCCATATGTGGGGGGAACCACTGTTTGGGTGCATGTCAGGGCTCGAAAGGGAGGGAGCACCATTTGACTTTTTGAACGCAAGATTGGCTGGAATCAATGGTGGCGCCATGTTGCGTTTGGAGACCCCTGATGTGCCTAAACAGTGGAAACCCCTCAATTCTAACTCCAACACTAACCCCAACACACCCCTAATCCTAATCCCAACTGTAGCCATAACCCTAATCACAACCCTAACCCCAACACACCCCCAACCACAACACTAACCCCAACACACCCCTAATCCCAACCCTAACCACAACTTTAACCCCAACACACCCCTAACCATAACCCTATCCACAAGCCTAATCTTAACCCTATTTCCAACCCTAGCCCTAATTCCAACCCTAACCCTAAGGCTATGTGCCCACGTTGCGGATTCGTGTGAGATTTTTCCGCACCATTTTTGAAAAATCCGCAGGTAAAAGGCAGTGCGTTTTACCTGCTGGTTTACCGCGGATTTCCAGTGTTTTTTTGTGCGGATTTCACCTGCGGATTCTTATTTTGGAACAGGTGTAAAACGCTGTGGAATCCGCACAAAGAATTGACATGCGGAAAATACAACGCAGCGTTTCTGCGTGATATTTTCCGCACCATGGGCACAGCGGATTTGGTTTTCCATAGGTTTACATGGTACTGTAAACCTGATGGAACACCGCTACAAATCCGCAGCGGCCAATCCGCTGCGGATTCGCAGCGAAATCCGCACCGTGTGCACATAGCCTAATTCTAACCCTAGCTCTAACCCTAACCCTAGTTCTAACCCTAACCCTAGTTCTAACCCTAGTGGAAAAATAAAAGAAAATATATTTTCTTTATTATTGTCCCTACCTTTGGGAGTGATAAAGTTCATTTACTATTTTTTTTATTTTGATCATTGTGATAGGTTTTATCACAGTGATCAAAATGTACCTGGAACGAATCTGCCGGACGGCAGATTCGGCGGGCGCACTGCTCATGCGCCTGCCATTTTTGAAGATGATGGCGCCCATGGAGAAGACGGACGGACACCGGGAGGCTCGGTAAGTATGAGGGGGGGAGATCGGAGCACGGGGGGATCGGAGCACGGGGGTGGGATCGGAGCACGGGGGGAGCGGACAGGACGACGGGGGAGTGGACAGGACGACGGGGGAGCGGACAGGACGACGGGGGAGCGGACAGGACAACGGAAGGGAGCGGAGCACCGGACGGAGGACTGGAGAGGAGATCGGTGGCGGTGGGGGGGGCAGATCAGAGTTTCCAGCCATGGCCGATGATATTGCAGCATCGGCCATGGCTGGATTGTAATATTTCACCAGTTTTCATAGGTGAAATATTAAAAATCGCTCTGATTGGCTGTTGAAAATGAAACAGCCAATCAGAGCGATCATAGCCACGAGGGGGTGAAGCCACTCCCCCCCCCCCCCCCCCGGGCTGAAGTACCACTCCCCCTGTCCCTGCAGATCGGGTGAAATTGGAGTTCACACTTTCACCCGATCTGCAGGGACGCGATCATTCTATGATGCCACATAGGGGTCACAGGTCGGATTGGCACCGACTTTCATGACGCCTACGTGGCGTCACAGGTCGGGAAGGGGTTAAAAGCATGTGAAACAACACCCAAACATGCAGAATCTATATCCCCTGTATATGGAGACATGAATAAAAGACTGAAATGGTCTTTGGGTTTATTTTACCCTTTCTGAGCCCGCTTTTATTCATGTCTCCATATACAGGGGATATAGATTCTGCATGTTTGGGTGTTGTTTCACATGCTTTTAAATGTTTTTATGTCTTGTTTGTGCACTTTTTGTCTCAATAAAGCATAATTTATGATATCTATATGGGTTGTGTGTGCACTGTTCTTGCGCCGCTTTTTTCTTCTTTATGTATAACCAGTTTCTTTGTAGCGCTTGATGGTTTTTGCCACTGCACTTGGGGATACTTTCAAAGTTTTCCCAATTTTTTGGACTGACTGACCTTCATTTCTTAAAGTAATGATGGCCACTCGTTTTTCTTTACTTAGCTGCTTTTTTCTTACCGTAATACAAATTCTAAGTCTATTC